>NC_059132.1:77584695-77891257 GCF_020740605.2 Lemur catta | reverse complement strand
AATTACAGAATGCTTTGAAAATCAAATAACAAAAAGAAGAAAGCTACAATTATCTAATATTTCTATATTGCCATTTTGAGGAATTTTTCTGGACTCTTCCTTATTTATATATGTAATAATATATGATATGCACATGACTCTATGTATATACATGTCTGAGCATTACATGCCTTTAAGAAAACCTATATTATATTGACTATGCTGTTTTGTATACTTCTATTGTAGCTTTCTAACTCTTAAACATACAAATATTTTTATTGCTGTATCTAAATTACTTCTTTATATATATCCCTGCAATAGATGGTTTGGCATCTAGTAATTAGTATTGATTATGTACCTATAAAATGAAAGACCCTGAGTGTCATCAGCAAGATAACACAATAAGAAGCCCCAGACCTTTCTTCCATATGCAGACAACAGTACACAGGCCAATTTCCTTTGTGAGACATTTAGAAGCCAGCTAAGAGGTTGCTGCACCAGAAGAGAGCACAAAACTAGCTGTAGCAAAGTTGGCAAGAAAATTCGTGACGTCTTCTTGCCACAATCCCTGTCCCTGGCACAGTACCACATGATAGGAAGGAAATCCCTAGCTCCCAACTTCTTCCCTAGAAGGTAAAGTGCACATCAGACCACACATCCAATGTCTGACACTTCACAAGGGCTGCCTAAGGTACTGGCTTCCATCCCACCTGTCTCAGAGTGCTGATGGGACCTAGCATACTCTAGATGTCTGGAAGCTGCAAAAATAACAACAAAAAGAGCTGGGTGGCTTGCTGCTGAACAGCAAAGGCCAGTACAGATCACCAGCTTCTTACTCAGTGGGAAAAGCCAAAGGAATTAGTAACTAGTAGACCAAAGCCACAAGAAATACTAAAGAGAGTTCTTCAAGAATAAAGAAAAAGATGCTAAACAGCAACATAAAAGCATATGAAAACATAATGCTCCCTGGTAAAGGTAAATGTATAGAAAAATATGGAATACTGTAATAATGTAGCAGTGGTGGGTAAACCACTTTTAATTCTGGTATAAAAATCCTATAAACCAAATGTTTATGCCCCCATAATTTATACAGTGAATGCTAATCCCAATGTGATAGTATTTGGAGGTGAGTATATGGGAGGTAAATAGGGCATGAGGGCAGAGCCTCATGAGTGGGATTAGTGCTCTTATAAAAGGAACTCCAGAGAGCCCCTTTTCATGTGAGGACACAGCAAGAGACGGCTATTTGTAAGCTAGGAAGTGGGCTCTCTCTGGGCACTGGATCTGCCAGCACCTTGATCTTGGGTTTTCCAGACTTGAGAAATAAATTTCTGCTGTTCACAAGCCATCCAGTCTATAATATTCTCTTATAGTAGCCAGAGCTAAGACAGAAATTGGTACTGAGAAGTGGGGGTACTGTTATAACATATACCTAAAAACGTGGAAGTGGCTTTGAAACTGGGTATGGATAGAGGCTGGAAGAATTCTGAGGTACATACCGTAAAAAGGCTACATTTCTATGAACGACTTCTAAAGGTGATTATGGTGAGGGTTCAGAAAGGAGAGTAGGGCTATAGAGAAAGCCTCAATCTTCTTAAAGAATACTTAAGTGTTCATGAGCAGAATATTGGTAGAAATATGGACCGTAAAGACCATTCTGAAGAGGTTTCAGACAGAATGACAAACGTGCTATTGGAAAATGGAGGAAAGGTGAGCCTTGCTATATAGTGGCTACGGATATGGCAGAATTGTGTTTATATTCTAGTATTCTGAGGAAGGTAGAACTTGTGAGTGATGAAATTAGATATTTAACTGAAGCTATGTCTAAGCAAAGTGATGAAAATGTGGCTTTGCTCCTGCTGAGCTGAGAGACACTGTAAGAGCAGCTTAACTCCTACATTATACTATGATTATAGTAAAATGGGAAAAAAAGAGAAATGGCTTAAAGACCAAATTGTTAAGTAAAAAGGAAAGAGAACTTAAAGATTTTGAAAAACCTCTGCCTATCCATATATCAAAAAATAAGAACACTAAGAATGTGGCCAATTGAATATTTGAAACAAGATTGGTATAGATCAGTTATCTCAACAGAAACCAGATGTTATTCTTCAAGACAGTGGAAGAATAGCCCTGAAGGTGATTCAGAGATTATTAGGGCTGCCACTCCCATCCCAGGTTACAGTACATGGGCCTGGGGGGACATGGCTGCCTCCACCTACATTTCAAAGTATGGGACCATCTGCAGCCACCAGGCCATGACTTCATCCTGGGTGGGCCAATGGCACTAGACCCCAGACAGAAGATCTGCAGGGCCCCAGCAAAGAGCCACTGCAGCAGTGGGGCCCAGGAAATGAGCCACTATGGGGTGGCAGGAGGTGATGTTGGCACCACAGTGGGCATGAAAGGCAGAGCATCATGCCCAAGGGGATTATTCCTGAGCCCTAAAATTTAACAAAGTTTGCCCCACTAAGGTTTAGACTGACTTGAGACATGGTCTCTCATCCTTCTTTCCTATTTCTCCCTTTTGGAGTGGACATGTCTGTCCTAAACCTGCCCCACACTGTTTTCTGAAAGCATATAACTTGTTTGGTTTCAGAAGTTCACAACTGGAGAGAAATTTTGCCTCAGGATGAATCATACCTCTAGTCTCATTCATTACTGATTTAGATGATATTTAGATGAAACTTTGGACTTCAGACTTTACAGTTGATGCTGAAATGGGTTAAGAATTTGGGGGCTACTGGCACAGAATGAATGTATTTTGCATGTGAGAAGGACATAAATTTGGGGTCCAGGGGTAAAATGTTAAAGTCTGAATATTTGTGTCTCCCCTAAATTCGTATGTTGAAGTCTTTCTCCCCAGTGTGATGTTATGAGGAAGCGGGGCCTTTGGGAGGTGATTAAGTGATGAGGGAAGAGCCTTCATGAATGGGATTGGCGTCCTTAAAAAAGAGACCCCAGAAAGCTCTCTTGCCCTTTTCAGCCATGTGAGGACACAGTGGGAAGACAGCTAATTATGAATCAGGAAGAGAACACTTACCACGCAGGAAAACTGCTGGTGCCTTCTTGGACTACCAAACTTCCAGAACTATGAGAATTTAATTTTTTTTTTAAGCCACTCAGTCTATGGTATTTTTGTTACAGCAGCCCAGAATGACTAAGAAAAATGCAGAGATTATCTTTTTCACAGATGATTCACAACAGGATATATTTGCTAGGAAGTCTGGCATATATGCTACATCCGTTTTTATATTTTTATATAGCAAATCAGTCATTTAAAAACTAGTGCAAACTGACAGATTGAATTTTTGTGAAACAGCATGCTAATTTTTTTCTGGTGCAATGTATGTTCATTCTAGAAAATTTAGGGAAAAAATCTATTCTTAGTGATCAGGAAATGTCTGCAAAAATGACCTTTAGTTTAGCAATCTTATTGGCTAATTTCCTTTCCCTGGACATGTTCAGAAACCCTAAGATTACCAAAGTAAATTAAATCCTTCTATATTTAATTAAAGTTTGCATGAAGGCACATTTTGTTCTGATGACTTCCAAACTCACATTGTCAACCCTGAGAGGCAGGCCCTTTGAGCTTATTTCTGATAAAAGTTCAAAATAAAGTTTAGCATGCTTCATCACTCTTAAATTACCAGGTTTTTTCCTACCTTATTTCCTTTATTTCTTTTCAGAAAAAGAAAACTTTTCCAGAATGGCATGTTGGTACCAATGATGCATTTTAATAGAATGTTATCCAATTTCCTAATAAGCTCAAATTATAAAATAATGTAAGAACCATATATCTTATGAATAAAAACATGTTTACATTACAAAACCAAAAAAAAAAAATACATAGATCCCTTTGTTAAATGTAAGGCAAATGGGGTGTAGTAAGCTGCAAAGCCCAACAACCTTCACCCTCCTGAGCATTTGCTTTTACAAAGGGTTCTTTTGGTTACTCTGATACTCATGTAAAATATTAATAACTTCTTGAGTGATTCTCTGCCACTCACAAATAGAATAAGATGTTCTCTTTGTTTATACCTCCTTAATAAGGGGATAAAGTAGCAGTTACAGGTAGAAAATTTAGCTGCTTAGCTTTCCCTCCTGCTCCTATCAGCAAAGTGAAATTTGTAGCCCCTCCCACATTCTTTTCTCTCCTTCCGCCCAGATGAAGTCTCCTTAGAGTGCTGAGCACGATATTCCAGAAGGAGCAGCTAAACTATAAATGCCACAAGCAAGTTTTCTTCTGTCCTTCATCCTTAGTTTATTATTTGCTTGCTTTCCTAGTACTCAGGAACATGTCTTCTTTAACCATATATATTCAATTGTAGATTAACTTGTTCCTTTTGAAATGTCTAGCGTTCATTATAATATCTAGGTGTCGGCTTCTGAAATTAAAAAAAATTATTATTAAATGAATATTGCTGATAATTATAAGCAGTTTGTCCAAAACATCAATACCTATACTTGAAAAAAAATATTGCATTTATGCACACGCTACACTTTTTAGGTTAAAGGAGTACTTTGCTTTTTAAAAAGGTGCAATCTAGGAACACATATACATAAATATATATTAATATATTATGTATTAAATGTTTACATATATTAAAATGTGTATAATTATTAATATAATAACACATCATAATTTAAATATATTAGGAATGCCTTTGCTTAAAGAAACTCTATGATAAATCTTTTACTAACTTATAGTCTTTTGATATAGTAAACAAATAGCCCTGATTTCTTTGTAGATTTTTTGATGGGTATCATTTTTTTCACATATTGAGTTCCCTAAAAGCTATGATATAAATTTAATAGGAAAGACATATCAGTTGGAAGAGTACCCGGTCCTTTCTCATGCTTCTGGTCATTCCTCATAGGTCTCTGTCAGGGAGTTCTCCTGATAGAACTATAGCTACTGGTGTTCTTTTTTTGCTTTTAATTTGCACAGAATATCTTTTTCCTTCCCTTTATTTTCAGTCTATGTGTGTCTTTTTGGGATTTCTTGTAGACAACATATGTTAGAGTCTTGTTTTTAAGTCCATTCAACCACTCTATGATTTTTGATTGGAGAGTTTAGTCTTTTACAATTCAATGTTATTATTGATAGGTAAGAAATTACTACTGCCATGTTGTTATTTGATTTCTGGTTGTTTTTGTAGTCCTCTCTTTCTTTCTTCCTTCTTTCGTGTCTACCCTTGTTTAAAAGTGATTTTCTCTGGTAGTGTGTTTTAATTTCTTGCTTTTCATTTTTTATGTATCTCTTGTAGGTTTTTTGATTTGACGTTACTATGAGGCTTGCAATAAACATTTTATAATCAATTATTTTAGACAGATGATGACTTAACTCTGCTTACAAAAAACCAACAAACCATGAGAAATCTATAAGAAACCACAATTTAACTCCATTACCCTCCCCCTTTTTGACTGTTTATCATTTCCATTTGTATCTGTCGATACTATCTATCACTTAAAAAGTTGTTGTAGTTATTATTTTTAATGTTTGTCTTTTAGTCTTCCTACTCAAGATACAAGTTGTTTATATACAAATACACCACAATTACAGGAATAGAGCATTCTGTATTTGTGTAGTTAGTGTTACTGGTGAGTCTTATACCTTCAGATGATTTCTTATTGATCATTAACATCCTTTTTTTTCAGATTGAAGAAATGTTAGCATTTCTTGTAAGACAGATCTGGTGTTAATGAAATCCTTCAGTTTTTGTTTGTCTGGAAAGTCTTTATTTCTCCTTCATGTTTGAAGGATATTTTTGCAGGATATAATATTCTAGGGTTAAGATTTTTTTCCTTCAGCATTTCAAATATGCCATGCCACTCTCTCCTGGCCTGTATAGTTTCCACTGAGAAGTCTGCTGACAGATGTATTGGCGCTCCTTTAAATATTATTTTTTCTTTTTTCTTGCTTCCCTTAGGACCTTTTCTTTAGGGACAACCTTTGTGAACTAGATTATTAAAGGCCTTGAAGTAATCTTGTTTGGATTAAATCTGCTTGGTGCTCTATAACTTTCTTGTACTCTAGGTTTGGAAATTTCTCTGTTATTATTTCTTTGAGTAACCTTTCTACCTCAATCTCTCTCTTTCTGTCTACCACCTCTTTTAGGCCAATGACTCTTGGATTTGCCCCTTTGTGGCTATTTTCTAGATCTTGCAGTTGTGCTTAACTATTTTTTTTTTCTTCTGACAATGTATTTTCAAATAGTCTGTCTTTAAGTTCACTAATTCTTTATTCTGCTTGACCAATTCTGCTGTTGAAAAACTCTAATACATTTTTCTGTTTGTCAATTGAATTTTTCAGCTCCAGAATTTCTGCTTGATTTTTTTTATTATTATTATTTCAATGTCATTGTTAATTTTTTCTGGTAGGCTTATGAATTCCTTCTCTGTGTTTTCTTAAACTTCATTGAGGTTTTTCAGAATAGCTATTTTGAATTCTTTGTCTCAAAGGTCTATGCTGGGTTTCTGGAGTTGGGGGAGGAGTGATGTGGCTATTCCCTCATAACCACCACAGGTGGGACTGCACCAGGTCATACCTTAAGCCAGCCCAGTCTCACCCAAGCCTGTGGTGACTGTTGCCTGGCTACCTCTGATATTTATCCAAAGCCCAAGGACTCTTTAGTTAGTAAGTAGTGGACCCTACTCTTCAGGGCAGCATGTTTCCCTCTGGCCTAGGGTTGGTCTAGAAATGCCACTGAGGAACTAAGTTCTTGAATCAAGCACTTCATAAAGTTTGCATGGTACTTTATTTTATCGTATCTGAACTGGTACCCAAGTTGCAAGACAAATTCCTTTGTACTCTTCCCTTTCATTTCTCCAGCATAAGAAGGCTATCCCTGAGTTACATTGCCTTGTGCTGGAGGTGGGGAGGTGACACTGGCACTCACTTGGCTGCTGTTGCTGGGGTCTCACTGTATCACATGCACCCCAAGTCCACTGGCTCTGAGCAAGCATAGCTTCAGGATTTGTCCAAGGATTGCAGACTTTGTGGCCTGATTGCCTTTCAAATTTATTTCAGACCCCAGGCCACTTTTATAGCCTTTAGTGCAGTTAACCAGAATTCAAGTTTCTACCACTGAGGTGGAGGATTTCCCTCTGGCTGGGCAAGTCTAAATGCTCCCTCCATGGGAGCTGGTAGAATTCTGCCCTGGTCTGTGTTCCTTTGTGATAGGGCAGCTCTGAGTTCCAATGCAAAAATTCCACGATCACTTCACTCTGCATCCTTGGGGCACACAATTTCTCTCTCCTCTTGGTATTGCTGCTGGGGCATGTGGGAAGAGGTGGTGTAAGCAATGCAAGAATGTCTTTCCTGCCCTCTTCCATGCCTCTTTCCTTGACATAATTTTAAAAACAGGTACTGTGGTCACTCATCTGATTTTTGGTTCTTCTGAATGTGCTTTCTTGTGTGGGTCGTTGTTGAATTTTGTGTTCCTGTGGATGACAATCTCTGGAGAGTTTTATTCAGCCATCTTGCTCTGCCCACTCTCTTTATTTTTATGAGTCTATATATTGTCCTTAGTCTAACTAGGAAACAGAAACCGCACAGTAAATTTAGCAGTAGTTTAATATTAAATAATTATTAAAGTATGATAGGAGAGTACCTGTTAAGATATTGAAGAAACTTTAAAGGGAACCTTAGGAGCTGAGGAAGAGTATCAAAGGAAGGACAAAATGAGAAAATGGAACCCTCTCCAAGGCTGGGTGCACATCTTCTTGGAGAAGGTGTGGGTGCAGCTCATGGAATTGCAGAGAAGTTTGTTAGATTGTCTTGGACAGAGCCAGTGTGCAGTCATCAGACAAGAAGGAAATAAACCTCCAGGGTGCAGGCAAAAACAGCTATGAGGCAGTGGACACAGAGGAAGTCTGGGTGCTGCTGTGGGTGCAAGGCCTGGAACATTCAGTGTCAATGTGTTCTGAACAGGCATAAGAAGCCTTGGGAAGGTGGTCACAGGGCTTGAGCTGGGCCTGTGAGGTCACCAAGGGACTGTTCCCTCTGGGTGTATGCCTGACAGGGTACTACTGAATGTTCTCACACACCCACACTGCAGACAGATCATGCAGTAGGAGCCAGAGAGGGAGGGAAATCCAAAGCAGAGCAGCCAACACCAGGAAGAAAAGCCCCTTCTTTCTATTATGTGACTCTAGTGCCCTCTATTGACAAAGCTTAACATCAACCTGTGCTTAGAGGGAAACACTTAAAGCAACCAATCCATTACTGCAGAGCAGGTACTGAGGGGTGAATTTGGAGCTAAAAGGCAATGAATTGAAATTGGCACAGTGTATTCTCTGTGTTCCTGGTTGAGGTCTGATTGATAAAATCCTCAAATTTAGTATTTTCATTTTATAATGTTATCTTGTCCCATGCCCTCATCGCGAGCCGGGCGGGCAGGACGGCCGGGAGCTGGGAGCTGCTGCCATGGCCTGCGGCAGCCCGGTGCCTAAACTCTACAGATCTATAATTGAAGATGTAATCGAACGAGTGCGAGACCTATTTGCTGAAGAAGGTATAGAGGAACAAGTTTTAAAAGACTTGAAGCAGCTCTGGGAGACCAAGGTTTTGCAGTCTAAAGCAATGGAAGACTTCTTTAGAAGTGGTGTCCAGCCACCCCTGTTCACCCTTCAGCTGCCACACAGCTTTCACCAAACGTTGCAATCATCAACAGCATCGCTAGTTATTCCTGCTAGTAGAACTCTTCCAAGTTTTACCACAGGAGAACTGGGCACCTCAAACTCCAGTGCAAACTTTGCTCTTCCTGGTTATCCTATTCATGTACCAGCTGGTGTGACGCTACAGACTGCATCTGGTCATCTTTATAAAGTCAATGTACCAATTATGGTGACACAGTCTTCTGGAAGAGCAAATATTCTTCATCCAATTCAGCAAGTATTTCAGCCTCTTGGGCAGCCTTCAATAATACAGACTAGTGTTCCACGATTGAACCCGTGTACTCTTCAAGCAACTACTGAAACATCACAGAGAATTGAAACTGTGCTACCACAACCCACAATTCTACATTCTGGGCCAGTAGATAGGAAACACTTAGAAAATGCCACCAGTGATAAAGTTGTACCTCCTGGAAATGAGCATAAAATCATGTCTGAAGCTTCGTTGAGTCAGCAAGAAAGCTCTCAGTATATCAGTCTCCCAGGTGTTGCGTTTCCTCTACAGGTCTCGCAAACAAATTCTAACGTTGAGCCAGTGCTCAGCGTTTCAGCCAGCATGACTCAAAATTTGCATGGTAGGGCCCTCTCCACAGGCCCTCAGGGGGCTCTCCACCAGCACGTGACTGATCCTCAGCTTCATGTTCTTAAAAATAGGATGTCTGGATGTGATTCTGTAAAGCAGCCAAGAAATACAGAGGATTCCAGCAGCCTACCTGTATCAGAGAAGGATTCTAATTCTCAGATGAATTTAAGCACTCAAGTAACTGATGATGATATTAATGAAATAATTCAAATAGATGGAAGCGGTGATACATCTTCCAGCAAAGAAATAGGAAGTAGAAGAGATGTAGATGAAAATGAATTTCTGGGGATTATTGATGCAGGAGAGCTGAAGGTACTTGAAGAAGAGGCTGACAGTATCTCAAATGAAGATTCAACTGCAAACAGTAGTGATAATGAAGACCCTCAAGTAGATATTGCGGAAGAGGACCCTTTAAATTCTGGAGATGATGTTAGTGAGCAGGATGTGCCAGACCTGTTTGACACGGATAATGTAATTGTCTGTCAGTATGATAAGATTCATCGAAGCAAGAACAAATGGAAATTCTATTTGAAAGACGGTGTTATGTGTTTTGGAGGGAGAGACTATGTATTTGCAAAAGCCATTGGTGATGCAGAGTGGTAAACCTTATGAACTTAGTACATCAATTTTGTAAACATCAATGGGACTATATTGCATATTGGGAACTTATTTTTATTTTAAATATTAGCCCAGCACCTTGTCCCATGTCCTTCATGCCTTTGTCTTGATTTAACATCAGTCTTGAATGGGTCATCTACTTTATATCTTATCACCATCACACTAATTCTACCTTTATCATCTAGCTCATGGAATATTGTATTAATTCTTTAAATAAGAAATGACTAAGTGCCTGTAATTTACCAAGAACTGTGCTTGGCTTTTGGGTTAGGCAGACATGATTTTTTTCTTATGTAGCTTAAACTTTAGTTTAGAGGTTACATAAGAACACTAAAAGGTATATAATTACATACATAATAAATGGCCCTGAAATAATGATGATGATCATGGTAGTAATAGATACAGTCTTATATGAGAAATAGTTAAAAAACCTGAGACCAAAAGGAACTAATGCTCGAGCTGAATATGATGGCTGAATGGAGAATAATTAGGTAAAGGGGTGAGAAAGAGAATTCCAAATGGAGGACATGTAATGTATAAAGGCAGGCACATATCTTATTTAAGGATCTTCAAGGAGGCCAGTCAATGTGTGTGGAATAGAGAAACAGCAATGAGAAACAGCTTAGGAGATGAGGTTTAAGAGGGAGCCAACTCTTGACCATGTGAAGACTTGAAAAAAATATTAAAGATTTGGATTTTTTCCCCAAGAGCAATGGCAAATATTTCCAGTAAATTAAGCTTCTCTTTCATATGTCTCTTCTGCCATGCTTCCATTCTGAATTCTATATACTTTTTCCATATTTCTTTCTCTGCCCTAATAATCTTATAATGTTACTCCTCATCTTTTTACATATTCTACTAATATACCTATTCTCCCTTGCCGTTATTCCAACCCTGTTGGGGTAGCCAGATTCCAAATGGCCCTAAAAGATTCCCTACTTTTTGCCCTTGTGTGGTTGAAGAGGGCTGACTTTCATAACTAAGCATGGGTTGTGAAAGTGATGGTGTGCTGTGTGGCATCATCCTTTGCTCACTATCTTTCCCTCAGATCCCTCTCTTTGGAGGCCAGTTGCCATATTATGAACACACTCAAGAAACCCTAAGGGGAAACCCATAAATCAAAGAATTGAGGCCTCTTGTCAGCAGACAATGAGAAACTGAAGCTTCTTGCCAATAGCCGACAGAAATGGAGGCTCATGCCAACAGCTACATGAATTAACCATCTGAGAAGTGAATTCTCCTGTCCCAGTAAAATTGCAAAGTGATTGAAGCGCTGGCCAACATCTCATATGAAACCTCACAAGGAACTCTGAATCAGAACAAACCAGCTAAGACACTCTCAAGTTCTAGATAATTAACACAGCCGCATTAACTACTCTTACCCAATCAAAACACTTAGACTTTCAGTAAATCTGAACTACTCTACCAATTAAAATATCAGAGAGATGAGTTCCATGAAGCCACCCAGATTTCTTTTGTTTCTAATATTCTCTATGTTGCTGATATCTGGTAGGAGATGCCATATGATACCTTGGTATTTAGGGGATCTCACAGGTTTTAGATACTTGTAGAGTTCCAATTATAAGTATGCATAAGATATATTATAACAGTCACTTTTAATCAACTTATGTATTACAGAAGTCTTAGATCAAACATCACTTCCTCTGGGAAGTTTTCCCTGACTGCTCAGAAGGAGTTATATTCTCCTCCACTATATTTTCCCTGGAACTTTTTGCAGACTTCTATTGTACATTTATTAGAGTGCATCATGATTATTGATTGTTTTGTTTCTAGGACTTCTCATACACCTCTAAGCTGTTACTACTTCCTAAAAGTATTAGAAAATGTAACAGATACAGAGAATCATTGGGCATGGGTTTAAGCATATTCTTAATGTTACATCAGTTGATTAAGGGTCCCAACACTTGTGAATGTATGCATATATATTTGAAATATACATAGGGTCAATTAGGGGGTCAATGTACAATTTACGTATTTCTCTACAAAAACTGCAAAGAAAATGAAGCATGCTAACCTATACATCCCCAACTAAATTCACTAGATCAAAACCTAATGGCAGAGTTGCATAGTTGTGAGCAATCATATGGCCTGCAAACCCTGAAGTATTTATTATTGGACTCTTTACAAAACTTCTGTTGATCATTGATATAAAGTATAAATTAAAAGGGTTACAAACCACATATGAAAGTGCAATATTAGGGTAAAAGTCAATAACATGTATTCATGATGTTGGCTCCTGTATTCTAGACTCATTCTTAAACAGAGGCAGTCTAAAGTTTTTGTTTATTTGTTTGTTTATTCTTCTGTGGGAGGCTGGGGAAGTTGAAAATGAGTGTCCTTGTGATCATTTGAAGCTTTTTTGGTCTATATATAGTGTTCAGATTGTTTAGAATCAGTCAACTCCCCACTTATCAAATAAATAAAAACTTTTTTTCCCTTTTTATTTTTTAACAATAACTGGTAGAAGGCTGACTGAACATAGTTTTCTTTTAATCAATCTAGTAACAATACATCCCACATTTTCTGTGAATGGAATCTATGTACATTTTATGACATAATTTTACAAAGCTTTAGTGTTTTATTTTACAGAAAATATCCAGAATAAAAGTCTTCTGAAAATATTATGATTTTAGGAAAAAAGATGAATTTTCTGATGTGATATGGGACAACTGTTTATATATGGTAATGGAGTGAAAGATTTACTTGTCAGTCACAGAACATGTGTCTGGAAGTATTGTGTACATTAATATCCATTTATCATATCAACAAATATATTAATTTCCTAGGTTGCATAGAAATCCTGAGAAAAGAGGAAGACATTGAAGAGTGTTTGATGAAAGAATGTCTTATGGCCCTATGATTCTCATCTGTGGAGTCATTAAGCATAGCAGTATGATGCAATGATGTCAGATCTGAGAAAAAAAATTGTTGAGAAATAAGCATCCTCTTTGTAGGAAAAATACGAGGACATTTAAAATAAAAAAAGCTTAGACTGATAGATTGCTACTTTTAAGGAATATAAATTTTCCTTGCCTCTCCCAGCCTCTAAAAATATAAATGTGGTAATTATCAGAATGTGCTTCCTGCTCTAAGTTTCAGACTTATAATCCAACTGCCTATTTTCTAAAAGACATCTCTAAGCATATGCAAAACTAAATTTTTGATTTCCCTAAATTTCCTTCCTAAATCTGGTCTTCACCTAGTCTTCTATTTTACGATAAATTGTACCAGTATTCACTCAAGTCAAGTAAAACAAAAAAAGAACCTATGAATTACTTTTGATTTCTCCCATTTTTTACACCCACATATAATATATCAGCATATCCAACTCTCCCAAACTCAGTACTATCTTCATAGTCAATGCCATCATTATCTCTTCCTCAGAATGCTGAAAAACTAGACTCCCTCCTTTCCAATATTGTCCCCCCTAGTCCACTGTTTACCCAGGAAACAGAGTAATGATTTTGAAATATGAAAGCAATCACATCACTATCCTATTTAAAGTGACTTCTTGTTGCTCTTATACCATAACCTACATTATTAACCATGGCTTACCAAGTCTTGTATGATCTGACCACCTCTAATGCTTTATCTTAATCTTATGCTACTCTACCCTCCCTAATTCCTAGCTTCAGAAAGAAACTGGAAGACACCATGCATTTTTTTGTATCATAGCCTTTATGTCTTCTCAACTTTGTGTTTGGAATTCCCTACCACTAATCTTCAGATCTGCCCTAAGCTGACTCTTTCTTAAACTTTTAAATCTTAAGCACTTGTAGAGTCTTTCCTGCTCATGCCCTCAGAGGCAGTGACCTACTCACTGAGTTATTGTTCTCTATTCTCCATCACATTTTATTGTTTAACTCCTTCATAGGACACAGCTTCTATTGCTAGTATTTTGTTGATCTTATGTGTATTGCCTGTCTCACTAAATTGGAAGATCCATCAGGGCAAGAACCATATCTGTTTTCTTCACCTTTATATCCTCAATGCTTTGCACAGTACCTGGGATATAAAACATTCAAATATATTAGATGAGGGAATAAATATGAATTTGGCTACAGATTTAATTTGTCCTTAATTAGTGTGAAGTATAACACAGAGCCTTACATACATTCGTCTTGTTATGGGGTGAAAGGAATTTTCACATGAGAAAAATGCTTCCATCTTATTTTAAATATGTTTACTTCTACACACAAACAATTGAATGCGTTTAGCAATTTCTCAAATTATTGTGCTACTAGAGTTCCCCATTCATGTTCATGGTAGGTAATCATGTGAGTTACCATCTTAATTTCCAAGAGCCTTCAAGGGAAAATCTTCAGCAATTATCTCTTCTTCTTCTTCTTGGGTTAAATTCTGCTTTTTCATATTTCTAATACATATTTGGTTGCCTAAAAAGACAATAAGTAACTTGTTTAGCACAAGCAAAATTGGAGAAACTCTAAATATTTATTTATTCACTCATTTATTTAATAAATGTTATTTGAATGCCTAATCTATATTGGGTTCTGTCCTATATATCGAGGTTATAGCCATGAAGAAGAAGGAAAAAATGAACAAGCAAATTCTTGACCCTCTAAGAGCTTATACTACAGTAGAGAGATACAAATAAAACATAAAGAATTTTATAGTGATAAGTTCTATAAAGATTAATAAAGAAGAATAAGTGATAGATAATTCCAGGGGTGCTATTAGGTAGGGGTGGGAATCAAAGAAGCATTCTCTTATCAGATAATGTGAACAGATACCCAAATGGTATAAGAATGTAAGTCATGTACTAGGTGGGTTCTATGTTTTGAATGTTTGTCAACCCCAAACTTCATGTTGAATTTTAATTGCCATTTTAATAGTATTAAGAGGTGAGGTCTTTAAACAGTGGTTAAGCCGTTAGGGCTCTGCCCTCATTAGCAGATTTAATGCTTTTAGAAAAGGGCTTTTGGGAAGGGGATCTCTCTTGCTCTCTCTTGGTTTACCACCTTTCACCATGAAATGATGCAATACAAAGGCCCTTACCAGAATCCAGAGCCATGTTCTTGAACTTCTCAGCCACCAAAACTGTGAGTCAAATAAATTGCTGTTCATTATAAATTACCCAGTCTTTGGTATTATGTTATAGCAAAATAAAATAGACTATGATGGAGAAATAGCATTCCCATCTAAAAGAACTGAGGAGTGTGCTTAATATGCTCAAAACACCGCAAAATGAGCTAGAGGAAGCATAGTAGGAAAGTAAGTTAGCAAGGCAGCCTGAGTGTAAGTATAAAAAGCTTTGTAGTATGTAGTAAGATGATAGATTTTTCTTTATGCAGCTGATTGTCTCTCTCAGTGAAGAAAGCCAATTAATGGATACTATTCCCTTAATCAGTATTGCAAAGGAAATGAATTCATTAACTTCCTGGATAACTAAATCATATAATCATTAAATTCTTTCTAATCCCTGACACTCTGTCTTAGTGGCCCCTTTATAGAGTCCAAATATACAAACTTGCTTATCAGTTGAAGATTTTTATTAGATCTGCAATGGCTTTCAATAGTTGGTGCTATGATTTGAATGTTTATGTCCCCCTAAAATTCATATGTAGAAACCTAATCACCAATGTGATGTATTAGAAGATGGGGCCTCTGGGAAGAGATTAGGTCATGAGGGCAGAGCTCTCACAAATGGGATTAATGCCCTTGTAAAAGAGACCCCAGAGAACTGTCTTGCCTCTTCCCATGTGTGAGGACACAGCTAGAAGAAACCCCTATGAACCAGAAAGCAGGTCCTCAGCAGACATCAAATCTACTAGAGCTTTGATCTTGGACTTTCTAGCCTCCGGCACTGTAAGCAATAAATATCTGTTCTTTATCAGTTGTACAGTTCATGGTATTTTGTTTCAACAGCCTAAGTGAACATCAGTCAACATCCCAGCGTTCAATACAGGGTGTATGGTTTAGAACCTATAATTTCTAATTTATAAATCAAGAGACTTTGGACCAACTTAAGATTATTAAAACATGCAATTTCAGTAACTAACATCTATGAATTCATTTTAGCCAAAAAGAAAACAAAAAATTAGGTTTTAATTTACATTTTTTAAGTGTGTCTCTTCATTCTCTCTGCTGCATTTGTTGCTAAGTACCCCTGGCAACATAATGAACTGTGAAGCTCAGCATGAAAATTGCTGTAAACAGAACAAGGATAGGAAAGTTACCAAAGAGAAGACTCTACAGCTGCAAAACACCTCTAGGCTTTCCTCTGACACTAGGGTGCTCATAGCTGGCTACAGGGTCACAGTATTCAAAAGCCCTCTAGGAAGAAGTCTGGCTGCAGCTTTTTTGAGGTTGCCAGCAATTAGAAACATTCTCCTCTCATAGAAAAATCATTACTGGGATTCATCACACTGAAAATACCAAGCACTTAGAATCAGGTAGTCTAGCCATTATAGTTAAATGATGCTCATTCAGGTCAAAGAACATAAATTGATGTCAGTGAGATGCATTAAGCAGTTTAGATGCATGGCATTAGTGGATTGGCTATCCGCTCTAGAAATGCTCACCAGATAACCTCACAAAATTATTAATACCTAGGTAAGATATTTGTGGAGGTTGACCTAGATCGGTAGTTCTCAAACTTCAGCATGTATCAGAATCATCTGGAAAACTTGTTAAGCACAGATTGCTGGGTTCTATATATAGAATTTCTGATTATTAGGTAAGGGCTAGGGCTGGATAATTTGCATTTCAAATTCCCAGGGGATGGGAATGTTACTGAATAAGGAACTACTAGTTGAAACCACTAATTTAGAGACAATTATTTGAGAAATTGAAACTTTGTCCTAAATAAAATACATTTGCCCACTTAATTAACTCAGATTTTTAATAATAAGGATTGGGAGCCTGAAATTTACAGTTACTTGCTTTAGTTCTCAGATTTTCAATGGAAATTTTAACTGACTCTATCTTTTTAAAGTAATGTTATTGTGATGGCTAACATTTATAGAGATTTGGATTTACGAGGAAATATATAGATATAGAATGATTAATATTTAGTTCTCACAAGAATCTCAAAAGGTAAGCATTACTGTCCTATCATATAGATGAAAAACAGTCTATGGCAGTTTAAGTAAATCACGTAAGATTACAAAGCTATTGATTGGCAAAGACAATATTTGAATATAGATCCTACTTGTTATTTACCCTATAGCAGGGTTTTTCAGAATTTAACGTGCATATAAATCATTTGGGGATTTTGTTAAAATGCAAACTCTGTTGATCATATAATGAATATATAATAGCAAAGGTTATCAATATTACAATAGTATTTTAGATGAATTAATATTATACTAGTCACAGCAATACTTACATAATTTAAAATAATGTGTAAGGTGTGAAAATATTAATTCCAGAGTAAATGTGTATAGCTCCTGTGAAATTGAGTGTTTGTAAGGACTATAATCTTTCAATTACATTAGACACAAAACACAATAAAATTTGTATTGTATCTTTTTTGGTTAATAGAAAAGTATATTATGTTTAGTTGACACTAAGAGATTCAGCCCTTAAGTCTCATTATGCTATAAAAATAGGAGTGGTATAAATTTACTGTTGAAAGCTATGATCAGCTAGCAGCTTGTGTTAATCTAAATTTGAGTTACATCCGATCAGGAGATTTTTATATTATTTTCCTCCATGAATTAGCTCATGGGCCATATCATAGGCAGTTTTCTAATGCATTTCTAAAACACATTTTATTTAACTATTGTGTTTATTAACTAAATATAAACTATATTTATTTTCAAATATGTGTTGTTTTGTTTTAAACCATAATATAGCTCTCCAAATATTATCTTACAATATATAAACATATTTTTTAAAATACTATAATAAATATCCAAAACTTGAAAATCAAAAGTATATCATACTAGGGCATTGCTTATAGAGATCACCCAAAAACATTTTTAGGAGAATTTCTGTTTGACATTGCTACTCTATCATTTGCTTAGAGACCAGACACTCAATATTATATGTTAACAGGTAAATTTCTATCCAGTAGAAAAATTAACCCTGAAGGTTATACTTTTATTGTCTTACAGGATATTAAACTATTTTTGTATTTAACTAGGGATTTTATTCTAACATTTCTTTTTTTTATAATTCATAGGAATGGCCAGCTCTTCAAAATGATTGTTTTACCATTTTACATTCTCATTAATTAATGAGTTTCATAAAATCTTTAATACATGTTTCTTCAATATTTGTATGTGAGTCATGTTTTTAACATTTTGAAAATTAAACATGGATGGTTTTAGAGGCTATGCACAAGATACCCGTGGATTCCTCTGCCAGAGATAATTAAAATACATTATTAGCGACATGCAATTTGTCATTCTTCATGTTGAAGCTTATCTTTCCTTGGTTTTCAGAATCTCAAGTGGTGCTAGAACTTTACGTTTGTGGACTATGTGCTTTCTAGGGTTTTCTTTTATTATTTTTCTCCTCCAAATTTTTTTGTTTGTAGTTCTTGGCCAAGTTTGTTAGTCTGTCTGTGCATTATCAAACTCATGGTGTGAGTTCTCTCTTCACAACCAGAGACAAGGACTGGAAGACCATTAAGATGGCCTCAATTAAACAGTTCAGGTAACACCCTGTGTATATATACATAAGTTGGTTTGCTGTCAGTAATTAAGAATCTCCACAGGACTATGGGAAACTATTCTCTCAGGTGAGAGACTGCAGAAAATTTGGTTTCTTAGCTGTCTTCTATGTGTTCATTTTGCTATGTGTGAGTTCAAATCAATTATAATATTATATTTGAACAATGAAAAATAGAACAGACTTCTGAAATTTAAATTTGTATTTCTTTTTTATTCTTGACCTGTAGCTGAGGTTGTAGAATTGAAGTGTAAAGCTATGTGTCTACAATTGAGAAAAGCTTTTACCTCTTCCTGTGTGAATTTAAAATATTTCCTTATCTCTCAGGGATATTATTACACTAGATTGTAAAAACCTTCCAGTTAAAGGATCTCTGTTTTAATTGGTTATTAGAGAAAATTAAGCACTTACATAAATCTAAAATTCTCAGAAAAAAATAACAAAATGAAACTTTTAATACTTTAAACCTGCTAGCCATTTAAGAAAAAAAAATTCTCACAAAAACTTCTGGCTAAAAACATTTTTCTGTAAAAATTTAACTTCATATGAACATATGGTAAATCCTTGAACAAGCAAAACTGGATTAATAATTTTGATTTAAAAAGTGAATAAAGAGCTGTATATAATTTTCCTGACTATTAGCATGTGGTATAAAACAGGCATACATTTTATTTCATTTTTTAATAGGATTTGAGTTTATTATTTTTTGAAGAGGCTAGTTAATCTGAACTGCTTAAATGTCTTATACTGATTTATTGATCAGAATACATCATGACTTCCACAAACTGTTTAGGATCGTGAAAATGTAAAACTAGTGGTCAATCACATTGAATCATAATTCTGCCATCTTTACATCAACAATAATTATTTTCTACAGTGTGTCAGCATAAAGTCCAAAAATCTTTAGTTAACTAAATTAAATTGAGTTAATTAATGAATAATATTTAGATATGTGGATAAATTTGAAGTAAGAAAGACTACTGAAGGCTAGTTAGAGATTAGATAAGGTTCTGATCATGAACGTGTTTATCTTAACTTTAACAAGTTGCAGGAGTGACGGAAGTGGCTGCCGGGGGTTGTGTCATGAGTGGTGGTTAGATTTGCTGGTCTGCTAAAGCGCTTGTGCATATCAGACAGCACTCAATCACCCAGCTCCTAGTTGTCCTGGTAAATTAATAGTTGTTTAACAGTGATTTAGACTATTCTAGAAATACTAATAGTATAAAGTATAACTTTATGAAAGTAATGGGTATGTTTCTGTCTATCAAGAGGAAAAACAAGAGAATTTTTGTCTAAAAGTGAAGTGCCTAGTTATTCTACAATAGGGGAGGGAAGATGGCAAAAGAAAATTCGAATAATTAAAGTTGTGGAATGATTTTAGAAATTTTGTTTGTCTCAGATTATAATAACTATAATTAACATGTCTAAAAAGAAGAAATGGAATGCCTTAAAATTTTAGCAAAGTTCTCTCAGTTTTGATGGACTTACTCAGATTTTTTAAAAATGGGTTTGTGAGTCCCTATTGCCAGATATTACATTAATGCAAAACTAGAGATTTGCTTTGTGCTCTATTAAAATAAAACTGAAATTAAAGTATTTAATTTTCTCTTAACAATATCACTTTATTATTTAAATATGATTGTTTTATTTGTATAAAGTTGAGGTACACGTGCAGAATGGTAGCCCAATATACAGAATGGTAGCCCAAGATACAGTGGAAGGAAAAATAATACATAGGAATGAGTAAACTGATGAGGGAAATTCAATTTGGTTATTTGAGGAACATCACTGAGTTGTCTTAATGTTCTGATTTCTCATGTATATTTTAGGAAGCCTTCTCACTGGCTAACTTCTAAGAATGCAGAAACGTTACAGATTATCCTTATTTTATGTGGAATATAGTTATTTGCAGAGGTTCAGTAAGAATCTATCCTCTTATTGCACAACTAAGTCCATACCTAGAATATCATATTTAAGACTGATTATCATTTGATCAGGTATGAAAAGCGCATCCATCATTAAAGAACAACGATGGTATATACGAACCAATGTGCAAAAATTCCTCCCAGAACAATTGATCTTATAGCTTACAGATTCACAGTCTCCAGTCACTTCCTAGCAGTCAGGACCTTAAACATGGAGAACCTCAAGAAAAAAGAAATTCATCAAAGTCTAAAAGTACTGCTGGTGAAGACTTGTAGAGAACATATTTTATACTTAGTTTCTTTGGTTTGGGATAGAAGAGCAAATAATAGAGGCATTTAAAAGACCCAACACTTATTTTAGAAATGAAATTTCCATATAAATATTAATTTTCTAGCTTCAGCATTTGTTCAGTACTCTATGCTCAAGGAGTCTTATATGGTTAATTCACAACTTTTCCTTCACATACGTAAAATAAGACCAGCCTCTTTCGAAATCAAGAAAATCTTTGGAAATAATTTATTTTTAAAATATTAAGAACACATTCAAAACTCGTAAATAAAAAGAGTACAGTATATCCTTTCCAAGTCATGTTGGATTGTTTAAAAAGCCCTCTCAAAGATTATTTAGAATAATTTACCTGAGTTTATCATTGTTATTTTTTTTAATTAGAGCCTAAGACACTGTGAAGTTGTATGTTAATTTGTATATTTCTGACCATTAGAAAAAATAACCTCAAAATTAATGGTTTCATTACCCTGTAGGACATTAACCTTTTCATCTAACCTACAGGTCATATTCTAAAATTTATTTTTCTCAAAATGCCTATTCAATGATTTTGAACCAACTTTAGCATCTTACTGGTTCTTTTATTTGTTCATGAGTTCAATTAAGTATTTAACATGTCTTCATTTTATATTTGTATGGAAGTCATGTTTTTAATGATTGAAAATTTTATTTGACAATAAATACTCTAGCACCTATACACCATAACCGCCTTGCAGAAAGCTTTTGGTTAAACAATGGAGGCCCATTGTTCTCCATTGCTCAAGACCCATGTTGTGCTCTGTTGAACCCAAAAAGGATGGAAATATCATCATTCCAAATTCCACTTCTGCCAGATTGATAACCAAAGAAAATTTACAAATATTTCTTTTCATGTAATGGGTCAAATGGCATGCCTTGACTTGACATGATATAAGCCAAGACAGAAGCTAATGCAATAAGCTATGAAACTTTGTTAAAACTGACGTGTGAGCTTAAGAACTCATTTTTGTCACAGAATGACTTACTTCTCTTAATCTTTCTCTTCATTTTGGAGGATTATGGCTTCTTCGACCTACAGACATTTTTAGATTTTATGAGGATTTGAAAGAGGATTTAAAAAAAATAAAAATTTAAACCCACAACTGTGTATGTATATGTGCATTCTTGATTTGTGAAGGATATAAACTAACTCTTTACAGTCCTTGCCTCTGGGGAGCATAATTAGTGAATATGGAATTTTAGATGTAATATCTTGCTATAGAAACTTTTTATCCAAGACTTTTTTTTTTAATGTGGAAGTCTGAGATGAATGAATTACATCTTTTAGAAATATTCTAATTCCAACAAAGGAAAATCAATGTGCATGAAATTTCCATGCATTTTTGCTTTTCCCACCTGACAATGTGTTGATGGAAATAATTGAGATGGTGATAGTCTGTTCCTCTCAGTTCATTACTTGAATTATTTTCTACAATATTTAAAGTTTCCTTCCCACAGATCTCCATAGCAACAATATGGAAGAAGAGTTTCATAATTAACTGCTTAATATGCATTCAATGAAAAATGATGCCCAGCAGTGGGAGGTTCCTTCTTTACTGAACTGCTGGCACTGGGGCCTTCCTTTAAAGCCTCTATCCTAGCAAAGAGCCAACATAGTCAGTGTTTCCCCAGGAAAGAAGTGCAGCAGCAGCTCCCAAGAAATATAAACCCAGGGAGGCGAGTCCCCACCCCACCATCCATGTGCTCAGTGCTACTTGTTTGCATTGTGTTCAGTTCTCCCAGCTGCTGGTGTTGGTTTTCTCATTATTTTAAATGGTGGATCCCAAAATAGCTTCTGGCATGCTGGCCTCAGCACAGAAACTCATAAAAACTCGGCAAGAGGAGTAGTGCCTTTATTATCCCTCTTTGTATGGCTGAAGCTTTAGAAAAGGGGGGGGGGCAGAAAGAAGAGTCTGAGGTAGAAAATTGTGACAAGGCTTGTGAGTAGAAAATTTTAAAAATGAGGCCATATGCCTAACGTTAATCCTCACTCAGGGAACAAGCATTCAGCTTACCTATCACCCGGCAATGGAAGGTGCTGATCTGGGGCAGCGTTTAGTTAGATGAAAACAGCCCAAGACCTGGAAATGAAGACATCTGTGTTCCTATCCCTAACACTGTCATTAGCTACATGTGGCTTCCCCCAGTTAGCCTCATTGGATGCTCTTCATTTAGTCATCTGTCGGTGGAAAAAAATGGAGGAAGAGGAGAATTTATCTAAAGAAATGCGTGTAAAATCTTTCAAACAATGCTTAGCACATTATACAGGTATGATTCATGTATGATGTGCTTTGTGAGACCTCATCTTGATCTAAAATTTAGTTTTTCCATAACTTCTGAGAACATGTAAATTGTTCTCAATATAGTTCAGGATCCAAGAATAATACACACGTGATGATTTTGAAAATGAAATTAAACTATACATTTCCATGCTAAATTGAGAAATACACACAGAAAAATCATTAGAAATAAGAGAAAAGAAGCTGTTCCCACTACCCTGCCTTTGTCTTAAAATATCTGTTTATTCTTCACTCTTTCTAACTCCTTTGCTTCTGCTAAGGAAAATAGAACCTTGCTCCCTAACACAGACAATCCTCTCACTTATATCCTCAACTCGCATTTTCTGCTGCCTTCCTCCAGAACATTGTTCTATGATAAACACCTTTTCTCCTTGTTCCTTCCCTTTGAATTAGGAACAGTCTCAAGTCTCTCTTTCTGACTAAGTACCTTGATTAAACTGTGCTACCACTAAATCTGCTGCCAGTTTCTACAAAACCACCTGCTTGTTTGTTTTGTTTTGTTTTTACGGATCTCATGTGCTCAGAATTGAAGTTCAGGCATAGAATTGTCATGGAAACCTCAAATTTTTTTTGTTTTATTTACTTATTTATTTTTACTGTGTGGTTTCTTGTGTACTGTGTGTCCTTTCCATCCACATTTTCTATTTCCATATATGTATATAAAACCTTGAAAATGCACTATTTTGTATGCATCTGTGTGTTTGACATCACACATATACTTCAGGGTTATGAATGTTATTATTAATATCTTGTTTACTCTTTTTTACTCAGTGTTTTATTTTTGACATTTATTTTTCTATCTATAACAACATGGGTAAGTATTGTTACTCTCCTGCGTGTATTATGCATGTGTTATATTTTATATGTAAAAAAAAGTACCCAGGTTGTTTCCAATGCTTTGTTACCACACACACGCTATGGTGGCCATCTGCTTAAGGGTCACTGTGTGAATCTCAGCTGGGTTCCCCAGTGAGCGTAGTGGCAAGAATAGCCCGAGGGTGGGATTGCTAAATCATAGGAGAAATTAGAACTTCATTTTACTGCTTTCTAGAATGGTTACATCTGCAGATATTCCAGTATTGCTTGAGGGTCCTCGTTTTCCACATAATTACCACATTTACTAATACACAGCTTTCTAATTGTCTTCTGTGCTGAGTGAACTGGTATCTCATTGTGTGAATTTACTGTCTTTCTTTTTCTTTCTGGCTATTAGTGAGGTTAAACACACACACGCAATAGTCTTTTAGACTATTTGTTTCCTTTACTCTTTTTTATACTTCTGTCTTTTACACTTTTTGTGTCTTTTATAGTTTATCCTGAGCCCTATATATGATTCCATTTTCTCTCCTTTCTTAGTATATAAATTATATTTTTTTTTTACTTTTTTGGTGATTACCCTACCATTTGCAATATACATTTACAATTAAACAAATGTACTTTTAAACAATACTATACTACTTCAGAGGTAGTACAAGTAACTTATAATAACAAAATGTTACTAATTCCTTCCATCTTTATATTATTGCTGTATTCATTTCACTTATACATAAGCATATATATACATACATATATGTGCATGCATAATTGAATACATTTTTTGCTATTATTATTTTGAACAGTAATCTGTTAGATCAACTAAGAAAAATAAAAACTTTGTGTTTTACCTTCACTTATTCATTCTCTAGTGCTCTTCCTTTTTTATGTTGATCCGAGTTTCTGACCTATATAATTTTTCTTCTCTCTGAAGAACTCTTTTGAACATTTGTTGCAGGCAAGTCTATTGACAATAAACTTTTCAGTTTTTGTTTGAGAAAATCTTGACTTCTCTTTTATTTTTGAAGAATAACTTCACAAGGTACCAAATTCTAGTGTGTTGGGTTTTTTTCTCTCAACAATTTTCTTCTTGCTTGCCTGGTTTCAGAGAAGAAATCAGATGTAGTTCTCATCTTTGCTTCTCTGTAGGTAAGATATCTTTTTCCTCTGGTGTCTTCCAAGATTTTTTATTTATCTTTGATTTTCTGAAGTTTTTATATTGTATGCCTAATATAATGCACTTTTTTTGGCATTTATCCTGCTTGGTATTCTCTGAGCTTCCTGGACCTGTGGTTTAGTATCTGACATTAACTTGGGGAACTTCTCAGTCATTATTGCCTCTTCTCCTTTCTCCTTTTCTTCTCCTTCTGGTATTCCCATTATGCATATGTTACATCTTTTATAATTGTGCCACAATTCTTGGATATTCTGCTCTGGTTGTTTCAGTCTTTGTTCCCTCTGCTTTTCAGTTTTGGAAGTTTTTATTGTCATATTCTCAAGCTCAGGGATTATTTACTCAATCATGTCCAGGATACTTATGAGCCTATAAAAGGCATTCTTCATTTCTGTTACAGTATTTTTTACCTCTAGCATTACTTTTTGATTCTTTCTTAAAATTTCTATCTTGTTGCTTATATTATTCATCTGTTCTTAGATTTTTCTACATTTTCTATTATAGCTCTTAACATATGAATCATAACAACTATGTTTTTTTAAAAATTCCTGGTTTGATAATTCAACATTCCTGCTATATCTGACTATGGTTCTGATGTTTATTTAGTCTCTTTAAACAGGTTTTGTTTTGTTTTGTTTTGTGTTTTTGCCTTTTAGTATGACCTGTAATTTTTTTTAAGTACACCTTGTTGAAAGGTGGATATGATATATCAGGTAAAAGAAACTGCTGTAAATAGGCCTATAGTAATGTAGTAGTAAGATGGGTGGATGGGAAGTGAACAGTTCTTACAGTCTTATGATTAGGTCTCAGTCTTTTGGTGATCCTATGCCCCTGGACTGGAACTTTTATCAGTCTCCCTCCTAGCCCCCATCAGGTGAGACAAAGTGACTGGAGGGTGCAGGCGTTGGGTACTTACCTACTTCCAGATTGATTAGGCCCTGATACATTCCAGCAGATTAGACTCTGGTTAATTTGTTTTTCCTAGGGCAAAACTTGTTAAAAAGAACAAAATGCTCTGATGTATTTCAAAATGTTTTCTGTTCCCCTCCCTTTGACAGAAGCATGAAGGGATTTTTGTCTGATATTCACTCTAAGGACCTGGTAGAACTCCTACAGGTGAAAGTTGCAAGAGTGTGAGGTTCCCCCTGGACTTTTTTAACTCTCAGACTTGTCCACTCTGAGCCTCCAGCAATTCATCAACTGCAGTTCACATTTTCCTAACCCAGCACTGACTGCCACAAGGATTTCTGCTAATGGCTTTCTGCTCTAGTAAATTGTGTTTCTCTGTATCCACCTGTCTGTCTCTCCAATTGTTGGGGCAGTGGTTTGCCCTGTGATCTCACTTCTCTGATGGATCTAAAAAGAGTTTTTGATGTTTCGGGTTTTTTAGTTTTTACTTGTTAGGAGTGAGTGAAGACTTCTAAAGAATTTCACACGCTGGGCCGGAAACCAGAAGTCTATAACTTTTAACATGTCATACATTTGCTTTGGTCTGTTCCCTCACCCTTTGAATTTCCTCATTCCACCTGTCAAAATCCTGTCTAGACTTCATGGTTAGCTTAAAAATACTACCTAGTGTATGACACTTGGTCTCTCAACTTAGACATAATTTGTTTTTATTTTTAAATTTATTATCTATGTATTTTAAGGTACTCATTAATTTTGAATCCCATGAGAAGCATACATGAAATTAGCATGTTTTTTATATTAAGTGATAATTAATTAAAGAAGACTTCATGGGAAAAAGTTGAATTTGAACTGGTTCTGAAGAATGAGTCGTAAACTGACTAATGATCTCTGACAAGTAATTTGACTTTTTTGGTGTCTTGAGGACACTGCATTCAAAATTCATATTTAAATAGGCTTTCTCTTATTATCTTAGTGCTTTATAACTGGTGTTGAAAAACTGCAGCCAGTGGACCACATTTAGCTGTTGCCTTATTTTGTAAGTAAAGTTTAATTGGCATATAACCACTCCAGGTCGTTTACATAGCTTTACTCAACAATGGCAGAGTACAGTAGCTGAGTTACAGAGATGGCATGACCTGCAAACCTGAAAACATTTACTATCTGGCTCTTTATAGGAAAATCTTGAGGACATCTGCTTTAAAAGTATAAATGGAATATAGACTGAGAGCCCTTAGCAATACTAAATCCAAGTTTTTATTAGTTTTCTTATTTATGTTAATCTGAATTGCTTCTGAAAGTTTGGTTTCTGATTGCAGCATTGACTTCACCTGGGAAAGAGGTACAGCGCTTCAGCTGTGCAAGATGAATAAATCTGGAGATCGTATCTAATATACAGTATGGTAACTATCGATAACAATACTGTTCTATGTACTTGAGATTGGCTAACAGGGTAGGTCGTAAGTGTTTTCACTACACCAAAAACCCGGTAACTATGTGAGGTAATGGATATGTTAATTAGCTTAATTGTGGTCATTATTTCACAAGGCATATACATACCAAATCAAGTTGTACATCTCAAATATATACATTTTTTAAAACTAAAAAAAAAGAATTGTATAATCTGAAACCCTATGTCAGATGTACTGAATAAGTATTTGCATCTTAAAATGCAATTGATATGCACGTAAATAGTTTGAAATAAGTATTTGCATCTTAAAATGCAATTGATATGCACGTAAATAGTTTGAAACATTCTGCTTTAAAAGAGTGTCGATTGAAGACGGAGCCAACTGCCGGAATTTGATTCCTGCTGCTGTCACTTACTAGCTATGAGGCCATAGACAACCCAATTAAATTCTCTGTACCCTATCGTCCTCATCTGTAAAATGGGGCTAATGTTATCATACATATATTCATGTCATTATGGTGATAAATGAGTTAGCATATAAAACATTTGGAACAACACTCAATATATGCTACAGCATATAACTTCTCAATAAATCATCACTATTAAAATATATGGAATATGGAATATTTATTTTTAAAATGTGACCAGCAATCCAACTAGCTTAGATTGATTAGCAAATTATTGGCTAATTAGTAACAGTGCTTCAGAAGAACAGTATTAGTATATATAACTCTAAGTCAAAGCCTTTAATTTTTTTAAACAATAATCAAGCAGAATAGAAATTATGGATGATTTTTCTTGAAGTCTTACAGAAACTTCAGCCTTAGCTTTTTCAGAAGTTTATATCTGAGTTAAAATGGCTGAATAATTAAGTTGCCAAAATTTTTCCTAACTTTTCTTAAATTTGAGAGAATATTTCCAAAGTGTTTACTTCCATTAGCCATAATTGCTACTTTTCTGGAATGTGTTCACATCTAATAGTGCCACGACTAACAGTGAAATGATCCCTACCTGACTTAGAACTCCTGAGGGGAAATGCTAAAAAAAAAGCTAGTGTTCTCAGGAATTTCTAGAACACGTGTTTAATTTACTTATAGGTTAAGAGGTTATTTCATGGGCACCTGTAGATAGTTAAAAGGATAAGTAATTCAATCAGAAGACATTTAAAATATAAAACTATTGACTGGGGATTTTGAAGAGTCTTTACATCTGGAGAAGGGAAGACAAAAAATGGTATTCATTTTCTTTTGAAATAAATCAGCTTTTAAATCTGGGATAAGCAAGGAATTTACCGTACAGAAGAGAGAGTACTCACTAACGGTATTTTCTTAGAACTGTCAATTCAAATGTATTCTTTATTTGAATAATGTTCAGGTTATATTCCTGAAAATGTGGGATTTATTTTTAAAATAAGACCTAAAGTTTATCACACGGTAGTAATATTCTCCAGGGATTAGGGGATTGGGGGATAAACTCAGAACTAATGGATGCGGTGAGCATTGTAGAGGGGAAGGGCATGCCTCTAATCCTCGCTTGGGTGAGGATTAGACATAAAATGTAACCAAAATGTTTGTACTCTCATAATATCCTTAAATAAAAATTAAAAAAAAGATCTAAAGTTTAATATCCCAAAAAAGAAAACTTTTAAAAGTATCTTGGGGTGTTGAGCAAGGGGAAGAGTAGAGTTGAGGGGAATGAGCATGGAAGTACTCTAGATTCTAGAATTGCACTGTCCAATAGAATAGGAGCTAGTCACATGTGACTATTTAAATTTAAGTTAAAAATTAAAATCAAATTAATTTTAAAAATATGTTCCTCAGGCACAATAGCC
The DNA here is from genome assembly GCF_020740605.2 of Lemur catta. Lineage (NCBI taxonomy): Eukaryota > Metazoa > Chordata > Mammalia > Primates > Lemuridae > Lemur > Lemur catta. The sequence goes on along the minus strand of NC_059132.1, from coordinate 77,862,079 downwards.
ACGTTCCAGGGAACAATAGCCACAGACAGGTAATGACTTCATTTTGGGAAAGCGAGTGAAGAAACATTTTAACGATTTATGAAAGTTCTATCTGACAGTGCTGCTATAGAATATAGCAAAGAATATAAAGGTACAATTTTGAAATGATTTGGTTTGGAATAGCAAAGTTCTCTTAGCTTTTTAGAATTTAAAAGTGTACCTATTCTAATTTAGAAAACTGAATACCAGAATATACTTTTAAACAATAAATTGATTGAATCACTGTGAAATTCCAAGTTTGGTGGCATATAATGGTAGATCTCTTACCTCTTACTTTCCTTGAAATTAAAGACTTTTTGAGACTTTGGCAAGGTATTTTGGGGGTTTCTGATTTGAAAATGAACTTTAAAATAAAAATATCACAGACATTGCTATGAGTGATTCAGCTATTTAGAAGTAAGTAATAGTGCAACATTTGGGACTTAATTGCTATAGTTTGATTCAAGTTTTTTTTTTTTTCTTGTGAAGATAATTCAACACTAATAAAATAGGCATCAAAGCTAATTTGATTTTTAAAAACACTCAATAATCAAAGTAGGGTAAAAGCATAATGAACATAAGGATAAGGTGTAAATCAGGTTACATTTGTACTTAGTTGTGGAGCAAATATACTTTACTTGGAAATTCTGGGGAAAGACCAGGATCAGGCACCTGGGAGAAAATGAGAATCTCTGTTTCTCTTTCATTTCACTCTGTTCCATCAATCTGTCATCCAGATAGGACATATTGGGGAGCTCTGGCATTAGGGCATTGTAAAACCATGCTTTAATATCTACCTGTTTTTCATAAACATGAATGTTGTATTTATATTAGAAATTTATGATATGTTGCATAGCACTTAAGATTTCTTGTTTTCAATCGTATGCTAAGTTTTCAATAAATATCACTTTATTATGAGCAGAATCATGAAATTCTTCCATAATTCAGCATTTTATGATGGCATATTAGATATATTGTTATGTTTATGGCTGCTTCCAACTGTACTGCAGAATGCATACTTTCTGCCGCAGTGTAATAGTGATTCAATATGTATCACTTTATATTTTACAAAATCCTTCAGTTGGGATATTTTTCTTTATCAAAAAAAAATGATGAGGATGGGAAGAGGGTAGAAAGAAACCTATGCAGTTCTCATTAAGAAAGAGAATATTTTCTGAAGTTAAAGCATCTGAAAGTTGCTCAGTGAACAACTTATTCCTCACCAGCTAGCAATAGTACAATATATCGTAACAAAGAAACAAATTGTGTGGTATTTATACCTTTTGAGTGGAAATTACATTTTTTATTCAATAGCTCAAAATAAATATATCAATAACAAGAACATAAAAACCTCTCAAAGGCTGTCTTTGTTCTTAGAATTATCAAGTGTTTTTTAATTTGATGAATTAAGCTTTATTATGCTCTGATTTCATTCAGCTGGGTATTTTACCTCAGATACTGCTGCTACATACTGATAAGACTGGCTCTGGTTAGTTAAAAAAATAACAAAAAACTATAATATCAGAGTTTAATATATCTAGGATCACATTGATTTGGAAATCTGCCATAATTTTCTAAAATAGCCCTAACTAGGCCAACAGAAGACAAACAAACAAAACTCCATTTATAAGTGGTCATGCTTTTCGAAGGTCTGATAAAGGCAAGTTATGGTTTCAACGACTTTATATCCATGTCTGTACATTCTTTGTGCAGCTGAATCAGAAGTTGCTCCTTGCCCAATATCCTCAGAAGAGACTGTCAGATTGAACAGACAATGGAATCACACCTGATGACTCCCATGGGTCACTGTTCATCTGTAACTTTAACATTAATCTCTGTCTTCTAGAATAGGAGAGAAAAGAAAAGGAGGAGGAAGGGTAATCTTCAGTGATTCCTTAGCAAAAACTTTTCCCCAGGATTATAACAAAATTCTAAAATAACGCCAAAGTGCTTCAAGTTCTTTTCTGAAGATAGAACAGCTTCACCTTGAGGCAAAATTATTTTACTATACTGTGAAGTTAATTCGAAATAGGTTATATTTGTGATGACTAGTGACCAATAATCTCTCACGGAAAAAGAAACGAATAAAAGAATTCCAAAATTACACAAAGGATTTGGAAGCTCACCTTTTGTTCCCACTTTTGTTCAAAAACAACAGGTATTAGTTACCTAAGCAACAACAAATTATTGCAATCTTAATGATCATTTTCAGACTGAAATTTCATGTGGCCAAATCTATATCGATGAAATTTTATTTGAAGTTGTTAAAAGGCAAACTAGAACTTTAAAAATATATTTACTCTTTTGGTCTCCACTGGTATATAAATTTCTGCCAAGGAAATACCCAAATGGAACTTTCTCTAGATAGAATCTACCATTTATATCTTACTTTTGTCAAAATGCTGCTGCTTGAATGTGAGAAAAATGGTGAAAGCCAACAGATAATATTCTATATGTCACTCACGTTCTGGGGCTTGGCCTTTAAGGCTGATCTTTTTTTCATTTTTCCTTTTTGACTCACCTATCAAGGGTCAAGCTTGAAGCTACAGCAGAAAAAAAAAATGTGGAAAAACTGAAATCTTCCCCAAGCAAAGAGCAATTGTCTTTCTCTCACCATGCTCTTCTGCTGGTCACAAATATGCCAGAAAGTATCCTCACTGTAATTTTAATAAGGTATTCCTCTATATTTCTTCTAATTATTTTATTATTTCATATAATTTATTACTTATGCAAGTCAACTTGGAATGTTTGTGCATGTGTGCATAAATGACATTGCAAGTCAATTTTCTATGTGAACAGCAATTATCTCCATGCTGCTTATTTGGTTATTACAGGTATATGGGGAAGTCATTTGTTTTCATGTTGATCTTATATTCCTGAACTCTTTTATTAATTTGAATAGTTTCTCAGTAGATTTTTCTAGATTTTTGAGATAGATGGTCATATCATCTACAAATAATGCTACCTCTCTTGAATCAATATTGGTAACTGATTTTTTCCTAAGAAGTGATACATTTATTATAGACCATAGTTAATTTTGTAATTTCTTTATTGTTTTTATATTTCTCTTATATACTAATATTTAGGATTTAACTTTATTTTTGAGTCTCAGGTTATTTGCATTAGGAGATACAAGTGCCACAGATCCACTATTTGGTGTTCATGTGTTTACCAGCACAGTTGGGGCTACCACAGCCCTCGGGTGAACTAGCTGCAGAGCACTAGGTTTGCTACACGCCAAGTGTGGCATCTGGCCACAGTCCAAGACACTTGAGAGGGACAAAAGGAAGGAAGATGAAAAGAATAATCTAAGTAAGATTTCAGCAGTAGCTCTTGCTTTTATATTCACCAATTGCAGTCTTAGGAAAGCAGCTGGGGGCTAAGGAAGCAAAAAAAAAAAAATAATGAACAAACCTATAATTCTTGGTTTCTTTAAACACAAGGAATGTAAAGCAGTCAGTCAATACTAGCTATTTTTACAGATGAAAAATTAATACAGCTCCAGGGAAGAAGCCATGTGTCTCAGGTTTTCTAGATGCAAAAGAGAGATAATAAGTACACCTGCCAGGTGACAATAACAGTAAAGTGATTAAAGACCCTGGGTTGAAAACGCTGTGACAGAGAGCATATGTCAAGACTCTGAACATGACAAGGAGCTCATGCACATTTGGCGGAAATGCATACACTTCATCTTTTTGCTTCGCGCCCAATTAATATGTTTTATAAAACCTGAAGTCAATTTGCCTTTGAGCAAAAATTCCTGAAAGTGCTTTTATTATTTGTTAGCTCCAAAATAAAAAGATCTCTAATCCCCTTCCCTTAAATTCAGTAACTACTTGGGTGGTATATGTATATTAAAGTAGAAAAAAATGCAAGTTTTGCACATTCCATGTGGAGCCCGAGCCATGTAAGAAATTGAACCTACATTTTTCATCTTCAGTAAACAAGTATCTTTTTAAGGGGGTGGTGGGGTAAGGCAATGTATCAGAGCAAACTTGGGCCTCCCGCCTTCTGCCTTGGTCAGTAGAACTTGTAGATTAACATGAGGAAGAGCAGACAGGGAAGAGCTCAGGACACGTGCATCATCATGCGCATCAGAGAACCCAGCAGCTCCCCCTGATTCCCTGGCTAGACTTAGCACACTGCTACCACTATTTCCCCTCCTCCAGGTGAGCTGAGGCCACTCGTGGCTACCCCATGCTGGGGCTCCCCTTCAGGGACAGAGAAGGCCCTTGCATTCTGGTCCTTACTTCAGACTTTATCACTTACCCAGTCCATCATGTTTGCTATTTTCTGAATTTCCTAATGTTTTGACCTCCCAGGAATTTGCTGAAATTGAAAGGACTGCCTTTCCCAAGGTTAGCTAATTTCTACAGATAGCAAACACTTGTCCCCCCAAAGCACACCTTTCATATACAAAACAGCTAATCCGTAGCTCATACCCCTCGACTATAACTACCTCCTTTACCAACTTCTTATACTCCTAGGTTGCTATCTCCCTGGCCAAATCCCCCCCAAACCAGGTATCAGATGACCAGGGTGAGTTTCAAACTCCCAGAAACTAGCCAATTCTAAACCTACTTAATCTGCTTACCCTGCTGTCTTTGTTTTGTGCTACCACGACAGAATACGTGAGAGTAGATAATTTGTAAACTACAGACATTTACCTGGTTCATGGTTCTAGAGGTTGGGATGTCCAACAGAATGGCACCAGCATCTGCAGAGGGCGTCTTCCTATGGTGGAAGGTGGAAGGGCAAGAGAGGGCAGGAGCAAGAAAGAGATTGAACTTGCAGCCTCAAGCTCTTTTAAAATTGGCATTAATCCATTCATGAGAGTGATGCCCTCCTCACCTTAACACTTCCCATTTAGTCCCATCTCTTAACTTGTTGCATTGGGGATTAAGTTTCCAACACATGCTTTTTGAGAGACACACTCAAACCATAGCACCTGTCTCACCCATTCTTTCCCACAAAAGCAACATGGCTTTACCATACCTGAATAATAATAAAACCTGCATTTTAAAACACCTTGTCCCTCCATACTCTGTCCACTCCAGACACAAACACACACACACACACACACACACACACACAGACACACACACACACACACCCTTATTTTGCTGAGGACAACTTATTATTTTATGACCTATTTTGCCTGATATAGTCTTACTGCTTCTTCCTGATCCACCAAAAAAAAAAAAATAATAATAATAATTGTACTTCAAAGCCATCCCTAACTTTTCGTAACTGTCTCATTTGAAGGCCTTGCAGTATGATAGCAATACCTTGATGATGGCATTTAGCACATTGCATTATAATTGTTTACTTCTCTGATACTTTTTTGCGCTTAAGAACATTGTGTTATTTAATTTTGGCATTCCCAGTATCATAACATTTCCTGGCTATTGATAGTGCTCAATAAATATGTACTATGTGAATTAATTTTTTGAACAAATAAAACCTTTCTTGACCACTTTTGCTGAAAATGACATCTTCCTTTTCCAAACTCATTATCTATACCATTTGTTTGTCACTACAGTGGATAATGTCTGATGTGTATATTTTATCTCTTAAACTAGACTGTAAATTATGCTCTATGTATTTTTGTATGCTTAGTGTTGAGCCCAATGCTTGCATATGCTAATAGCTGATGGATTGTTAACTTAATTTACATATAACTAGTAACCCAACTCCATTTATTCATTTTAGAATAGAACAAGAAATAAGCAAACACTCTAATATAGTCTTGAATATAAAATCCTTGACCATATATGCAAGGGACTATTTCATCATGATTCTTGGTATCTTAAGGCATCTTTCAAACTCTTGGTTATTTTACTGTAAGTTATGCTGCCTGAATGTTAACTAAGTTCATATCAAAATATACAGAATAAGAGAATTGTCTGTGACAGAAGATGTGCAAATGAGTATAAATATAAACAAATTATAATGTCTTGTTCAGAAAGACTATGTCTGCAAGGATTATAAAGCCTCTAAAACTTGTGCAAGAAAAAGGATCTTCTTAGAGAATTTACTGGTATCTCATGGAACCCAAGGACAAGAGTTACAGCTGAACTGAAACTAAGACACCAAATATTATTAGAAACCAAAGGAGTACTCTTTTACTTTCTCTCTCTCTTCTCTCTCTCCTACTCGTTTTCTCTTTCTCTCATCTCTTTATCTTTTTTTTTCTTTACTTCATTCATTTGCTTCTTTCTGCTGATATTCTCTCTTGGCTTTTCATCAATGTTTATGGCTCAAAAATGCCACCCAGCCCCTGAATTTTTTGGTGTGCAATGTATATCCACTTTGCTTTTGTGCCTCCCCTTCAGTTTCCAAGGAAAAGTTTGGGTTAGACGTATTCACGGGTCGCTCGTGTTGGACTGGGGGTTGAATCCAGGGTACTTAGATCTGGGGCAGGACTAATTTTCAAGATGATCTGGAGTCATCTTTGATTTCTTATGTGCCCCTTATACTTCTAACACAGAATGTTCTAAATCTCTGTACACGAATTTCATAAAAATAATATTAGATTTATCTTAAAAAAAGTTATTATCTGTGACTCATGGGCTCTGAATAAGATTCAGATGTCAAATTACACATGGACCTTTGAGCCCTTATTTTGAGACCTAGTTTGGATTTTTTATTACTATAACTCATGTTTTTTTAATTCTACAGTATTGATACCTATAACTTTTGGCTAATTGCGTGGGCTTCTCTACTTTAGAACTATCACAAAGTTCTCCTTTTTAAAGATATAGTTCTTGTACTTGAAAATACACTTAGCTAAAAATGTAACACTTTTGAAGACATTGTGCCAATGCTTTTCACCAGATATGTGGTCTAATGTGAGTCTCTGAACTCCTAATTTGGCTCCATATCTTAAAAGATGAAAGATATTTGATAAGTAATAAAACGATGTTCATAATATAATCTTGGAAAGCGAATAATTATTATTTGACAATAATAAACCAACAATAGTAAAAGGAAAGAAGCCATCGTAATTGTTGCAATTGCTTAAATTTGAATGTCAGTTATCTAGATTGAAGTCTTGAGTATTTCCTTAATGCAGATCAGGAATACAGAAACATGGTTTACCTATCTGAAAGACCTACTTCTACTGAAAACAAAAAAAGGTTTTAAATGGATGATTTGTTATCAGTTTTCCACAACCATTTATTTTAGTTTCATTTTACAATACAGATATCTCTTGCCAAATATATCTTCAACTAAAGACAAGAAAATGAGCCTAACCCTTAATTTTGGTATCTATAATAAAAAAAGCCAAAGTGACACAAACAACGACCTTTCCTTCCCCTGTAACAGACAGCACAGAGAACTGAGTCCATGGTTGGTCAGAAAACTTCCTTTAACCAACACTTCTAAGGTATCCTTTTACTATGCATAACTTTGTTAATAAAACTAAAATAGTGTTCGATTTCAAGGTAAAACCATCGAGATTGTTTATAAGCTGTCTTCTAATTACTGAAAGATTGAAATGATATGTTTAAATATAATTTTGAATTAAAAAGCAAGTCACCATGCTTACTTCAGTAAGAAATATCTATATAAGTTGTGGCATAATCCATTTTACAGTTTAATAGGGAACAGTAATGAAAATTCACTTTAATTCCATACAGCTGAATTATCTCACATAAATTTATAAGTTGAACAGATGTTGTTACTGGCACATGTATATAGTTTCTCTGAACATTCTCCTCCGCTGATGAGTTGCTGTCTCTATTACAAGGAATGCCTTAAACATAATGGTAGTACAGCTGTAGACATAAATGGTTTTGATGGTGTTTTAAGCTCCAAAATATTTTAAGTGGCTTCTTAAGCCTCAGTCAAGATGGTTGTAAGTGATTAAGTCTGTGCTTTTGTAGATGATGATTTGTATTTTAGAGATAATACTCAGTGGCTACCATATTGTCCCTTTAGAAGATGTAAACTTTTGTATCATAGCGTAATTATTTTTACTACTGAAAATAAGAAATATGAGAATTCTTGAATTCAAAATGAGTGCCAAAGTATATTTCTCAGATGAACTCAGATGGCATTATAACTAATAAATTATATCTAAATGTTCCAACTTTAGACCACCATCTCTTAATTTTCTCAATTCAACGACATCTACCTACAGGACCCGGGAACCCAGAGATGCTTTCATGTTTACTCCTCTTGGGCTGGCACATAACAATATTTGCTGAAAACTCTGACTTTTTCCTTGGGTTTTTACTGCAGACTAAGGATGATGAAAGTACAGTGAGAATGTAGAGGACACAGAAATCCATTAGAAGGAGTACAAGTGATTTCTTGCAGGGAGACCGACTTTGACTTTTCCTCACTTCTCATTCTCTTTGCAAATTTTTAAAGAAACAACATAAAGTTGATAGATCTGTGTAGACTGTTGGATTACACATCCAGCTGTAGCTATGGCACAGTTAGGATTGTGAATACTAATCACCTAGTCTTTAGACGTTCTTTTTGGTAAGTTTCCACGAATAACAAGTTACTTAAAGAACAATGCCGTTTCATCAATAAGTTCCATTGACTCATTCTGTCTTCACATTTCCCTCCAGTCCCTGATACAGGACTACCCAGGATTTTCTTACTGCTTAATTGATAATCACTGTCCAAAAAGAAAGACAAATAAAGGAAAAGCAGATAACATAGCACACTGTTGTTTTCATTAATTGTTTTCAGCCCACAATTGAAAAAAAAAAAATCTTAAAGCGAACTGAAGAAGCATGCCTGATCTTTCAATTTAGTGTTTAGTACTCTGAGAACTTCATCAATTAAAAAAAAAAAACACGTGAAATTGTTATAGAAATTGCAAGGGAGTTTCAGCCTAGGTCCAGGTGCTTATGGCACAAAAATCCAATTATTGAGACAATGAGGATTGCCAAGGAAGAAAGGGATTTCTTTTTACATAAAAGATATCTTCTTGAGAGAATAGGAGAAGGTGCCTTAAATCCATCTCTCTGACTAATGGAGATCATGGGCTTTTAAAGTAGGGGCCATGTGCCTTGGGTCAGGGCTGGTGTAACTAACAAGGGACTAGTGCTTTGGGGGCAGGTTGTGGCAGATGGTGAGTCTTAGCATCAGGAAGTCTGCCCTGGGGCCTTCAGAATCTCAACTCCTTCTCTTGCAGAAAATCCACCATTCCCAGGAAACAACTCAAAAAGTCAAGTAGTTAGTTATGGGAGAAGGTTATCAAAAAACATATAGGGGGTCATTGAAATTTGTTCATGGAGACGGTTACAGAATTATCCCTTTGATAAGCCCAGTTCCTATTACAAATGAGTCTAACAGGAAACAAAAGCTGTTAGTGTTTAAAAAAAAAAATGGAGCTTGAAATTGCGTTCTCTCAGTTAGTTCTCCCCCAAAAAGAAAGCTGCATTGTAAATAAAAGAGGCAAGGGTGTAAAGGTTAGAATATATATAGATTCACCTTGATTATTGAAATTATCTAAAAATAAGTACCAGTGACTCCTTCTTAAAGTTTCATTTTTAATGCACATCAGTCTTAAATTTAGGTTTTACTCTTTAATGCCTGTATAAAATATGGAAACCATCTGGTACGTTGGAAAGTGAACATATTTTGGAGCAGAAAAGCGTGAGTGAGATCTTCTTCTTCATTTCCTGTATCATGATCCTGCAATCTTTACCCAACTCCTCACTGCCTGTGTTTCCTCATGTGCACAATGGCAGGAATTACACAGAGGCTGAAGAGACCTTGGTTTAATTCAATGAGCCGATATATGTGAAGCACCCTGTTCAGGTACCAGGACACTTGATAAATATTCTTTTCCCACCATCTTTTATTTGTTTCTGAGGCGTAAGTGGAAGGCATACTTTGAAGTTGACTCATATGAAAGAAATAAGGATTATTAATTCAGAAACCTAAATGTGTCAACATTAAAATAACAGGGACCTATAAATTGCTAATGATTAAGAGTTTGGGAAGATGATGGATTAGAAAAACCACCAGCCAGAGTGTCTCTGCAAGAAAGATGGATTTTAGAAGAAAGTGAAAAAAAGAAACAGGCAGACAAACATAGATCGAATGAGGGTCGGAAGGAAGGGCGCCTGAAACTACAGGAGACTCCAGGGGAAGAAGTTGCAGAGGAGAACTGCAAGGAGAAAGGCCCCCAAGCAGCCTGGAGATCAGCAATAAGGGTAGGTGGAGCAGTTAACTTTCCCCTCCCTTGTATCTCAGACTGCTGGTGGGCTCCTGAGCGGTTGGAGAGACCTGCTGACAGCAGCCCAGAGACTGCCACCGCCAGTGAGCAGTCAGCCTCTAATTTACAGACATGGCACCAGGCTCCTAGCTCCCTCGGGGCACTTTCCAGCCCGCAAACTTGAGTCTACCGGCAGGCACCATATTGCTTCATTCTCCCCTTCCCCTTACCCTACCCATGGCTGCCAAGAGAGACAATTTAGCCACCATCTGGAGGCATTTGCAGGGAAGGGGACCTTTCCTTTTGGGGACCTACAGCAGTACTCAGACTGTGAGCTCCCTACCTGCTAGCCCACCAGGTGCTGCTTGCTTGGTGACTTCAGGAGAGCAGAGCAAATCTCAAGGCAGAGAGACATCGATCCAGCTTGGGCACCCCGTGAGTGACTTGAGACCGGCACTCCTCTCCCTGGCAGGGTCAGGGGTTGATCTCCAGGGCCCCAGGGACATCCCCTACACCCAGGTCTTGATTCCATTGCTCCCAGGCACAGAAGGAATATTTGTGAAGGAGCCTACTGAGGTGTGTGAGCCTTCAGGGGCAGATCAGCATGCTTGAGGGGCAACCGTCCTCCCAGGGGAAGGCTGTGTGCCCAGCCCAGGCTGCGATCCTGTGCAGGAATCTCCAAGCCCGCATCACAGCCAGGGGAGATCCGCTGGCTTGACGTCCTGCCTGCTGGCAGAGGCCCAGGAGTAACTGCGGAATAGGAGAGGATAGAAAGGAGTCAGGCCTGCTCCAGACTGCAGGTCTCAGACAGCCCCACCCCACACGCAGATTTTCGGCTGAGTGGGGCCATTTCAGCCCCTCCCTGGCAGCTTTGCCCAGAAGCAGAGAACAGACCTTTGACTCCTGCTAACAGCATTTTTGGAGCTTGAGGGCAGGCTCACTCAACCTAGCTCCACCCAGACTCACTCCCCGACCTGCCCCCACTGAGGTGGAGAATGTGGACACACCTGGAAGTCCCAGGGCCCCACCCACTACCTGGGGCACTAGAGTGCCTCTCCAGAGGAAGAAGAGCTGATTACAGAACCCAGAAACAACACTGCAGCCTGCTCCTCCCAGCAAGCACCACCTACTGACAGGGTCTGCACACCCTTTTACTGCAACTAGGGACTCTTCGTAAAGGGTGTGGTCAAATCTCACCCACAAACACCACCTACTGGCTCAGAGACTAAACTGGTTGTTTCATTATCCAAACAAAAATCTAAAGGTAAGAAGCAACAGCTGATCCAGATGGGAAGGAATCATCAAAAGAACTCCAGAAATATGAAGAATCAAAAGGAAAGCACACCTCCAAAGGTGAACACCAGCTCTCTAGCAAAGGACATCAACCAAATTCAGAACACTAAAATGACAGATGAAGAATTTTGAACATGGATTGTAAGAAAACTCAATATATGCAAGAAAAAATGAATAACCAATACAAAGATACAACAACAATAACAACAAAAGAAAATCCAGGACTTGGTAGAAAAATTTACTAAAGAAATTGAAATATTAAAGAAAAATCAAACCGAACTGCTGGAAATGAAGAATTTATTCAAGGAATTACAAAATACAGAAGAAAGCCTCAAGAATAGGGTAGATCAAACAGAAGAAAGAATGTCAGGGATTGAAGATAACATTTTTCAATTAAATAAGTTAGTCACAGAGATAGAGCAGAGAAATAAGAGAAAACAGCAAAGCCTACAAGAAATCTGGGATTATGTGAAGAAGCCTAATGGGAGAATCATAGGCATCCCTGAGGGTGAAGAAGAAAATACACAAGGGTTGGATAAGCTATTTGAGGATATAATAGAGGAAATTTCCTAGGCCTTGCTAAAAATCTAGATATCCAGGTACAAGATAAAAAAATTAAGAAAAAAGAAGAGACCCCATCTCTACTAAAAATAGAAAGAAATTATCCAGAAAACTAAAAATAGAAAAAGTTATCATGGTGGTACATGTCTGTAGTCTCAGCTACTCGGGAGGCTGAGGCAGGAGGATACCTTGAGCCCAGGAGTTTGAGATTGCAGTGAGCTATACTGATGGCCACTGCACTCTAGCCAGGGTGATAGAGTAAGATTATGTCTCAAAAAAAAAAAAAAAAAAAAAAAAAAAAATCTGGAGCCATCACATTACCTGACTGCAAATTATACTACAAGGCTATAATAACCAAAAGAGCATGGTACTGGTATAAAAATAGAAACACCTTCAATCTATAGACCATCATTTAAGGAATTTATATTAAGAAATTAATGTATACTCTAAGGAATCTCTATTTAAAATGTATCTTTCTAGTGACCTAAAACACTAAGATAACAGAATTTTGAGAGTGGATATTTAAATTTTGAAATATGTTAAGTAAAACTCCAGGAAATATGGCTAATGTTTATACATGTTAAATGGATGCATTTCACATGAATCTAAACCTAGATATTCCTACAGCAATTTCAATGACCTTTTATCATCAGGCAAATCTCCTTTGCTAAAGAAAAAGCTGTATAATATTAATATATTTGCTCTAAATATAACTGATCCCTTATGTGTTACATTCATAATAAAACTATAATCCCAAAAGTATAGTCTATGGATTCTTAGGAAACAGAACACTTCTTTTTTTTGTTGCTTAAATAGGAGATATTCCCCCATATTTCAAAATGTCTTTAAACAATCAAGATATCAAATACTTGCTTAAAATTTACTATTTTGGGGAAAAGATTTTCAAACCATAGAAAACATCAGCTTATAAAATATAGTGAGTCATCTTTCTTCTTGAAGACCTTTCTCCCTATAACAACTTCAAGACACAATTTGATTTATTCCTTCTTTTACATTTATTTAATTTTTCATCCAAACTTTTTTATTTTAAATAACTTCTAATCATGGAAGTTTTGCAAGCATAGTACATTGAACATCCATATTACTCACCCAGAATTCATCACCTTTTAGCATTGACTACATTCCCTCTCTGTCTCCCTCCCTCTGTTAATCTTTCTCTCTCTAGTTAGCTATAAATTAAAGTAAAGCTTTGGGGTCATTTGAAGACATAATCATATATGAGACTTTATCCCTAAATATTTTGCACATATATCCTAAGAATAGAATTTTTTCCTTAAAAAATGCAACACAAATATCACACTCAGAAAATTTAACATAAATGTGACACTATTATGTAATGTTCTACTTTCCCTAATTCAAATTTCTCTAACTGCCCAAATAATGACCTTTATGGATTCTTTTTCTTTCAACCAAGAATCCAATCTAGAGTTATCCATGGATTACATTTAGATACCATGTCTCTATTATCTAGAGCAATGTTCAGCTCTTTTTGCTTTTCATATATTGATATTTTTAAAGAATATAGCATATCAGTTTTTCAGAATTTTCCACAATTTGGACACTTCTGATTGTTGACTCAATAAGACATTCAAGTGAAACATATTGTCAGGATTACTATGTAGGTGATGGAAGACATTTAAATCAACACAGTTGACAACAGAGGTTGATTGGACATTTATTACATAAAAATTTTATGTTATGACAATTCTTTGTGAGTCAGGCACAGTTTGCACCTACCTTCAGTGAACTCACAGCCTCTTGGGATCCTTACCTCAAATGAAATGCTAAGTAATGATAAAGATGAAAGCATCAGAGTAGTACTCCATGGTATACATATACCATATTTTATTAATCTACTCATGTATTGACGGGCACTTGGGTTCATTCCACATCTTTGCAATTGTGAATTGTGCTGCTATAAACATTCAGGTGCAGGTGTCTTTTTTATAAAATGTCATTTTTCCCTTTGGTAATACTCTGAAATAAAATAATAAAAAAAAAAAAGATCAAGGCAGCATCACTGAAAGATGTGGCCATGTCTTCCTGCATGAAGGAAATTATCTCCCAAAATAGGATCACCCGGTGAGCCAAGTGTTCTAACGATCATGGGATCGCACCTGATATTGCTGCCACATTTCAGAAACATTTTATCCCAGGATCCCAAATGGCATAGTTAGTAACTGTGCCCAAGATAGTAAACAGAAAGCCCACGATATATCCCTTCTCATCTTCCCTCTGGTTCACTAACCTTTTTTCACTTATCTTACCTGTTCTGTAAGCATCACAGAGTGTGTCATTGTCCTGGGGACTCAGGACCTGTTTCAGTCCCCATCCTTCTTTCAGGACTCTCTGTTCCATTTCACCCTAGACAAATGGCAGGAATTCTATAACAACAAGAAGAAAATTATTCCAAAGATAGTATTATATATTTCCTCACTCAGTAATATTAAGCGCATATTATAAACCAGATCTTCTTCCAGCAAGAAGAATTTAAACATGAATAATGGTTTCCCACCCTTTTGGAGCTTAAATTATGAAGGAAGAGAAGGAGGCAATCAATAAACAAATAAATTAGAAAATATTAAGTGGTAGTAAATGCTATGAACATTTTCAAAAGAATGAGACTAGATAACAAACTAAGTTTGAATCATCAGAGAGGGCCTTTCTGGGGGCATTGACTTAAAGTAAAAATATGAAGGATAAGAAGAAACCAGCCATTAAAAAATTCATAGAAAATAGAAACCCCTGAGGTGGGAAAACAATTGTTAAAGCTCTAAAGTGGGAAGGACTTGGTATCTTTGAGTAACAGAAAAAGCAACACTGTTTCTGGAGCAAGCTGCGTAGAGACGGTAAGTGGTGGAACAAGACAAAGTCAAAGGTGCACATTTTTGGTATGACATGCTTATCACACTTTAAATAGCAGAAATGCCAATACGTATCTGGTAGATAAGAGAATCTTCTACCTGAATATAAGTAGCTTATATCTGGAAATATATAGAGCTTTTATCTGGAAAGTATAGAGATTTTTGCAGCAATAGGACTTTGGTGGCAGGAAGGGATCCCTCTCTTTGGCCTTGAGTCATGTTGCTGAAGAGTAAGTAAAACAGGTCCATCTGTTTTTTCCTATTTGATGATGGCTGGTGCCTCAAGTTCCATGTGTACTAAGTGGGCTGCCCATTAGAACTGGTCATTCTAACTTTGCTTAGAATTTACAGGCAAGAAGAAAAAGATAGAAAGATGGACAACTGAATTCCAAATAATCTTTGCTTCAACTAATCTTTAAAATAGAAAGTTAACAAGGAGAGGAAGTTGTTCCAAATTGTTGTAAAAATACAAGAATTTTTTTATCCTTCAAATGACATTCATTTGTTAGCATGGAGCAGTTGTAACCAAAGCACTGGAGCACTAGTTTAGTCGTTCATTCATTCATTCTGGTTACATTAATGGGTTCTTAGTATGCACCAAAGATAGCCATACCCTGGGATGGAGAGAGCAATTAGGCATAGGCCCTGCTTTAAGTGAAGTCACAGTTACAAAGAGAGACAGAAAACAATAATCCTTGAGTACACTACAGAATAGGAAGAGTTAAGTAGAAGTAGGCACAGAGTGTTCTGGAAATTTAAAAAAAGAAACCAAGAGTTGGGGCACTTAACTCTGCCTATGCAGGGAAGACTAAGTGGAAAAGATAAGGTTATACCTGAGCTGACTCTCATACACTGCTGGTGGGAATGCAAACTAGTGCAACCCCTATGGAAAGCAATATGGAGCTACCTTAAACAGATTCAAGTAGACCTACCATTTGATCCAGCAATCCCATTATTGGGCATATACCCAGAAGAACAAAAGTCATTCTTTAACAAAGACACCTGTACCCGAATGTTTATAGCAGCACAATTCACAATCGCAAAGATGTGGAAACAACCCAAGTGCCCATCAATCCACGAATGGATTAGTAAACTGTGGTATATGTATACCATGGAGTACTACTCAGCTATAAGAAATAACGATGATACGACATCTCTTTGGTTCTCCTGGAGAGAGCTGGAACCCATTATATTAAGTGAAGTATCCAAAGAATGGAAAAACAAGCATCACATGTACTCACCAGAAAACTGGTTTCCCTGATCATCACCTAAATGTACATCGGGGAAGGATACCAATTGGATATCAGACTGTGATGGGGGGTGGGGGGAGGAGATGGGTGTATGCCTACATGATGAGTGCGTTGCACACCCTCTGGGGAATGGTCATGCTTGAAGGTGCAGACCCGGGGTGGGGGGGGAGGGGATGGAGGTATGACTATATGATGAGTGCCAGGTGCACTGTCTGGAGAATGAGAACGGACGCGCCTGGGACTCTGACTCAGGGGGATGGGCGGGACATGGACAATGTATATGACCTGAACTTATGTACCCCCATGATGAGCTGAAATAAAAAAAAAATAATAATAAAATTCAGTGAGTGTGGGAAGAAGGACCTTAAATGGTGGGAACTCCACATGTGCAAAAGCTTAGAGAAAAAAAATTATATCTATATATCTATATATACACATACTTGTGTGTGTACATATTTTATATATTTTATATATTCATATATATTACATATAAGGCTGAATCTCCATTGGTTGAAAATAGATAAAGCATGTGGTTTATATAAGCTAAGAGTTTAAATGTCATCTTGAGAATGACAAAATTGATACAATGATTAAGAAGTTTGAGCAAAAATGTATTAATAATGTGATTTGATTTGCACTTTAAAATAATGAAGAGTTGGTGATGGATTCAAGGATAACAAAAGAGGTGTTCTGCACAGGTTGTGGTGCTTTACTTAGTGTGGGGAGATGTGAGGGCAAGATCTAGGAGGACCCCATACCCATATTCCTGGTTTGGAGGTTGGGAAGACATTGGGGCATTAGGGAGGAGAAATAGAAGCAATGGTGGGAGGAAATCAAAGATGAAGAGTAACTTCTAGTATTCTACCTCCATTCCTGTCCCTAGAATTAAACAATAGAATTATAGAACGTCTCTTCTCCTGGTTAGTGTGACTATACGAACCTGCATTTTATCCCCTTTATTTCCGAAGAATAGTTACAAAGATAAATTTAAAATGTTGAGAAGTGTTTCAACGGGATGATGCTTTTCCAAGTTGTGGTATTGGGAGGTGGACTGGGCTTCAGGAAATTATACTCACTATTTTGCTACCTAAACAAACCTGTTATCATGAGAGTATGGGGCGAGATGTCAACGAGTCTTAATTCACCCCTAGTTTGTCACATATGGAGAGTTACAAACAGATAGTCCTGTTGTAGCTGAATGAAGTATAAAACGCAATCCTGAGAACAGATTGAAAATTACAGATGGCTCATAATCAAAAAAAGAAACCAGACAGTGAATAGAGCTACACATTTAAAATACACTGAAGCACATCTGCAACCCTTCATGAGCCACCTGCCAGCCTCTGGGTGACTTCCGTAAGGGCCAAGAGAACGTGGATGCCGCCTGAACAAGAGGCGAGTGGATCAGTATTGTGCAAATTAAAATCGGATATTGCAGGCTCTCAGAATAAAGGCAAAAATGGAAGAGAATATGAACTCTACATATCTCTTTTATGTGATCTCTTCATGGAGGGAGAAAGGATGAAGTATGGTAAGAGATCAGGCCACAGGACCAGATGTCCTGCCCCATCTATTTCCTCTGGTTTTACCCTGGTTTTACTTCTCATTCCAGTAAGCTGCTAGGGGGCAGAAATGAGGCACAGTTGTTAGCAGGACTTGGGACATTAAGGTTTAATTTCATTTTCTTAAGATGGTGCTCTTGGCATTTTTCCCTGCTGGTTTAAAAATCACCCACCAGATTTCTTGCTGGAATGAGTCAGCTAAAATGATGCTGAGCTTAATTTTATCACCTTAAATAGTTTAGAGTTACAGGACTCCTCTTGGGGTTCTTCTGATGAGCCCCACCAAGAGTATAAAGTAATAATATTTAAGCTTAATATACCGTTTAAACTTAATAGAAATAGAAAGTCTATTTTATGAAGCTAAATCTCATTTAACAGAACATATCCCAGTTAGGGAATAGGAAATAGACACTCAAGTATCAGTTTTAAATTATGAATATAATATGTGATAGCATGGGTAGCTTATTGAATGTCATTTTCTATGGCAGGGAAGGGGTTAAAATATCAGGTCCCTAAGTCAGACCAGACAGAGCTTTTGTTCTTAGTTGGGTTACAGCAAAAATGGAAAATGTCACAGATCCTTGAAAAGCTCCTTCTATCTGCAAACCATATTGTAAGATGTCAGAGGCATAAACACCAAGGGAGATGTGCTTTTGATCCATTCTCTTGTCATCAAGTGACAAAAATGTCTTTCAGCACAGTAATTATGGGATTGTGGTCCACAGACTGTTACTTGTGACTACAGTAATGTTCACCTGCTGATTAGAAGCTGGGATTTTAAAAGTTCATTCTCTCTATCAAAACAGACACCCTTTCTGCTTCAAAATGAAAATGGTCAGAAATGAAGGTACACGTTAGCAATTGTTTTAAAATAGTCAACTTTACTATTTAGAAAACTAGAGGAAAAGCTCTGTACTGCTTCTGCAATTAAAGCTATGAATTTGAATATCTCTAAGGAAAGCTCACAAATAGAAAAAAAATGAGCTTAATACCAATTCAATTAGCAGTTGTAGCAATATTTAATTTATTTGAAAAGCCAGGGGCAACAATTTTATGATCCTGTAGAAATAGCATACTGCACATTTATATTCTGTCTTTTATTTGTATTCATATCACAAGGGTGACTATATTTAGATTTTTACATGGAATGTTTTAACCAAACGTCTCTGAAAGGGTAACTACAAAGATAATTTCACATCAAATACTGATATTCAAACTTCAATCAGCATATATTAAAGAGAGGAGTCCTTTCCAATTAAGATAATTTTCTTTGTATAGCCATGTTACATGGGTTCAGTATCTCCTAGGGAAGGATGCTCACCAAAAGGCTGTGCAATTATGCTGAAATAAATTCTATCGTTCTATACAGTCTATGAGGCCACAGTTGCTATGGTAACTGCTTCCCCACAAGATCTCTTGTACATAGTAATTTCCTAGCTTTTTCCATGCCAATCGATGTAGTACCCATGTGTCACTTTTGAATGACCTGGTTAGACCCTTGGTATTCCCAAAAAAGCACAGATACACTATGTACAAGTAATTCTGCAAGTCCTTGATTTGCCACTAATTTGTAACTGCACCAATACGTTAATTTAATTTGTATCCACCATGAGACTAAATAACAAGAGGCAATCATTTAGGAGTGAGCTTCTCTATTAGGAAGTATAAAGCAACCCAATACAGCTTTATTGTTTTCTGCTATTGAGATATGGACTACCATTCTTGCTTAGTGATTCCTTAAATTTTGTTTCGTTTTAAGAAACGACCTTGGGGCAAAAGGTTGGGGAAATTCAACAACTTGTGCCAACAACAGGTGAAGGAAAATTCTACATGCATGATAGCTATTATTCTATAAACTCAAATTTAGAGGTAAATTAAGGACAGAAATGTTAAATTCATTGTCGATGCTATTTTATCAGTGCACACTCGAAGATTGCCTACTGTGTGTCAGGCACTGTTCTAGGTACTAGAGATAGGGCGTTGGGCAAAAGCAAATCCTGTATTATTAAATTTGCATGCCAAGTGGGAGCAGGAGCAGTGGGAATGAGTCCTACACTCTTCCTGAAAGTTCTCAGAGTGGTGAGAAGATTAGAGACTTTAGAACTAAACCAAACCTTCCGTGAATGTTTCTTTTACCTCTTAATTGTGTGATTTCTGAGCAAGTTAATTTACTTCTCTGACTTTGCATTTCCCTATTTGCATAATAGTTTATGTATTCTTGTACATTTATTGAGAGGATATCTTAATCTCTTTTCTGCTGCTATAGTAGAATACTACAGATTGGCTAATTTACAAAGAAAAAATATTTAATTGGCTAATGGTTCTGGAGGTGGGGAAGTTCAAGACAGAGGGGCTGTGTCTGGTAAGGACCTTCTTTCTGCCTCACAACATGGGGAAAGGACAAGCAACCATGTGAGACAGAGAGAGAAAAAGGCTGAACTCATCTTTTTTTATTAAGACTCCACTTTGATGATAACTAATCCATTCCCACAATAATAGCATTAATTTATTGATGAGGGCAGATCCCTCATAACCTAATCACTTCTTAAAGTCCCCACCTCTTAATACTGTTACAATAGCAATTAGGTTTCCAGCACATGAACTTTTTAAGGGACATACGCTGAACACAGCGGAGGATAATGTGAGATAACATAGGTAAGAATCCATGAATGCAGTCATTTTCCAACAAGCGTTTCTGGAATCTGCTTCTTTCTATAAAAATCAAGACTGCAACAAAAATAGTTCTACCTCTATTCTAGAATTTAGAAGATCATGTAAGTAGGAAAAAGGAGAAATTCTTGGACAAGAGGTTACTGAAACTTACATTAGAAAATAAATTGGAGAAGAAATTCCTAATAGCAGTATGCATGGTCTTGTCAGGCAGCCAGTGGAAACCTGAAATATCCAGGTGTAGATAGAACTGTAGCAATACAATAGTAGTAATGGTAATATCATGTGAGTATGTGTTTATGTATGAAGAGTTTAGCACAAAACTGTCACATAATAAACATTCAACAAGTGTTTGTTATATATTTATAACAAGCAATGTGCTAAATGTTGTATATATATTATCTCATTTAATTCTCACAATGAATCTTCATTAGAGATGGGCATATATTAACAAATAATGCATCCCCTTTAGAAAACAGACACCTCTTCAAAATGTTAAAAATGAAGCTCCCATGTGACCTGGCAGTTCGAATCCTAGGTATATACTCATGACAGCATTATTTATCATAGCTAAAAAATAGAAACACTTCAAATATTTAAATACATTTGTCAGGAAAAAGGATGAAGTACTGATGTATACTAACATACAGAGGAATTTTGAAAACATTTTGCTAAATGAAGGAAGCCAGTCACAAAATACCACACATTGCATGACTCAATTTTTATGAAACATCCAGAAAAAATAAATTCACTGGAGACAGGAAATCGGCTAGTGTTTGTCAAGGGCTGAAGAGAGAGAGACATGGTGCTTGACTGATAATAGAGTGATGGAAGTGTTATGGAATTCGATAGTGGTGATGGTTCACAATTCTGCAAATATGTTAAAAATCACTAAATTGTGCA
The DNA here is from genome assembly GCF_020740605.2 of Lemur catta. Classification (NCBI taxonomy): domain Eukaryota; kingdom Metazoa; phylum Chordata; class Mammalia; order Primates; family Lemuridae; genus Lemur; species Lemur catta. The sequence goes on along the minus strand of NC_059132.1, from coordinate 77,840,751 downwards.
GTTGTGCTACATTTATGGTATGTGAATTACATCTCATGTAAGTAAAGTTGTCCACCACCCCCCCCCCACCAAAAAAAAAGAAAAATCAGGTTACGGGAAGAGTCTCTGATCCAGAATAAACCTTTACAACCATTTGGCCTTCATCTATTTATTCCACAGATAAGGAAACTGAAGCCAAAATAGGATAAATTATTTGTTTAGGGGCTCAAAGCTCATGCCTTCAAGACCTCGTGGAATCTTCGTTTCCTCTTTTATACCAAGAGGTACCACTATTACTTTGGAAAACTAGAGATTAGAATATATGTCCTATGTAAAATACTCAAATTCAATATGAATAGGTAACAATAACTATGCTGATCAAAAGAACTAGTTTCGTGCCTGCATAAATGACTGGCAGTGTACCTTCCAGCTCTTCACTCTACATTATTCAGCTTCCAACCAGGCATATACCTACAGAACTATGCAGTGTTATAAATCCACTCATTCATCCTTCAGTTGTTAATGAACCATCTACTCAATACAAAGCCCTAGGCTAGGCTGGGGATAGGTGATAAAGGTAGAAGGGTAAAGAGATTCATAAAACACTGTTTCAGCCGTTAAGGAGCTAAAAATCCAATAGATATAAAATATCTTACTACAACTTCTTTATGTTAATCAAGTCCAGTAGAACAAAGTTCATTTTAGACTTAGAATTGTACTCATGATATATAGACCACATTTGTGTAATTCTTAATAGTTATTCCTAAATTCAATGACCAGATTCATTCTGCAGGCTTTTGGAAACTGCTATTTCTATGTAAGGTCAAGTTGTCTGCCTAGTTTGTATCAAGCACAACTGTTTTCTTAATTAATTTTAAAAAACCTTAAAATATGATTTTAAGATCTTGGCCCAGAGTTCATATACCCCATCAGAAGTAAAAATTTCTTTGTTAGAGGTAACAAAACATCCTCCTCACAGAATCAATCAACAGCAACAGCACGAGAGAGTTGAAAATGGTAAGGCTCACAGATGGCATGTTTGTTGTGAACTCACAGACCAAAGAAACTTGCTGACAAGGATATTTCAAAAGTTTTAAAGTAAAAACAAACAACCAATCACAGCAACAATATAAAGAACAAAATATCTACCTCAAAAATTCTAGGAAAATAAGAGAACAGAGAGGATTGACTTGAATTTCAATATCCCCATTTTATTACTCTGATGCTTCCATTGCAATGAAAGTTTTAGGAAAGACTTATCTCTTTGGATAAAATGCAAATTCACAACAAAGTTCAAAGTTTTATAGGTAACTTCTATGAATGTTACTAAAAAAAATCCTTAAATATGAATTTTACTAGAGAAATCTTTTAGTAAAAGCTACTAGATTCTTCAAAATGATTGCAAAATTATTTCAGGCTGCTTAGTTTCTGGTAACCAAGTCATTATAGCTTTCTTAACCTAAAAACAATTTGGTTGACTAAGATTTTTTTTTTAAATTAAACTGTCAACTTTCATGAAATAGGTTTGCTACCTTTAAAGTGAACTGCTTCTTTACTGTGTGAAAATATTTGCTATCATGCAATTCTGTGAAGAAACTATAATGGGGTATTTATATGTTAATATTTTTTTCTTCTGGTAATATATTGCCAAATAAAGAACTCAGTAAGAGAATACAATTCAAAGAAACAAAACAAAACAAAACAAAGCAGTTTAAAAGAGCATGATTCACCAGGTCTGCAGTGCATAACAGTAAATTTCTTAGGCAAGTTGTTTTCTAAGTCATTTCCAAGATTAAATATTAAAATTTTGAAAAACTTTCCAGGCTACCATGAGTTTTCATTAAAATCTTTCAAATTGTTGAAATGCATTAACCTATTAATCCGTAACCACTAATGCTTTTTGATTCAAGGAAAAACTTAGCAATTATTTTCAAAGCGTTGAAGTAATAAAAGTAAAAGTAACTGTAATGTACAATGATTAACACAAAACAAGTTCTGTGAACTAAAAACAAAATGGAAATGCAGGTTAAGTGTAACAGGTATCCTGAGGTCCAACTGGCCTTAGCAAATAGCTGAGATACCAGATATTGATAAACCTGTTAATTTCTAACTCAACTCCTGTAAGTTATTCACTGAAACTGTTCTCAAAACAAGTTCTCTTTCCATTTCAAGGTATAATGGAAGATATGATCCCATGGTATCTTATAAACATTTTTTTTAGCTCCTACGTCCTACCTGCCTCTGACACACTGAAATAATACCAGTTGGCTCCCAATAAATTCAAGCAATCTGTGTCCCAAATCCTGAAATGTAGAAAGAAGCTCATAGAGAATAGTGGTAAAGACTTGCAAATGCATTACATGTAACCAAAATGTTTCTACCCCCATGAAATCCTGAATTAAAAAAATAAATTAAAAAAAAAATACTTGCAAATAAACTTTCAAGAGCTCCTGTGGTCAAGGTAGCAATTGCTAAAGGACAGCTCTTTGATAACAACTATCTTCTGTGAGGAAATTAGTTAAATTTGAAAACTTTATATGTACTTACCAAATATTACAGACTAATTCCCGTGAAATTTCCCTCTCCATTTCAACATGGGAGAGGAAACAAATTGAATATTTTGATTTACCGAAGATAACAGAATTCTAAAATATCCTTAATTTTGACAAAAATTAAAGTGTTGCTACAACTACTCTGCACTGCTCTTCTTGTTCCCCCTAGAACATTTTTTTTATTGTGGTAACATTCGTAACATAAAATTTGTCATTTTTACTATTTTTTCCATTTTTACCATCACTGCTATCCATTTCTAGAGCTTTTTCATCACCTCAAACAGAAACTCTGTACCCCTTGAAGAATAACTTCTCATTCCCTCCTCCCTCCAGTCCCTGGAAACCTCTGGTATACTTTCCGCCTCTATGAATTTGCCTATTTTAGGCACCTCATATAAGTGGAATCATATAATACGTGCTTTGTGTCTGGCTTACTTTACCCAGCATAATGTTTCCAGGGTTCACCTATGTTGGACATGGTTCAGAATTTTATTTTGAATGATGTTCAAAATATCATTTTATGGCTGAATAGATATTCCATTGTACGAACATACCGCATTCTGTTTATCCTGTCATCTGTTGATGGACGTTTGGGTTGTTTTTGCCACATTGCTCCACCTTAAGCAAGAAAAGTTTATCAGGATGGTACAAACATCTGTCCTCTTATAATGGGGACACAGCCTTCCTATTTGTTCTCCCTACCTTTGAAGAGGGGATCCTGGAGGAAGTAAACTTCCCCTGCACACCCCAGCTCAGGCCAGATGACAATCCCCTTCATTGTTGGGGAACTTTTATGGTAATTTTTTATTAGTAGAAAAAAGGTTTACACCCCTTGCTTCTTGCCTGTTTCCTCTTCCCTGTGGAGCTTACTTCCTGCTTCTGACCTCAGAAATCACCTGCAGGGAAGTTACTCAGCAGATTCAACTTAAGTCTTGGTCTTTCTTTTAAACTTTGACTTCGTAAGTGTTGATCTTTTATTTAATTTCCTTTCAGTTGTAGAAGGATCTTAGATAACTTCTGACCTTTAATAAAATTGAGAAATGGAGTTTGCCATGCGCTAATTACATTTACATTATCTCCAACTGCTGATCAAAAGAAAATGTTCTACATGTGTTTCATTACAAATTAAAAAATATAATTCTAACCTAAATAATGGAAGTTATCTTCCCCTATTTCAGAATATAAATGAAGGTTAAGAAATTTTTAACCTACTCTGTTCACAAAAAAGGCCCCTTTCCTAATTTATTTTCAGATGTGGGATTTCTAAACTAAAACAACTATAACTATGAATATCTAATATTTTAAAATATGGCTTTTGCCCATTTTAGCACTGTGCCCATACACTTCAACCCTGTACAAAAGAAGGTTTATTCAGGTGATGGGAAAATATATTTTTAGTGGTCTAAATCCATCATAAGAATTACTCCCTTGGGGATTGGTCAAGTGATTCTTTAAAGTTCTCTTAAGAACTCTGTTTTTTCAATCATGCTCCATAATTTGCAGTAATAGTTCAAATCAACTTACTAGATAGTGTTTCATGCAAATATACAGATCTAAAGAGCTTTCTGAACCCATGATGTCCAAGTTTTGAGATTTATGTACCTACGCAACTAGTTGTCATACAATCCATTTTGATTATATTTACATACTTCTTGCTGTTACCATTTATCCTATGATCATTTATAGATGATTGACATAGAACTTCATTGTATAAGAAGAACATAAGAAAATACCTCAGGTTATTGGCAAAAGCCTTGGTAGCTGAAATATATAAATTTAAATTGAGATAATTTTGAAGCAATATTAATATAAAATTTTAATGTAGTAATTCTGGCAGAAGATATGGACTATAGTATTAATGTGACCAATAAGCTATTAGTCATTTCTTTATCAAATGTTCTAATAAAAAATGACTGATTAAAATGTAAGAAATGATCATTTTTCTTTGTATTTTTTTAACATTAAAACATTTTCCCCTGTACATAGGCTATACTAAATGAGGTTTGCGTGAGTAGTACCTGGTATAATTGGCTCTAGGTTCTATCGTATTTTTTCAAGGAAAAATATGTTTTTTATATTGCTCTCATTAAACTACTTATTCTGCAATTGATTTACTGTGTATCATTAAAACTATAACCAATACTTTTTAAAGATACAAATTGGATATCCGTGTTTATTATTATGTAGGTCTTACTTGATTTAATACAGGTAAAATAATCAAGACTGTGCTTGACATTTATAATGTTACTAAAAGGTATGGTGTATAATATTTTGTTCATATATTACTGAAAACAGCATAAATAGAAATAAAATAATACCAGGAAATCACTTTTTACACTCTGATGCTTCATAATGTAGTAGGTTGTTTACTATTAGAAATGAGAATACTTGATCAAGTTACATTGTGAATACAGTTTTCTTATTATTGTAGTTTTTTCTGCCTTTCTGGCTATGTTAACAGGAGAAGGAAAATACAGTTTGTAGGAGGATGATAGGTTCCTAAAAATTGGATGGTGCAGAGACTGGCTAAGAAGCTCACATTCTTCTAGCAAAGAACTTAAAAACACACACAGTTTTCTTCATCTACTTTCCCCACACACTTAGCCAAACCCTCTTACCTTTCCCAATTATAAGCTACTTAAATTTCTATTGGTTTTTCCAAATCTACCTTTGCTTGCATGTGTTCCATTTACAACTATAATAAAAAGCTGTTATCTACTAAATGATGAGTATTTGCCAGGTTATCTATTACACTTAAGAAAAAAAATAGGTAGGTTTTATACATTATCTTCATGGGTACTGAGGCTAAAAAAAAAGAGAAAAGAAAAGAAAAGAAAAGAAAAATTAAAAAAAAAAAAGAGCTTAAATGAATTGTCCGAAGTCAAACTATTTGTAGATGAAAGAGATTCAGAGTTGCATTCTCTGTCCCTGACAGCCACCTGCCCTTATGCTACAACATATTAAAATTTATTTTACAAGATTTTCATTAACCTTTGTGTTGTGTTTAGCTCTGGTATCTTGTTTTCACTAAATTTACAGCTTCATGACCACTATTTTCTTTTTCTGACCTAGTGGTTTCCTCTCTCCTGCCCTAGTCCCTGTGAACGGTGTACATGTGCATCATCTACCCCTCGGCAGACACACAGCCCCAGTGAGTACAGCCTCAGTGGGCACAGGCTTGTCTTTCCAGGACCCTCCTTGACCTCAGGGTCATTCTGACAACAATGACATGAGACATAAGAGAGTGGAACACTCTGATTCTTCAAGAATATACATGATATCTTTTAGTAAATTTGCCAACTTCTTCCCCTAATGGCCCTAAACTCTCCTCTAAGTCAAGAGTGACACTAGTTATTTTGAGGGTCAACTAGGAGGCAGGTATGGTAGGAATAGAGTAAACAAGAAGGAAAATTGTAGACTATGACCTCAGATGTAATATACAGAAATTTAAAAAGGACTTTAGGTTTTGTTCTGAATAAAGTAAAAAGCTCTGAAAGGATTTCGAGCAGAAAAATATAATCTGACTTTTTACCAAAATCATTCTGTCTGCTGTATGTAGAAAAGATCAAAAGGTAGAAAAATCATGGAGCAGAGCAGGCAAGAAAAATCTATTGTGAATATTCAAGAAGAAGATGACAGCTAAGAATAGTAACTAGGCATTACCAGATTCTGAATATATTTTGATGTCTTTCTGAACTGGATGTGAGGAAGGAGAGAAAGAGTCAAAGACGAATTCAAAGGTTTTTATCCATTAAACTGGAAAAATGGTGTTCACATTTACTGAGCTGGAGAAGACACAGGGGCAACCAATTTTAGGGGGAGTTCAGTTTGGGACACGTTGAGTTTGGATGCCTGAAAAATGGAATCACCAGTCTTGGCTGACGATTACATTTGGGAGTCACTGGCATATTAATATCACTTATAATCAGAGGATCAAGACTTAGGAAATGAGTTTAAATAGAAAAGAGAAGCCCAAGAACTGAGCTCTGTGATCAAACCGACATTCAGAGATTTGGTAGATGAGGAGAAAGCAGCAAATGTGGTAGAGTAGGAAGTGACCAGGAAAGTGTGGTGTCCTGTAAGCCAAGAAGAGAGGGATCAACTGTGTCCAAGGTGCTGACAGATTAGTATCACGAGGTCTGAGAATTGGTATAAACAGTGTGCAGGCATTGGAGACCTATCCAAGGGCAGTTATCATGGCAAGGTACAAATGAAATACATGAATAAAGGGAATTCCAAAATATATAAGAGGAGAGGAATTGGAGACAGCAAGTGGAGATTACTCCTGAGAAGAGTTTTGCTTTGAATGGAAGCAATGGAGTAGGGTAAGAATTAACAAGATGAGTAAATAGTTGTGGTTTTGTTTGTTTTGTTTTAACAAGGAAAAAAATTGTGTGTGTGTGTGTATGTATATATGTATGATGAGAAAGATGAAACAGAGAGGGAAATTGATGACAGAAGGAAGAACTGGGGTTGCAATATCCTTAAGCAGTTAAATAGTTAGGATTAGATTCGCGGATGGAGGCTGCTCTATGCCAGAAGTGCAGACAGTACACTCACTGCAGACTCAGGGGAGGAGGAGCGAATGTGCACAGATGCAGGAAGTGGGCAGCTGTAATAGAGTGAGCGGTGGATGATCTCTGATTGTTTCTTGTTTCTCAGTGAAATAGAAATTAAATTCATCAGCTGAAAGCGAAGAAGCTGAGGATGAGGAAAAATGCATGGAAGATTTCAGAAGACAAGAGAAACTATAAAATAGCTAATTAAGAGAGGGAAAGAGTGACTGTAGAGAAGAACATAAGGGGTTTACCAGAGGTTAGTGGTCATAAATTCGAAGTGAGGCCAGCTGGCTGGGATGGGTGTCTTCCTCCAGCTAAAGTCCCCTCTGGGGGTGGATGTGCAGAATAGATGGAGAGTCAAATTTAACAGCCAAGTGATCACAGTAAAGCAAAAGAGGTGCAAAGGAGTTGAGTGTTTATGGAAGTGAGTTGACACTTAGCTTCACAAATTCAGTAAGCTAACTGGAACCTACAAAGCTTATTGAAAATGTAGATTTAGAAATTGTGTTCACCTTTTACATTTTTATTTATAATATTCTATTTAGCTATGACTTAATTTGTCATTTGCCTAATCCAAAGGAGTTTCTTTACATAGCCCTTTTTATCCAGAAACAAAGAAAACTATGCTTTATTGTTCTATAAGAACAGAAGTATGTAACAGAGAATAATAATTATTAAAATAACAAAATCTTGGAGAAGAGACAAGGAAAATAAAGATCAGTGGGTGGAAGGCACAATGCATAAAATAGACCCCAAAACATTCTCGAGATCAATTAAAGAAAATATAAAATGGCCACTTGGTGTTTATTTAAAACTGAAGAAGGTATCTGCAAATAAGGATCTTATAAAAGATTATAATGCAATTGTTTGTTATAATCAGCAAGCTGCATAATTAACATCTATGTCAAAGTCATAGAATTCACATTTTAAATATTGTCATTTTTCAGAAGAAAATGCCATTTAAAAATATACAAAAATAAGCATATGACATCCAGAAAGGAATTATTTTATCAAATAAAGATTCTGGCTCTCTATAATCATCAAATTATAGTCATACCATTTGTTCATTCAGACAAGCATGAAAATTTACTGAATACAATGAAATCATAACTATGTGCACAATGTGGATTTTAAGCCTTACTATAGCATAAAAATATAAGGCTTCTCAGTATATAAATATTTGTACAGCATTTAACAATAACTACATTCATTAATAATTGATACTTATTTTTACAACATTTGATAATAATTAGGAGGACCTTGTGGCAAATCATGCTCACCTTTGTATTTCTGTGTATTCCCACAATCTCCTGTCACCAACATGCCCATCTTCCTCCACAACCCCCCAAAACAAACGTATACATCTAATCGTTAGTTTCTTCAGCTAACTGTGGAAGTATGTGTATTTTTGTAAACTCTAAGGGCCTACCACAGTCACTTTTCTGAAGAGGGCAGCAACTTATACCTAACCAACTCTAGCCCAGGGATCATGCACAAAAACAAAGTCAGACTTAATGACTGTATTTCCTAGCTTTCAAATTTAGGTAGGTGGTTGCTATGGGCTGCATTGTGTTCCCCCAAAGTTCACATACAGAAGTCCTAACCTCTGGTACCTCAGAATGTACCTATATTTGAGAATACAGATTTTTGAAAGATAATTAAGTTTAAAGGAGGTCATTATGACTGATGTCCTTATCAGATAAGGAAATCTGGACACAGATACACACAGAAAGAAGACCATGCTAAGACGTAGGGAGAAGAGAGCCATCTACCTGCCAAGGAGAGAGGCCTTAGAAGAAACCAACCTGCTAATTCTTTGATCTCAGATTTTTAGCCTCCAGAACTGTGAGTCAATAAATTTCTGTTGCTGAAACCACCTAGTCTGTGTTATTTTGTTAGGGCAGCGCTGGCAGACTAATAAACCAGTCAGTGTAAATTTGGTTATATGCAATTAGTAAAGGACCAAAAATTACAGCATCAGAAATTGTTTGTATTGCTCTCATTTCCGCACCTTGTCTCCAAACATTCATGGTTTTTTTTTAATTTTTTTAATTTCAAGAAATTATGGGGGTACAAACATTTTGGTTACATGTTATGACTTTGTCACATCTGAACCATGATTTGAGATGTGCCCTTCCCCCCCCACAATGACAATCAAGTGCCCCAAATTAGTTCCCAGTAGCGATTATCTGGTAACACTCATCCCCAAACTTGTATCTTTCTCTGAAGACATAGAGAACAGAGAGCTTTCTTTCCTTGGTATACACGATTACATGTTTAAATTATTAGAGAACAATTTTTAACAACTTAAATGAGATACTTTGCATACCATAAAATTTACCTTTTGTAATTGCACAGATCAATGTTTTTAGTAAATTTATACAGTTTGCAACCACCACCATAGTCTGGTTTTAGAACTTTTCTGGAGAACTAAAAGTTTTCTCATACTTATTTCTGGTCAATGTCCTCTCCTACTTCCATCCTTATGCATACCCTAATCTGATTTCTATTTCTACAGATTTATCTTTTCTAGAAATTTTGTAGAAGTAAAACCATATGGCATTTAGTCTTTTGTCTCTGTCTTCTTTAACATAATGCTTTTGAAGTTCATCTAATCTTGTTGCATGTAGTTTTGTGGGCTTTTTTTTTTTTTTTTTTGCTAAATAGTAGTCCATCATTTTTAAAGTATTTAAAAATTTGTTTATCCATTCATTAGTTAAGGCAGCTATAATATTTACATTAAAAAGTCTTTGGGTGTCCAGATATTTTCATTTCTCTTGGGTAGATACCTATGAGTGAAATTGCTGGATATAAATATGTGATTAACTATTTAAGAAACTTCTGAAGGGTATGGAATACCTCTGGGGCGGTGAAAATATTTTGGAACTGTAAATAGGTAGTATTTACACAACATTCTGAATGTACTAAATGCCACTGACTTGTTCACTTTAAAATGGCTAAATATGTTATGTAAATGTTGCCTCAATTAAAAATAAAGTTTAAAAAAGTCAGAGGAAAAACAAGTATATTAGACTAGTAGGGCAGAGGCTTGCCAATGGAAATTGAACACATACTCAAAGGTGCCATCCAATCATCATAGTAAATTGATTTTTTTTTTCCTGGCTAAGCAGATCCTAAAAAGTGCTATTTTTCTCGTAAGATCTAATTTCCTATGCTCATAAAATCTAATTACAATTTCATTTTTAAGAATTCATGATTTGTCTGAGACTAGCAATAGTTTTGTCTGAAAACTTTTCACATCTTTGAGCTTAAGTAATTCTTGTTTTGCCCTGTTTCTCCATTAGATAATAATGAATTAGTTAAGAAAGAAAAAAACTACTATGAGAATGTAAACAAAACTTGGGTAGCCCAGGGCCACCGTGTCAGGTCGTTTCTTATGCTGTCGCTGTCTCTAGGGCCCATAAGGCCAACTTCAATTTACTAAAAGGGAGAAAAACTATAACATCGTAGCCTTTATTCAAAGACCTTTAAACAAATATCTTCTAGTAATAACTTAAAAGTGACAGAAACAACCAAGACCATAAATAATTTGTTTCCTTTGCTAATTTGGTAAAGTAAAAATGCCCACAACCCATCCTTCACTGTCAGAACATGGAGCTTTTTGTTTTTTAATGGACATATATTATTTATCATTAAGAATAATCAACTTTAAATTTGTTATTTAATAGCTGCAATTATTTTAGTTTTATTTTTTTAATTTTTGGCAGATCCAGGAATCTCTCAAAGAAGAAGGATAAAGAATATTTGTACTTGGCATTTTTATTATTCTCTCCCCTGAGGGATCTCAAATGCACTTGACCTGCATTAATTCAACTTCACGAAACCAATTTCGATGCTCTGTCAAGGTTAAAGTTTTTCTCAGCAGGGGAAGAATTCTTGACACATTTATGAATTTTCTTCCCGTTTAATTGAAAAGTAGAAGTTAGTTTCACTAAGAGGTTATGTCCTTTTAACAGATTAGGTTCTGGCAAATTAAAATATGAGGTAGTCCTGAGAACTTGATATCTTTATTCATTTATTTTTATTTTTAACTGATACATAATATTTGTACACATTTATGGGGGACATGTGACATTTTGATACACACACAGAATGTACAATGGTCAAGTCATGATGTTTAGTATATCTGTCACCTCAAGCATTTATCATTTCTCTGTGTTGGGGACATTTCAAATACTCTCTTCTAGCTATTTTGAAATATACAATATGTTGTTGTTAACTACAGTCACCCTACTGTATACTATTGAATATGAAAATTTATTACTTCTATCTAACTGTATGTTTGTACCTGTTAACCAAACTCTCTTCATTTCCAAACCACTTACCTGCCACACACACCTGTCCGAGCTTTTAGTAACCATAATTCTATATACCTCCATGAAATCAACATTTTTATCTTCCACTTATGATTGAGAATATGTAGTATTTATCTTCCTGTGTCTGGCTTATTTCACTTAACTTCCATCCAGTTGCTGCAAATGACAAGATTTCATTCTTTTTATGGCTGAATGGTATTCCATTGTGTATATGTACTACATTTTCTTTATCCATTCATCTCTCGATGGACATTTAGGTTGATTCCATCTCTTTACTATTTTGAACAGTGCTGCAATAAACATACGAGTGCAGGTATATCTCTGATATCCTGATTTCTTTTCCTTTGGGTAGATACCCAGTAGTGGGATTGCTAGATTGAACGGTAATTCTATTTTTAGTTTTTTCAGAGCTCAGAAGAACTTTGTCTTAGGCCATTGTTTTTTGGGCTCATTAATTTCCCCCAGAAATAATTTACTACTCCTCTAAAATTTCTTACAGCCCCCCACCTACTTCTTCTCTATGAAGAAAGTAAGTCTCAACCTTCTGGCCTTTATTTAACTCTCATATTTGTGGGACTTCCATGTCTACATGCACCTTAATAAATCTATATGGCTTTTTCTATTATCTATTGTCATTCATTTCAGTGAAACGTCAGTGGGTGGAAAGGAAGCTTTTCCTCTGCCCCTACACAATATTTTAGTTCACAAGACATTATCATTAATTATTCAAACTCAACAATGTTCCTTATAATCTACTGTTGTCAGTTATTCTTGTGCCCTGCTCCATGAATTCAACTTGTGTTTTTTCTTTTCTCTTAAACGTCCTTTGTCCAAATTCTATCCAAAACCCTTTTTGATAACTCAGCTTAAGTCTCGCCTCTCCCATGTAGTGTTGTCTAATTAAAAACTGCCCTCCATAAACTATTTAATCTAACCACTTACTCCGCTTAGGATCCATAACATGGAGCTTATTCTAAAAATATGACATTGTAGGGGAAGAAAAATAATTTTCCCTCTAGTCTTCATAGTTTTTAGCTAGGACTGCTATAAAAAACAAACAAAAAACCAGAAAGATTAACAAGAGGTAAACGAACAGAAGTTTATTAACATATATTCCTCATGTATATATGGGAGATACCTAAGAGAAAAATGAGTAACTCTTCAGAGGTGGCTTAGAATTTAGGTTCCAATACCATTCTCAGTTACAGAGGAAAGAGAGAAAGGTGTGGAGGGAACAGTCAGTCAATGGGGAGAGGACCAGGAAAAGTACCCTAAACAAGAGTAAGGTTTGTTATGCAGATTTAAATGGGTCCCTTCTGCACTGATTCTTATCTAAGTCTCTAGTGATTTGGTCTGCCTTCTCTTTCTGGTACAGAGAGGGTGATACCTTTACAAATGGAAATTTCCTTTATAGACATAAATTTTCCATACAAAAGTGTAACTTCTACTTTATTTCTAGAGCTTCTCCTGTGTCTGTTATTTCTCAAAATAATCAGCTGAAAATAATCTTTATGCCAAAGAGGCAAATGCTGGGGTGGTATATTCTGGTCTCCCACAACACCTTATATTGCTCTCTTCTGCTCCTTATTTGGCACCAGGTAGTAATTTTCTTAGGAGAGATGCCTGGATCAAAGACTTCTCCTCTGAACATTTACCACATCCTGTGTAGAGTGGGCACCTGGTAAATGTTTATCAACTGATTGTTTAGTAAGTATAATCACTTTGACGTAACACATATTTTTGTTTTTGCAAGGTTCGCTTTGTATGCCAGCACTTTTTCAGAGACAAAGGGATGATCAGCCATCTCTTTTTAATATGATTTTTCCTCTGTTCAAAATAGACACTAAACTGGTAATTAGCTTCAAGAATTAAAGTAGATTCAATGACTATTTTCATAATATACTAATTCTTTCTGTGGGCATTTTCTCCCATCTTTATATATTACGTTCACTATTAATAGAACTCATAGTATGTCTTTTCACGCTTTCAGTGGCTTTTATGCCAGCCTGAGTATTGAAGTGGTTTCCTGTAGTACTATAAAAGCTTTTCTCCTTTTATCCTATTTTTTCTGGCCTTCTCATCTTTTTCTTTAAAGCCAATATGATGGCCTCCCATAGTGCTACTATATTTCTTCCAATAGTCATACAAGAACAATCAACAAGATAAAAGATAGCACATCATATGAAATTTTGTTTTGAGGTTAAAGAGCATGACTGAGCACTCACAAAAAGAAATGTTTTTCCCAATGGAAAAATACGTTTATTATCTTCTTTCCAAGGCTTTTCCTCTAACCCAAAATAGTGTTTGAGCAATAGCAGCTCATCTCTGCTACAATTGTGAGTCATTTAGTTTCCACAAACCCTAATGTGTAACTAGGCCTATGGAATACAAAAAAGGCTATTCATTGGGGTGTAATATTTTGATATTCTCTTTTGTTCATTCGGTTTCCACTGAAGGTAAGTAGAGTCAATAGGAATATGTGTATTCAAAGCATAAAGAATTGAAAGCTGAGCCTCTACTTACCATAATGGAGCTAGTAACAACCACTTAAGCACAACGTGAAATTAAACTCAGGTTTTCTTTGTCGCTGGCATGCATGTTGTTACCCTTTTAATGGTAAGATTCAATTTATCTTCTTCATTAACAAAAGTACACTTTTAATGGCCAAATGATCTTGCTGTTTTAATGAATTTCCACAAGTTGACTTTATTTCCAGAAAACCTGTGATTAAGGATAGTATTGCAACTAAGGCTTTCACCTTGTCAGCAATAACAATCCTGCCAGTTTTGGTAATTACCAAGGTCAATTACCCTCCCTATCTCCTGTGCCACCACGAGCAACAAATATTTATAAATATCTAAAAAAGAACTTCTTTTGCAATCTATCTAGATGTCACTTTGGGAAACTCTTGTCATTTAAAATCAAAAGCATGGATTGTGAATGGGATGACTGTACAATTTATTATCACAAACCAGGACACTCTGAGAGTAAAAGGGGTGCTATTAATAATTATGCCAGGACAACAGGGGCTGCTGGATGGTCCCAGAGAAACTGGGACTTATTGTCTCATTGGTTACATTTTCCAAGTAGTATTCAAACTAAAATCCAAATTTGAGAAAATAAAAGATGCTGGAATTTTTTGTGTCCCTGGAGATGGTAAAAAGATGAGTTATCAACAAATCATTTGACAATGTGAACAGCAAAGGTTATGGTGACTCTTACAGTGACAGAAAATAAAATGTGAGAAATAATCTTTTCATAATTACTTTGCTTACCTATGTTGGGGCTGATGGATCATGTATTTGTTTCATGAATGCAAAGAAAAGGCTTTATTAAATTTCCAAAAATGTGAACTCATCCAAAGCTTCATACATTAGCATATTTGATGTGATTATATATTTACCAAAAAAAAAATGCTTTCTACAATGGTATGTGAAATGCTGTAATGATAATAAAGATATCACATGACTTGACATTTGGAAGGATATGTGAGAAAAAAAGATGAAAGAAGTTGACATAATAAAAAAATAATAAAAATAAAAAAAGAAGTTGACATAAAAACTTATATTTCCATCCTTGAAAATATTTTTTAAAGAGCATAATATGAAGTGAACATATACATGAACTCAGAATTCAGTGAATCCAAAAAACTCTAACTTGTGTTAATATATGAATACTCCAATGTTCCCTTTCTCTAGGGTTTAAAAACCTTAATCAGAAGTTTGACATTTCTTGGTTGTGACAAAATTTGCAGAAATGGTGACACTAAACTAATATTTACCTTGAGTTATGTGGTGCCAAAGTCTACTGTACTTGGTCCTACGTGTACTGTGATAGCCATAGAGAAAGTCTAGTGAATCATTTTCATTTTCTTTTTATTTCTTCCTTTGATCTCATCTTTCTTTCCTTCCTTCCTTCTTTTCCTTTTTTAACCAAAATCATTGCCATGGGAAGTCAGTACATAAGCAATTCTTTGTGTGAAATTGTCATGTCCTCAGTGTAAGAGGCAGTTTTCAAAATACTTGCTTGAGGTGCTAGTCACGTACTGTGGGGCCACAATATTTGATGAAACCTTCTACTGTTAAATTACAACTGAGGTTTAAAATGTGACTCAGAGACTCTGCATAATGAATTTTGAATGTCAATTTTATGAGTGTTTCTGCAGTATACCATATGAATTTTTAAATTGCACTTTAGGTCTATCAAAAACAAACAAACGAAACAAAAAAACAGCATTTTTAATCCCAGAGACTGACACAGGCATGAATAGGCAATGATATAACTTTGAATTGTGAAAGGATTTTGTAAATATGACTGCTAAATCAGAAAAGATACATTATTCAATTGAAGGAGATTCGTTTTGATGTTAATCATTAGGAAAAGTATATGGCCATGTGTGTGTGTGTGTGTGTGTATGTGTGTGTGTGTGTGTGTGTGTGTGTGTATTTAAAACTTTTTTAACCTTAAACGTTAAGTATATAATTTCCTGATGGAAGTTTTTCACTAGTATATTTTTATTTACTCTCAAGATTCGAATGCTATCATAATCATTATAATCTAGAATTATAGGCCTAACTTCTTATTTAGTTTCTCTATATTATATACTCTTTTTGTTTTTTGTTTTTTGTTTTTTTTTTGAGACAGAGTCTCACTCTGTTGCCCAGGCTAGAGTGTCATGGCATCAGCCTAGCTCACAGCAACCTCAAACTCCTGGACTCAAGCAATCCTCCTGCCTCAGCCTCCTGAGTAGCTGGGACTACAAGCATGCACCACCATGCCCAGCTAATTTTTTATATATATTTTTAGTTGTCCATATAATTTCTTTCTATTTTTAACAGACATGAGGTCTCGCTCTTGCTCAGGCTGGTCTTGAACTCCTGAACTCAAAGGATCCACCCACCTCGGCCCACCCAGAGTGCTAGGATTACAGGCATGAGCAACCACACCCAGCTGTATACTCTTATTTTTAATAAAAGTTTTATTTGAAGAAATTTCAGACCTACAGACAAGTTGCAAAAACATTATGATGAAGTTCTCCCTTTGTGGAAGCCAGAATAATGGCTCACCAAAGATGTCCACATATTAATTCTCAGAACCTATGACTGTATTAACTTACATTGCAAAAAGGACTTTACAGATTTGATTAATGTATCTTGAGAACAGCCGATTATTCTGAATTGTCTGGATAAACCCAATATAATCACAAAGGTCTTTGTAAGAGGGAGGCAGAAGGGCCAGAGTCAGAGAGAGATTTGAAGATAATATGCTGTTGGCTCTGAAGATGGAAGAAGTCTAATTGAAGAAAAAGGGGGTATGAGCTAATGGTAATAAACTGGGGGGAACTTAGCAAGGCCTGTTTTTTCAGATTCTTCTTGGTTTCTCTCTGTACATTCCTTTCCTTTGGGAATGGGGCAGGACATTTGTTACATGAGGGTCTTAAGAGCTACTTTAAGGAGAGGTAGGTCGGAGAGTGAACTTTCTAGGCTTTATGGCTTGTCTGGGGACAGACAGAAGGCAGCAAGAAGATCAGAGAGACTTTCTTGCTTTCTGAGGCCCCCTTGTCTCCTTCAATTAAAAACTGTTCACCCTGCCAAGGGATATCTGTTCTGAACCCTGACAATACCAAAGGTCATATTCAGAAAAGTGTCGCTTCCTTCATCCTTTCCACTCTGTTTCCTTCCACCTCCCAGAGGAAAAAAGTCAATTACTAGTTCCTGGTTCGTCCCTTTTATGTTTCTTTTGACAAAAATTGGCATATACATGTTTACATTCTTATATCCTCTTGTTTCTTACACAAAATTAGTATATTATATATACTACATACATTTTACTTTTTTAACTTAACAAAATATCCTGGAAATCTCTCCATATAAGTTCATAGAGATTGTTCCCATTCTTTTGTACAGCTAAATATATTCCATGATGTAGATGTTCATTCACCTAATTGCTCAATAGGGAATATTCAACAGCTGAAATGTTATGATTCTCATTTTCTGTTCTTCTTGCAGCATCTGTGTATGATTGTGGGTTTCTTTTCTTTTCTTGTTCTTAGTTTCTGAGAATTTGGAGTAGTTTGCAACATTTCTACTTATAGGAGTACATACTTCTATCAATATAGGGACGTTCAGTTTCTTTTTTGGTCCTGTGGGCAGATTCAGATGTATATAGCTACCATCATCCTAGAAAAAGTAGAGGTTCTTATCCCAGAGCAACCAGAAAATCTTTCCCTTCTAAGAAATATTTTTGAACTAGTATAAAAATTGGCAACTGTGTTATGTAATAGTGAAATGTTGGTTAAACTATCATCTGCCTTCTTGGAGTTTTTGTCAAGCTGTCTCTGAGGAAGGAGCTTCAGGGAACTTAATATATATTGAATACTTATAGCTTCAGGAATTCTTATCATAAATCAATATTGAATTTTTGAAGACTGCTGCTATAGAGATGTTTATGTTTTTCTTTTACAACCTGTTAAATGTAGTGAATTATGTTTTCAGATTTTTTGATGTACAACTGTTACCAGCCTCTGAGTGGAGATATTTTCAGGTTATTGGTGACCATAGAGAAAAGAATTTCAAGAGATACCACATAACCCAAGTAAGAAGCTTTTATTATAAGTGAAAGTACACTCTACCAAGAGAGAGGGAGCGGATAGGCTCGAAAAGAGTAGCTGCACAAAGGAAGGGGATTTTGGTTTTATGAAATCTAACTAATTGAGGGGAGGAATATTCAAGACTAAAAGGTTGATTTTTACTAAGAATTTAGGTAGTAATTCCTAGAATTGGGTTCCCTCCCATTTTCTTACATTATATAGTGGTTTTGGTGTTTTCAAGGGGGGAGAAATTTTAGCACCTGCACCCACTCTGCAAGCCCCTGCATCTGGCTTCTAGACTAGTAGCCTAGTTAGCGTCTGCCTGAGAGTTATTTATTTCAACACCTGCACCTACTCTGTAAGCCCCTGCAGCTGGTCCCAGTCCTGTCTTCTAGTCTCCTACTCTAACACAACTACTTTTACATCCTGGAATAAAGCCAACTTGATCATTACCTATTGCTTTATTTCCATATTAATGACTTTTTGCTAACGGTGTATCACCACCCATAAAGTAACAGCATCAGTGTTCACAAGTGAGTCTGGACTGTTAGTTTCTTTTCCTTCATAAATGGATTAATGTTGTTATCACAGGAGTCTGTCTGCTATTGCAAGAGTGGGTTGTTCAGCCTTCTCTTGCTCTCTCTGTTCTCATGCGCTTTCCCATGGGAGGATGCAGCAAGAAAACCCTCACCAGATGTGAGCCCCTCAGCCTTAGATTTCCCAGCCTCCAGAACTGCAAAAAGTAAATCTCTGTTCTTTATACATTACCCAGTTTGTGATATTCTGTTACAGAAACACTAAAAGGACTAAAACAATTGTAGATAGTCACATTGGCTAATAATAGTTCATAACATTAATACAAACATAAAGATAATACATGTCACTCTAAGAATATTGCTTAATCTATTAATTTCTAAAAGAGCTGTATTAAATCCCACTATTTTAGTGGGTTCATCCACTTCACCTTTTACTTCTGATAACTTTTGATTTACATATTTTGCAGCTATGTTATTAGATGCATAAAAGGTTTAGGGTCTTCCTATTCCACTTGTGATTTTTGTCATTACTGATTTACTTAGATTTGTCTCTACCATTTTCATTTGTATTTTTTCTTTGTCTTTTCTTCACTTATGTTTCTTTTTTCCCTTCCCTTGTCAGGTTCAGTTGGATTGATTTATTTTGTCATTGTTTGTTTCACTTTTACTACTCTGTAAGTTGTACTCTTTATTTTTGTTTTTTAATTAGATATTTACATATATTTTACTAAATATCCTATGTATATTTTGCTTAGAAAAGTCAAAATTAATTATTTGCTTTGTACTACTCCCAAACAAGGCGCAGACTCAAATAAGTTCTGATTCTGCAATTGGTTGTTTATCTGGCTTTCACATCAGGGCTTTTTGGTGGTTATGTGTTTATGATTCTTGATTGTGAGCACCTGCTGCATAGATATTTTGTATCAGAATTTTGGAGCCTAATTTTAAAGAGAGTTGCTCATGTAAGAAGATACAACAGATTTCCTAGAGCAAACGTGAGCTTCAAGTTTCTACTTTTCCACAATTTTATTTATTCATCCTTTCTAGACTCTTATTTTCCTTATTTTTAATTACAACAATTTTTAAATATTTTATGTATCTTATTCAGCATTTTAAAATGTACTGTGAATTTAGCTTGCCATAATGATAGAAAAGGAAATAAATCTACACAGATGCTCCTCAACTTATGATGAGGTTACATCCCAAGATACCCATTGTAAATTGGAAATATCATAAGCCAAAAATGCATTTAATACACAACCTGCTGAACAACATAGCTTAGCCTAACCTGCCTTAAACATGCTTAGAACACTTATGTTAGCCTTCAGTTGGGCAAAATCATATAACACAAAGCCTATTTTATAATAAACTTATTATAAAGAAGTTTGAATCAAAATTAAAAATTTAAAGTACGATTTCTACTGAATGCATAATGCTTTTGCACCATGATGAAGTTGAAGGATCATAAATTGAAACGTTAGTTGGGGACATCTGTAATTCTTTTTCTAAAGGAATCATTAAAGATTTCAGAATATTATGAGGCAGAAATAAGTCAAAAGGATATTTTAGCAAAATCTGTATTGTCTAGGAAGCAATATTATATAATAGTATTACCTACAGAGTTTTCTCTATCCCCTGCTATTAACATTTTTCTTTTGTTTCTCATATTTGCATCATAAAGGACTCTACCATCTTAGAAGGGGTAGACAAAAGGGGAAGTTATTACCCAGCCAAGCTCTGTTTTATACCTACATAGATATACATGTATATTTCATGCAAATAGAGAGACAGAGACAGAGAGACAGACAGAGACAGAGACAGATATGTTTCTTTCCATTTTTAAACATGTAGAAATGATCTCCTCAGGTAGAATGGCCAGAGCCTTCAATGACTGTGCAACAGAAGCAACAGTAATAAATATGAATTCCATGTACAGCCATGTTTAGAGTAGAATAACAGAATACAATAATAGAATAATTATAGCTCAAAAATATTGATATAGGTATAGATGTCAGTATAGGTGTAGAAATGCAGATATATATGATATAGATTATAGATATATAGACTGACAACTACTACTAGATGCTAGGCATGATACTAGGTCCTGAGGATAGAATAGAGAGAAAGATAGACATGTTTCTTACCCTCAGAAAACTCTTGGATAATTAAACAAGCAAGCAATCGCGATAAAATGTAGTACTAAGATAGGAGAAGTAGAAGTTTGTTTTAAAAGGTTGTCACTATATGTGGATGAAAAGTTGTTTTCAGCAAGCCTTTCCAGAAAATTCTTCCGATGCTTTTTAGCTCTAACAACCTCAGTCTGCCTACTAGTGGGCTGTAATATCCCATGGGGCTCATCAATTCAGCAGAGTCAGGCTGAATCATTTATTAGATTAGAGACCTACAAAGAGAACGCCCAGTGTGAGTCAGAGAGAGCAGTTGCTAACTCCAGGACTGCCTGCTGGCTCTTTGAGGCTTTGCTGAACCCATGCCCCAGAGTGGGAGGGCCAAGACAAAGGAGACAGACACAGGGGATATTTAAACACCACGGTTCCATTCTCTTTCACTTTTAAGGGGCACTGTGTTGTTTTCTTCTAGCCTCAGGGTCAATCTGCAGTGATGTTTCATTCTACCAGAGAATGTGATGCTAAATAAAGAAATTTAAGTGAAAGAAAGCTGGAGCTGCTTCTCCTGATTCTCCTATAGGATCTAGGACAAGAACAGGAATCTTTGTCTCTGCTCTTCCTATTTCCTCATAGTTCCATTGCAAGGTATGCCCCCAACTCTGACACCATCTCATCTTATGGTGTTCTTTGCTGTCTGTTACCTTGGGAGTTAGAATCTCCGAGAGACTGCTCTAAAATTTAAAAATCATCTGCAAATTAAGGCAGTACAGAAAGCAGTTGACTATTCAATGTAATCAAAATGGAATTGGAAATAAAACATTTTAAAACAACATCAAGGAAAGCATATTTCCTGGATTGAAAATAGGGCCATTCACCTTGTTGGATTGAATATTAAATATTGAAACTAAATAAATATAGCACCCACCTTAAAAAATTGCAACATGAAGCAATATGAGATGAAACAGGCTATTAAGATTTTATTAAAACAAAAATGATTTCAAAAGTAGCAAATATATCTGGAAAAGACTTTCTGCAGATAACAACAACAACAATAAAACCACTCAAAATGTAGGTATTGCTCCTCAACATTTACTGTCCTCTCTCTTTCAGGTCTGGTATTTGTAGGCCATTCTTCTGTTTGCAAATAAAAACATCAGATGAAAGTGTGTTTTTACAATGTCAATCTAATAACATCCTTCTAGATTCACTTGCTAGGGTCAGTGCTTTTAATTTTTTAAAAATGTCTAAATTCAAAGGAATCTGGATTACTCTGGCATTTTAAAATTACTTACCAATTACTTTGCTTAAATATTTGTTTATTTCTTTCAATAAAAATTTTATTTTTCAACTATGAGAGCTTTGTTCATTATTTTTTTGAGAACAGACTTTAATACTATCACCTATAAATAATAATTAAATTTAGTCTACTGAGATTGCTGGCTCCTGTCCTAGAAAACTGTGCCTCCTCCTTACCATTCAGTTTTAAGTTTCCTTTGAGGTTGTCTGGTATCACAAGTGGGGTATGCAGCTTAGAACCGCCCTTCGGAAGGCATTGCATCTTTGCCCTGTATGTCTCATTTACAATTTACACAACATTTCCAAGAATCATTGAATTGCAATGACAGCATTATCTTCCCAGCAGTTTCAACCGCCCTTCATCAAATTAGCAAAAACACAGAGTACATATAAAAAGACTTGGCAATTCTCAGGACTTTATTTACCCAAGTCAACTAAGACTAGACGTTTTATTGCATACTGGCAATATTTTTGCATATACTATGCAATAGTTCAGTTTTATCAATAAGATTCATTACTTCATCATGGAGAAAATTTTATTCATCAAAATTCCAGGGCATCTGTCTTGGGCCAATCGCTGTGGATGATACGTGGGAGAAGTGGTCCACATTTCCCAGAAGGTTCTAAAGGGTTTTTTGTCAGCAGCCAGATCTTTGAAAAGTGTTGGGCGTGAGGGAATTATTAGGGCTGGAAGATTATTGATGCAGTGTGGTGATTCATCCCCTCTGCCACCTTAAATATTCAAAATGCTTGTGTGATCTGACTTTTGGGAGATAACGGAGGGTGAAGTTCAACAGCTTAACATGATATTGGGTGGATGGCACAGTGCATGATGTTTGAAATAGAGGCAATGAAAAAGCAAGAAGAAATGAGTCATAGAAAGCATGGGGAGAGCCCCAGCCTGCCCAGGGCTGTGGAACCAGAGATCAAGATAGTCTCTCCTTGATCACCAAGGGGCAAGATGACTCTCCTTCCACCACACAGGCTGGTACTACATAACAGAAATATACAATAGATCAGAAAATGCTTCTGATCGAAAAAGATTCTTCAGTGTAAAGCAGTATTGAGATAGTACGTTTCTCTATGAGACAGACAGCAGCCGTATCCAAAACCCAGAGTTATAAAGGGTTTCATGCATACTCTGTAAAATAATTTAAAATAATACCCATGAATATTTTTCCCTTCAGACAGAGACAAAAGATAAAAATGAATCCTTCTAGCCTAAGGGAAAAAAAAAAACATTCTGTTCCTATTCCTTGCTGCTGAATGACTATTTTGTTATACAATATCCTTTTAAAAGCTCAGTAGTACAAATGTATACCATAGAGAATATAAGCAGTGAGCAAGAATACCCTAGAATTGGGGATAGAAGAAGATATAATCTGGGTCCCTTTGGCTGTATCTCCTACTACATCAATCTTGAAATTATGCAGAGGTAGAGCTACACTAAACAAAACTGCTTTGTCCTTAGGTCTTACTTTAAAAAATATATGTCTAAATATATACATAGCAATATATATTTAAAGTTTCACTCAGAAGATTTAGCACGACATATTTGTCATTACAACAGGAGATGTGGGCAAAGGCAATTAAGATTTATTTTGTTTCTCCGAGCAAAAGTTCTTCATAGCAAAGGTTGGGTTTTCCTCCTTTAATTAAAGGTGAAAATTGATCTCCCTATAAGGAGATCTTAGATAACATACTTGGTTGACATTTTGCTTGACATGAAGTTGTTGACAACCATTCATTTCTACTGTCCCTGATGTTCTGCCCTGCCATTCAGTTTTATGAAAGGCTCTAAAGTTACTGGAAGTAAATACAGATGTTCTCACTTACTTTACATCTGCTACAACTATCAGGTTATTTCCTTGAACTACCCTTAAATTATTCCCTAAGGTCACAGAAACATCAGACACATTTTTTATTCAAAATTAGGAGTGAAACAAGCAAATGTTTTGGGAAAGAATCAGCTGAGGGTGGTGGAGAGGAGACCCTTGCTTTTAATCACCAATTAGAGTGGGCTATAAACATGAACATGAAGTGACTTGATAGAATTTTGTTTTATAGCTTAAATATTTATGCTTTTGTTGGCTTCAACAAACACCTGAGGGGAAAAAAGACTTTGCCTTTTATGTAATAAAAAATAATGATTTTCTTGTCATCATTGAATATAAATAGCAACCTGATAGATTAGATATAGCAAATAAATGATCTAACTATAATGTAATGTGAACCAAATAGATGTATATCCCAGATATGTGTCTGGTACCATTTTAAATTAAATCAAAAGTTCATCATAATAAACAGCACCACGGCAAATCAGAAAGCCAAAAAGCTTTCTACATGACATGCTTTCTCATAGATTGTTTTCATTGTAAAGAGATTAATTTGACCAGGGCCCAAGTCTTTATTACTCTTTGATATATGTAATTCTTCTTAATGTCATCTGGGAGTTCTTAGGTTAATGAAGCAAGTTTAGAAAAAGGCCATTGTGAAGTTGAAGGCTTGTATTAATGTTTCTAATGTTCTAGGCAGCATAAATAATGGTATATCAGTAAATATTTTGTGACCTTTTTTATAAGATGGTGAAAGAATTCAATGGTAATTTCATAAGATTAGTTTTTCATTCAAAAAAACAGGGAAGGTCTTAATAAGCTGAAATGTTAATATAGCTATTTTTTAAATTTCTGTATGTGCCAATTATAGTCACTGTCAAGACTACACATCGTGACTAAATCAAGTCACAAACTAGAAAATGTTTTACATATTAGAAGCTGCGGATGATGTAGCAGGATCAATAATTCATCACTACAGTAGTTTAAACTAAACTCAAAATTAATGGTGGTGAACCAGAGATATCATCTGTGTATAAAAGATTTCATTTCTATTTGAAATACTACATCTATCCTTACAGATAAGAGACAAGAAGGAAAAAAGTCTTCATAGATATAAGAGAAGGAGACTGGTGACTGGTGAGGTAGAGAGAGAGAGAGAGAGAGAGATATTGAGAAAGAGGGAGAGAAAAGAATTGCTCATATAGATGACTTTCTATATGGTGAATACAATGTCTTTGTTCCTGTTCTCAGAGAATCATGCACCCAGGTACAGCTTAGTTGAATAAAAGCTGAAAGTGGGCATGATTGGTAGACAATATTAAAGGTGCCATCACGAGAGCCAGATAAAATTATAATATTCTTTTAACTGGCTGAGTAATTCTTTGTGTATCCAGAAGCCAATGGCAAACGTAGAGAACCCAGCTGCAGTTCAGCAATGTGCTACAGTCAAGCACTTTGGGTTTAAATCCCCTTTTCACTATTTATTTGATAGGTGACTCTGTGTATATTTTTTTTTAGCTTTGTGAGTTTCAATTCCATGATTCTTAAAAAGGAGTTAATAACAAATTTAATACTTTAAAGTGATAATGAAATAATGTATGTGAAGTAGCCAATGCATACTGGCTGTGAGATAAATGATCTTTTGATTTTCTACCAAACTACAGATAAGTAAAACAAAAGATATTCTCATAAGGAGGAAGGGCAAAATCAAACCTAATTCTAAGGCTGTTCAAAACCATATGTTATCAATATATCCCCCACCCCGAAGTTCCCAAAGTTAAATACATAGGGAATGAAATCACATGAAGGCGGCCTTCTTTTCCAATCGCCCAACATAAATGGAAAACAGACTACAGACAGGATGAGTGGCTGGATTCAACAGAGTTAAGTAATGCTGTGCAAAGTGCTGATTCTTACCATCACAAGAGGGATTATTCCTTTTATTCAGGATTTCATGTTTAAAACATAAGAACAAAATAAAGATAAATCACAGCCATACTGCAGTGATTCATGACAGATATTCTGCCCCTCCATTATCTTTTTATTGGGTGAGAGAAGAGAGAGAGGAAGTGCAGGGCAATATAAAGCTGCTCACAGTACCTCTATTCTAGTCTTTTAACTGGGATGAAAAATCCAAACATATGATAGAGCAATGGGTTTAAAAGGCATAGTGTTGTTTATTCTAACAAATACATATCAATGATTACCAGCTGAAAAAGAAAAATGGAAACATTCCTATTCCGCCCTGAGAGTCAAAAAGAATAACACTTCGGTTAACTGTAATCTTTTTCACTTCTTATTGTGCTTCACTTTATTGCGCTTTGCAGATATTGCCAATTTTACAAATTGAAGGTTTGTGGTAACCGTGTGTCAAGAGAGACTATCAGCCCCCTTTCTGCAACAGCATGTGCTCACTTCATGTCTCTGTGTCACATTTTTGTAACTCTTGCAATATTTCAAACTTTTTCCTTATTATTATATCTGTTACAGTGATCTGTGATCAGTGATCCTTACATTATTATAATTGTTTGGGGGCACCACGAAAAATGTTGTGTGTGTTCTAACTGCTCTGCTGAATGGGTATTCCCCTGTCTCTTGGGTCTCCTATTCTCTGAGACACAACAATATTGAAATAGGCCAATTAATAACCCTATAATGGCCTCTGAGAGTTCAAGTTAAAGAAAAGTGGCATGTCTCTCACTTTTGATAAAAAGGTAGAAATAATTAACTTTAGTGAGGAATGTATGTTGAGTCCAGGAATTTGATGTTGCTGTGAGCTAGGCTGACACCACAGCACTCTAGCCCAGGTGATAGAGCAAGATTCCATCTCAAAAAAAAAAAAAAAATTGACGAGGCAGAATCCTAGAATTACAGCACTGTGGGAGCAGGAGGGTATTTCGAGATCATCTCTTTAAAGTTCTTCATTCATTCAAGTTGAAATAGTAGGGGAAGCAAATAAATTAAAATGATAAATAATATGCTTGAGGAAAAATTGAGATTTGATCATAACAACATAAGACAACAACCAGAGGAGCAATTAGGAAGAAGTTTTGAAAGGACTGGGAATTCCACTGGACTTTGTAGTTAGCATGATCCAACATACATTGAGGTTAACATGTAAGCTGTATCACATGGCTTCAAGTATCACCCCTGCTAGAGAGAGCTTTTCAGCTACTATATAAAAAGACAATGTTCCCCAAAGTTTTGTTGCAATATTATCTAGACATATGCCTGGCTTTGGTGAGACCAAAGGGAGTTCTTATTTAAAATGTACATTTTTGAGCCTCAGATGCTTGACAAGCACTGCAGAAATTTCTCCTATACACTAGTGTTTGAGAATTACTGAACTGTGATTTTGAATTTATAGACTATGCATAATTTGCCCAGAATTATAATTTTTGTTTTCTCTTTACCCCATATTTTATCTCATAATAACAGTAAAATACATTATACGTTTGTTTTTGTTTGTAGGGACTATGTTCTATTCTACTGCTAGTCTTGAGGAGAAAAAAGTCATAAAAACAAAGCAAAGCTTGAGCATTTTGCAACAGGGAAAGTCTGAATCTCCAAGAGCCTATGCGAAGGAAAGGAGGGCTACTGCCCCGGTCCAAGCAGTGGGCCTGCAGACTTGCTGAGAGGACACGCAGTTTCTATACTCAGCAAATTGCTGGAGCAGAAGAATAGAATGATTTGAACTAGAAAGGAAATTTGTAGGTCACCCTATTCGCTTTGTTCCTTATATAGGGCAGAAATTCCACAACTTCTCTTAGGAGCTTAAAATACAACTTTAGTTGCCTTGTACCATGTAGTTTCCTGCAAAAACTGAGCCTCAGTCAGGGAATAAGTCAGGAAGCTTAGAAAAAGAATCACAGAATTGAGCAAAATGGTAAATTAATATTAAAATAGCTTTGTAGATTTGGAAAAGCATGTAAAAGTCTGTAAACCTCAAAACTCATCATTTGCAAAATCAGGAGGTTGAAGGGGATGCTCTCTATTCTCGTGGCCGCATGGCCTGCTGTCTGAAGGAGGTCGACTCATCACTCTCTCGCATCCATCCTGGAGGCGTCTCGAGAAGGCTACATTCTGTTATCAAAGAGAATACGGGGTCCACAGGGACACATAAATAGGCCACCTCGAGGAAGATTATTTATAATGAAAGGAAGAAAAATATAAATAGAACCACATGAGGTCAGTTGCTCTTTTTTTTTTTTTTTTTTTTGGATCTTTGTTCTTTTTTGTGTTTTTCTGCACCTCCTTCACTTCAGTGCAGCTGGTTTGGTAGGCCAGTGGTCCCTTTCTAAGGTGGCTTCTTTGGACCGATCTGGGAAAGAGAAGCAATGAAACTCAGGTCAGCGTCATACCTGACCTTGAGCTAAAATGTCCTGATATTTACATATGGCTCAGCTCACTAACCCAAACTATGAGAAGCAGGTTAGGATTTGAGAGTAATGCCCTTAGCTAGTGAGTAAAAAGTGTTCTTTTCCTTGAGTTTCTCCCATGTACGTATCCACCTGAACCCATTCAGAAGGGAGACCTAATGGTATTTGATTAACAAAGATATGATTACCATTTTTCAATTTTCTCATGATTAACAGTTTCTGGATTCAAAATTCAGCATCAAAAAAATAACAATAGTATTCTCTTTAGATTGTCTTGCAAGTAATTATTTGATTTCCGCTATCTATTATGTAATTTCTATTTGCCCAAACAACTTGGCACAGATGATATTTATTATACTAGAATAAAATGACAATAGATCAGTTAACTTTTGTTCCAGTTTTGCCCACAGACAGAAAGGGTGCTGCATTCACACGTGAAAGTCAAGCGGAAACCTCACAAGTAATGTGCTGTGAGCATTTAGTACAATGGGAATCTCATCCAGGTGCTGCTAATTCCATATACTTTTCATTAGTGATTTTTGTACTTAATTATAGAAATTTCATAAATTATAATAGAAATTTCAATAGGCAAACTAATTTGTCCTTTTCAAAAAGTACAAGGTAAGCAGTAAATAAATCAAATGTATCTTAAGACACTAAAATGTGTTACATTTTAGCTAGCACTTTAATCAGACTTCAGAATTAGAATAAATTTTAAGAACTATATAAGATGTATCTCTGGGTATTTATGAAAAAATATTGAGTAGCACACACAAATATGTCTGCTTAAGAAACAAACACGCAATCAAAACCCTTTAATTAAATAAAACAGAATAAAATCTTCCATTAAACCTATATCTAAAATAGTTTGTGTAAGTCAAGTATCTGTTTCACATTAAAATAACATTATGTCTGTGAGCTCCGAGGAAGAAAAAATTTTGTCAAAGAATCAGAAGGTACAAAAAATTTAACCACACAAGACCCTTCCATGCCTTTTTCTTTCTTATATTTCAAAATACCTTAGTGTTGAAATAGCTTCTTTCTCTTGATGATGAACAATGCAGAGAAGAAGAAAGAGACTTTTTAAATCCAAATAGTGGAAAGCTTACTTATTTAAACCCAATTTCAATATTGAATTAGGTAAATATAACACCTCGGGCCATGATAATAACAAATTTTCCAAATGGTCAAGAGAATGACACAGAGTTAACTCCAACAGCTACTCTTGTGAAATGACCACTTGCTGTAGAAATTGAATGGAGTCTGCCAATCGAATGGTCTGTATATCTAAGGAAGCTAGCATTTAGGGAACTGTGGGATAAAGCTAATAACGAGGGAATAAATGTTACCAACCTGGACAGACTCTTCATTTTTCAAAATACAGAGCTCTACTAGTATATTAAAACTTTGATTTAATTTGTGAAAATTTAATTTACAAATGCATTTTCCTGTACAATTTTCAGCACTTCATGGTTGCATTTCTAAAAATGGAAATAATTATCACCATACAGCCCATCAATTGCATTTTGGGGCATTTATCTTAGAGAATAAAGACACAAAAACCTGTACACAAATGTTCATAGCAGTTTTATTCATAATAGCTGCAAACTGGAAATAACCTATATGTCCTTGAATAGGTAAATGGTTTAAAAGCCTGTGGTACATCCATACCATAGAATACTACTCAAGAACAAAAATGAAGGAATTGTTGATGAGCAACAATAAGGAGGAATCTTTATAGAAATATGCTGAGTGAACAGAGCCAATCCCCAAAAGTTACACACGCATGATTACATTAATGTAATATTCTTGTAATGACAAAATTATGGAACTGGAGCACAGATTGGTGGTTTCCAGGGGTTAAGGAGGGGGAGGGGGAGAGAAGCAGGGAAGTGTATGTGGCCCTAAAAGGGGGACTGGAGGAATCCTGTGGGGATAAAAATGTTCTTTATCTTGACTGTGTCAGATTCAATTTCCTGATTGTGACAATGTGCTATAGTTTTACAAAGTGTTATCATTGGGGAAAACTGGGTACAGGGTACATAGGCTCTCTCTGTGTGATTCCTTAGAATTGCATGTGAATCTACAGTGATCTCAAAATAAAAAGTTTAATTTTTAAAAGGTATTGATTAAAAGAACTAAAAAAAATTAAACTTAGGGAAAAATATCCCAGGAATTAAATACATTTTATGTATGATTTTAAATTAAGAGCATGTAAGGTATCATCATCAAAATCACATTCATTCAACTTTCAGAGGAACTGGTGCATAGAATTATGACATAGTGAGTATTAATGCTCGTTGAGCTTCTGATATATTTTTATGAGGCCAGATCAAAAGAGAGAATTGCTTTAATTACTAAGTATTAATAAATATTCTTTAACTAGAAGCAAATTAAGGCAAATAGTACTTTTCTAAATGTCTTTCTAGTGCATGGAAGCGTCCTTAAAATTGTTATCACTGAAGGGCATGTTTAATGCTGTTACATTGAACGTGCCACTGTATCAATAACTGTTCACTGGGTGACATTCCAAGCTTGAGCCTCCACTGGGAAGACGTTCTTACCAACCAGTGTTTAAAACATCCCTCTTTTCCTAACTGTATGGTAGAGGACATTAATCAGGCACAATGTAAGCTGGCAGCTAAGAATGAACGGAGCACAGGGACCAAAATATAGTCGTTAGACCCCAAAGACTCACTACAAGTCTCAAATCTCATAAAAGGACAAAAGAGAATTCTGAGGTGAGGGGTAGACAATGTACTTTCCACCTCTCACAAAAATCAACTCCAACAAATGATTCTTAAAATAATGGTGAAAGGTGCTACTGTTCTTAAAATAATGGTGAAATGATGGTGAAATAATTCTTAAAATAATGGTTATTTTAAAGGCTCTAGTTCCAACTTCTTGGAAATATCCAGTTAGCTGGGCCTAAACAGAGATTTCTCTGCCAAAACCATTTTAGGCTCTGAGCTGATGAAACAAATCATCTTAAAATGATGGTGAAAAGTGCTATAGTCCTTTAAAAAATGGTTAAATAATGGTGAAATAATTCTTAAAATAAGGTTCTTTCAAAAGTTCTGCTACCTACTTCTTGGAAATATCCAGTTAGCTGGGCCTAAACATAGATTTGTCTGCCAAAAGCATTTTCAATTCCGAGCTGATGAATCAAATGATTCTTAAAATAATGGAGAAAAGTGTGGATCCTGTTTCAGTCTTTGGTTAAGTGTATTTCTAAATATTTTATTTTTTTGATGACGTTGTAAATGAGATGGTAATGATGTTGTAAATGACATTGTAAGTGTAAATGTAATTGTTTATCTTAACATCCTTTTCGCAGTGTTCACTGTTAGTGTTTAGAAATGGAAGCGATTTTTTTATGTTAACTTTGTATTCTGCAACTTTGCTGACTTCATTTATTTCTAACAGTATTTGAGAGGGTGGGTTTGTGGAATTTTTAGGATTTTTTACATATAAAATCATGTCTGTGAACAGAGATCATTTTATTTCTTCCTTTCCGATTTGGATGTCTTTTATTCCTTTAACTCATCTAATTTCTCTGGCTAGGATTCCAGTATGATAAAAAAAAAGGCGGGGGCATCTTTTTTTTGTTACTAATATGTAAAGAAAAGCTTTCAGTCTTTCACCGTTGAATACGATGACGGCTGTGGGTTTTTCACATGTGGATTCTATTATGTTGAAGTAGTTTCTTTCTATTCCTACTTTGTTAAGAGTTTTTATCACAAAAGAGTATTTGCTAAATGCTTTATCTGCATGAATTAAAATGATCATTTTTTTCCATCATTTTATTAAAGTGGTGTGTTACATTAGTTGATTTTTATATGTTTAACCATCCTTAGATTCCAGAAATAAATCTCATTTAGTTTTGGTGAATGATCCTGTTAATATGCTGCTGAATTTCGTTTGCTGGTAATTTGTTGAAGATTTTGTAACAATAAGGGATATTGGCAGGTAGATTTTTTGTTTGTTTTGCATTGTGTTGTTTTCCTGGAAGTATCTTTTTCTGGCTTTGGTGTTAGAATAATGCTGGCCTCATAGGATGAGTCAGGAAGTGCTCCCTCCTCTTCAACATTGTGGAAGAGTTGCAGAAAGTCTAAATAAACTGTGGAAGAGTTGGCATTAATTCTGCTGTTAACATTTGGTAGAATTTGTGAGTGAAGATTTCTGGTTCAGTAAGACTTTTTTGGACACAAGTAGAGCCCTAGAAAGGTGCTGCTAGTCTAACCCAGTAATGTCCCAGGGGGAAGTAGTGATTTCTTGTTGATCTTGGATCAAATAAAATATAATTTGGTCACTTTAATTTCATGTTGTATGACAAGTCCCCGATTGTACATCATTAAGTTAAGGTCAAGTTGGTGAATTGAAAAATATTGTTTAATAGGCATATTCAGTATAATATTCTCGTCATTCACATTGGAAGCCTAATTAAGAACACAGTTACACCACGGCACTTAAATGCTACCCAATCCTTAGGAACTGGCTGAAGTCAACTGAGAGATAAAGCTATCCTTTCTCTAATAAAAGAGAGTTCATTCTTACCTACTTGACATTCTATAAGTAATAGAATAGAATGATGTGAGTGCTTAACTTCCTTTTGTTACACAGATCAAGGCATCATAATTTTAGTTTTTCTACTTTCCCAACTTTTAGGTAACACAGAAGTGACATTAATTTGTAGTTCTGTATATCTGGTTCAGAACCAAAGAACCTGCTCTTCCTTAGTGGTTTGGTTATTTCTACAGTTACACAGTCCACTCTGGAACTCTATGTGGTCTTATAAAATAGAAAAATAGCGTCCCACAGTTAAGTCCATAAATATCTAAGTTCCAGGGATTGAATTAAGCATGAGGAAAATATAGACCTCAGTATAAAT
The DNA here is from genome assembly GCF_020740605.2 of Lemur catta. Lineage (NCBI taxonomy): Eukaryota > Metazoa > Chordata > Mammalia > Primates > Lemuridae > Lemur > Lemur catta. The sequence continues at coordinate 77,807,672 of NC_059132.1, read as the reverse complement.
AAAATGAATTTTTGTATGTGCATATAGTAAATAGTAAGCATTGTATCCATGAATGAAAATACATTTGCTGAAGATGGCTAATATATTTTTATAGATGACTATTTTCAATCATCAATGACATTTTCTAGAAACTCAAAATCAATATATTATATGCTACAGTAACAAAATTAAATATATTCCATTTAATTCTTAAAAATTAAAGAGCACCAAAATTGTTTTAAAGACCAGGAAACTGAGTAAATCACCACATTCATTTTTGTTTAAAATACCATTATCTGATTCAATCTATGGGCCTGGCTATACTTTTCAAACAATGTACATGTTCTTTAATAAAGTTTATACAGCACTTTAATGTTTGTGAAGTGCTTTTACAAACTCTGAAAACAAAGTAGAGTTAGTATTTAGGAATAAAGAAAAAAAGTGACTGGACCGATGTCTCTTACGTAATTCACATTTGCATTTATAAACTGACAACTGTCTACATCTTTTCATGATGTCTCAAATGCTTTTTGCATTTAAGACAGGTTGATGTGCTATATGAGATTATTCCATGTTCTCCAGGCTATTTTGTACTCCTGGCCCTTGCTACTTAAGTGCCACTGGAGTTCCCCAGTCATTGAAGTACCAACAAAAGCATGTGTCCATTTATTCAAAAAAATCCCTAGGAAGCATCATGCTCTCAGGTGAGAACTTCTGACTTGGAGGGATTCTAGTGCGCAACACAAGTTCTGAAAACCTTTTTAAAAACTTTCTATAATAAGGGCTCACTTAATGAATGATATTTTGGAATTAAAATTATTATAATATTAACCATTTGTGACTAGAGATAAAATGGGCTAAATAAAAAGTAGCTATTTCACAGGTGGTAAAATTCACAGAGCCATCAATAAGGATGTGCTTTTGAAACAAAACTTCTCAAATGATGAAACACTGTCCAATCATTTGTTAATATTTAATCTATTTTTATTTAGACCAAAAAAATTATAGATTATAAAAATACACTAGCTTTTATCTCAATCCCTTGAAAATAGATGGAAGTTTACCACTGTCACAATTAAAAATGTTTTTAATTTTATAAAACAGGATTTCCTGTCTATTAGTATAGGCAAGTTTAAACTTTTCCTCTGAAGGGATAATTGAGTCTGCTGAAATAAAATGACAATAAACAGATTAACAGGAGAAAAACCATTTTAGTTACACACATACCCAAAGGAGCCTCACAGAAGAATATGAGTCTCAAAGAAGAGGCCAGATGGTTGAAGGTTTTACAGCATGAAGAAAGCATGAAGAAATAGGGGCTTGAGGCCTTTGGTAACAAGTTAGGGGAGGGAAAAGCGTGAAAGCACATGGTGAACAAAGATTGTCTTATTTTGCAGATAAAGTCTCTCATGTAATAAATGTTGTTTTGGGGTAGCCTCCAGAAGAACATGTGATAGCCTGTCTGGGTGTGGTGATGACTTTTAATCTCCTTTCCAGTGATTAATCTTCCCTGGTTGTTGATGAGGTTCCTAGGGAGGAGTTCAAGACAGTTGCATTCCTTTTGGAAGAAATTCCCTCAGTCAGATAAGTGAACTTTGGAGAGGGCCCTTCCCTGTGCTTGGCAAGGGAGAAAGAAGGGAAGATCAGACAGACCTTGGTTACGAGGCAGCTTCGAAGGCCTTCCAATGTCCTTTAATTCAAAGTGCTCAGCGTGACAAAGCACCATACTTCAGGGTGTCATTTTCTGAGCCCCAACTCTAGTAAGTAACTAAACACTGCTCATATGTTTTGCCTAGTCAGTATAGGATCTTAGCTAATTAACTTACATTAGTGTTCCTTTAAAAGAGTAAAAAGGAGTTACTGAGTTTATATAAGCGTATCTTATGTATTATTTTAGAATCAGAAAACTTTAAGATATTTACAGGAGGAGTGTGTATCTTTTGTCCATATTTAGGCAATGCTACTATCAGAACTTAGCCTTATCAGAAACGTCGAAGTATTCTGATTGTTTCAAGTTGTGTTCTGTGGGATGAAGATAACTGTTCACAATGTTTACTAGGGAGTGTTCCTGAAACTGCCACCTGTAGAAGAAGAGGGGAAAAGCAAGATTAGGCAGAGCAAGAAGTTGAGCTCAAATGCAGCTCACACGAAGGCCACAGGTAAACCCTATATGGAGCTTTGGGACTAGGAGGGGCCTTCAAAGAATCCATGTGTTGATCACTCATGGGATGCAGGATGTCCCTGAAGAAGGTATGACCCAGAACAAAGCAGTTTTCTTCAGCTGAAGTAGTATGCAGAGGGCTGACACTTGAGGGGCATCTTCAAGCTGCACTCGCATCTGCTGGGGAAATAAGTCCTTGACTCCTGAAAGGAGAAATGCTTGAACAACCGATAACCTTGTTAAATACTGTGGACTGCTAATGTTTGCTGCTGAAGCTTCCAGTGTAATGGCTAGCCATACACCTCACTTCTCTTATCTTTTAGGCTGTGACAGCAGTGGCTTATTGAGTCTGGTGTAATTTGTGATTCTAACCTTCACTTTCCAAGACAGTGCAGTTATATTTGCTATCACATCCGTCACAGTCGTCCATGCATGCGCATAGCCCTCAGGCCTTGCAACTTCAGAGCGCCCCTCCTGCCCCAGGTTTTCATCTCCTAATAACTGCATGTGCCTGCTGAACAGCTTTCGCCCAAACATTTGAAAACCACTCTGTCTGTGCATTGTGCAGTCTAGAAACGCCAGGGATTAACATTCCTCCTTTCTCTGACAATCCGTCCTCAACCGCAGGCTGTCTTGGACTATCAACGTCACAGCTATCTGACCCCCAGATGGCGTAGGCCTTCTGCCATTACCTAGAGCTTCCCAGAGTGAGTTAGCTCTAGTCACCCCCAATGCAAGCTCACTTGATAACACTGGCTGCCTTTTTTTTTTTCCTGGCTCAATTCTCCATTTTCCTAATGTTATCCTTGCACCTCTCAAAACAACTACTTTTATTCATATCTTTGGTCTTCAAGGGGAATTCAAACTATGACCATATCTTTTCATTCTGTAGTTTAATAAAACAGCTTAAAATTACTGGATGGATCCCAGAATCAAATTACACTGCAAGCATCCAGATCTCAAATTCTTTACATATTTATGACAATATTTTGAGCAAATTGATTAAATGATCAAAGACTTTGTTTTCTACCCAGAGTTAACCTAACTGGGGTTAAGGGCACATTACTGCAGACTGCCAAGTCTGTCCAAGACTCTGCCACCAAATGCAAAAAGGTTTTCAAATTTCAAAGCCTAAGGGAAGAATCCCCATAGAAATGTTTCATTTCAGACACCAGCTGACAGTTTCAGGGTCAAGAGGGCCACTCTCACCTCACACCAGCTGCCTACACATTTGGGGATTCCCATAACCACCTTCAGGTTCAATAATTCACTAGAACAAGGCAGAGAACTCAGGAAAATACCATATTTTCAATTACAGTTTTATTTTGGCAAAAGGATACGAATTAGAACAAGCTGAAGAAAGAAATGCATAGGATGGAATCTGGAAAGTTCCCAAACATGAATCTTTCTTTTCCTAAGGGACATATAAACCTTGAATAGATGTGTGTCAATGTGCACAGAGTATTGCCAACCCAGAAAGCTCACCAGAGCTTCAGTGTCCAGGGTTTTTATTGGGGTCTCGTTACATAGTCATAATTGATTAAATCATTGCCCACATGGTTGAGCTTGATGTTCAGCCCCCAATCCTGGGAGGTCAGGGTAATATTACCTAGCCCCAAACCTCAACTCTCTAATTATAGGATTTTTCTTTCTGGCATGGCTTGCTCCTATTTGAGTCATCTCATTAGCAATATCTATCAGCTGTAGTACCAGAAGTTCCTCATGAATAACAAAGACATTCCAATCACTCTAGAAATTCCAAGGGTTTAGAGGCTACTTCCCAGTAATTGGGGGCAAAGACCTGACCTCTCTTTGGGCTGAGACCAAATTCTTTACTAGACATTTCCTAGCCTATAAAAATGGGTTTAATGACAGTAACTGTGTATTGCGTTTTGTAAAGATTAGATGAGATTTCCACTTAAATTATTTGTATAGTTCATGGTAAATGCTTGAAATAGTATTTTGGGCTTTTTTCCTGTTATTTTCTTTTCCTGCCAGTCCTATTTCACTTACTTTTTTTGACAACTATATATAATAAATGTCATTGTTCAGTTTCCAGAATAAAGTTTTGGTAGTGTACATATTTGCAAATGGAGCTATAGAGGCAGTCTAGGAGTCACTTTTAAGACTTGGCAAAACTCAATTCTAGTTGTTTTTCCCAAAGACCAATTTAGTGTGAAAATAAAACATGAAATGGTAATTTGTGGTACTGAGTGAGTCTGTTATGTGCAGATCACTATTTGCAATAAACACTTAGAAAAACCTGGAGTAATATTTCAGAAAGTGATTGTTAGGTTCAAATATAGACAAAATGAGATTTTGTCTCCTTTAATCTTTTAAGTTATAGAGGAAATTTTTTTATTTGTTTGTTTTCTTATATTGCATTAAAACATCCTGAAAATAACAAATAATCTGTCAAATATTATTGATCACAAAATATATTTAGACTATGAGACTGAGAAAAATAACTATTTGTCAAATGTGCCAACTTATTATGTGTGTAATGCCTGTGCTATGGGAAAATAAATGAACAGTAAAAGAAATATATGAGGGCTATTAATGTCACTGATGAAACTAATCCAAATTCTCATTAACATCTAGACCAAAATTCTATGTGAAACCAATTTATACTCTGTCAGAATTACATGTTTAATATTCTCTTTATAATTTTAATTTCTTTTCTATCTTTTCTCCACAATCTCTGATATTAAAATTAGAAACTATATAACACAACTATAAGTTTAAACCTTGACTCTATATGTCTGTTGATCACGTTTGGCTAACATGTATAAAAACACATCGTGAATGAATTATAATATAAACATTATTTTTGTACATTTGTTTGTTTTGCATGTAATTAGTGTATCTAGCAATTTCCCCAGGAATTTTAAATAATGAAAGTTTATTGATTTTATCACATAATAGAAAGTACATTAAAATGCTCTATCTTATGACTATACATTATCAATGAATACAACAAACCATTCATTTTATATGCAATCATGTATCAACATCAATCCACACAGTAGCAAGAGTCTGACTCTACAATAATTTAGACACACGAACTTGCAAATTTCTTTATGTTTTCATGTACGTATGTTCATTTCACTTAGAGTTTTCCATCTAGGTATGTGTCCAACTTTTGTCCTTGGGATGAAAAAGCTTATAATGTGGAACTTAATAGAAGCCTATCTTGATTTTTAGTAATCCCAGCTCTTGCATTACAATCTCATTTTAATAGATATCTTGTGTGTGGAGAGTGGCATGAGTTCATACGTGGCAGTGTTAAAGAAAAAACTATTCAGTGATGCTCATTAAAGCAGGGTAAGGGAAACTTTATTCAGGATCATTGCCATAGGTACAGGGACTACTGCAGTGACATCTTGCAGTTGGGCTCAACTCTGAATGCAGCATGGGCAAGTGGGAATTTACATGCAAGGAGCAGTGGGGCAGTCAGTGGATGGAAAATTACTAAAAGGAAACCTCAATAGTAAGGAGAAATCTGGCTAAACCAACCTAAAAAGGTTTTTGCTGAAGAGAGGCCAAGGTGATCAGACATCATCTGGGGAATGGCAGAGGATGAGGAACCTGATCAGATATAGATAATGATCAGATGTGGAGGATGAAGGATTCTGGCTAAACTGACTTTGCAGAGTTCCATTGTTAAAATTGGATTTTACAAGTAAGGTCATAGATGGCCCCAGGAAAAGTTTCAGAAGCCTGACTAGAGTTTAGCCAAGCAAAGAATTATTGTCATTAGTGAGAATCCAGTGACAGGTGTCTTAGACAACTTGTACTCTGTAACAAAATACCACAATCTGAGTGGCTCCAACAGCAGACATTTATTTTTTCATAGTTCTGGAGATTGGAAGACCGTGATTAAGGTGCTGGCCAGTTTGATTCCTAGTGAGGGTTCTCTTTCTTGCTTATAGACAGCCACCTTCTTACTGAGCCTGCACATGGTCTTTTCTCAGTGAGACTCAAGGAAGAAGGGGATGAGGAGAGAGAGCTCTCTGATGTCTGTCCTTATTAGGACACGAATCCTATGGGAACAGCACCCCATACTTACGAGCTCATTGAACCTTAATTACTTCCTTAGAGGCCTTACCTCCAATTACAGCTGCACTGGGAGTCAGGACTTCAACATATGAATTTTGGAGGACACATTCCTTAACATTAGGGAAAATGGTTAAAAGTAACTTCCTCTGGAAAATGGAATTTATGTTGGGGAGGAGGAGAAGGGTTGCTTTTCATTAAAAACTCTCTGACACTCTCTGGTATTTTAATCATGCCATAAATTACTTTTATTCAAACATTTCTATATAGTATAAATAAAATTTAAAGAAAAAAAGTTAATATATAAAACTAGAGAAGCCTAATTTAGGCCAATTCATTTTTCAGAAAAAAAAAAAAAAAGGAACACAAAGGGAGAAAAGCAGAATTTACTGATAGTGGAAGATGAAAACAAAACTAATCAAAGTGAAAGGAGGTAAAAATTATATTTAGAGACTTTTCATCTCAACTTTACTGTTTTCTATTCTATTTCTACATCTTCTTAAAATTGTGGGGGGCACTAAAACAAGAACACCCAGTGACAAATTTTGTTTTACAGAAAAATTGTTACTGCTTTCTCCCTGAAGTTTTTTCCCTGTTTCTCATAGATTAACATATAAGACAAAATTTATCCAAATGTTTTAAAATAGCAAACCACTCTCTGAGAACATAATTTTATGTCTCTCCATACTTACAAGCTTCCTATAGCAGTGATCATTTACAAAGAATAGGCTGCAGATAGTAAAACCCTCAGGTCTTAAGGCAGCTGGATGGGGCTGATGTACCCTGAGATGCCAGCCCTTCCTCCGGCTGGTAACAGCCTGGCTATTTACACATACGAACATTAGCATGTTTTATGTGAGCCATGACATAAAAAGAATGTTGGAATCGCTGGTCTGCAGTATAAGCTGACAAGTAGAATTACAGGGAAATAAGGTGCATTTGTCACTTATTGCTATGTAACACATTACCCTAAAATTTAACAGCTCGAACAACATTTATGAGCTCACAGTTTCTGAGAGTCAAGAATCTAGAAGCAGCTTATTTGGGTGGTTCTGGGTCAAGGTCTTTCATGAGGTTGCCGTGAAGGCGTCCACCAGGGCTGCAATCATCTCAAAGACCGGAGGATCCTCTTCCAAGCTCATGGACACGGCTTTTGGAAGGAAGCTTCTGTTCTTCTCCACAGAGGCCTGTCCATAGGGCTGCTTTCATGACATGACACCTGACTTCCTTTAGAGCAAGTGATGTGAGGTGAGAGAGAGAGAAAGAGAGAGAGAGAGAGAGAGAGAGAGAGGAAAGAGCCCAAGATGAAAGCCACAGTCTTCTACAATCTAAGAACCCCACCACAAAAAACCATACATCTACTTCTGTTTTATGCTATTAGCCACAACCCTGGGACCACAGGGGAGGTTACCACACAAGGGTGTGAACGTCAGGAAGTGGGTGTCATTGGGTGCCATGGTGGAGGCTGGCTACCACATAAGGTATGTACATTTTTAACTGGATATTTCAAAATTACTCTGAAAACTGGTTATAACATTTTGCACATTGAATCAAAAAATAAATGTTTCTATTTTCTCAAAAACTCAACAGCACTTGGCATTATAAAACTTAAAAAAAATGTTACCAAACTCTAATTATTTTAATTTGCATCTGTTAGATTATAATGGCGATTGAGTATTTTTTGTTAACTAACCATTTGGGCTTTCTCTTCTATAAATTATCTTTTGCCACCCTTTAATATGTTTATTGAGTATGTGTGTGTTTCTTCTTGATTTGTTAGAGTACTTTATATATTTCGGATATTGATCTTTTATTGGCTATACATATCGCAAATATCCCCAATGACTGAGATATTTTCCTCTGTGCAGACACAGTTGATGAGAGGGAAGCCACATTTGGAAAATTCAGTTCAGCCAAAAGAAAGCAAAGGTCAAGACATTTTATGTGGAGAAATAACTCTGACACCTGTCAAGGATTTTCTACTTCATGTGAAATGGTCTCCAAACATAAAAGTCTGAATGCTCACTCTAATAAAAAACGTTACCAAGCCTTCCACGTATCCACAACTAATTCTTCTCTTTCTCAGTACTACTAAAAACAGCATCAGGCACTTGCTGAGAAACTCTGGTGGTCAAGGTCACAAACTATTCACATGTTAAACACTCCTAAATGGCTGCAGCCTTCCTTTATAATGTTTATAGGAATATTCTTATAGAAAATAAAGAGAGAAAGCTACACTTCTCTATAGTGGACCACATTGTTAATGTATATAGCTGCCACGGAGAAGTAGCCAGCAAGGAATTTCTTCACCTTCCCATAATGTCAAAACAGATACTTCCACCTAAATTATAATTTTTCTAATCTTTGGCTTAGTGATGGGAAAGGTGACTTTGAAAACAAATAAATAATCCATTTGTTCAGGTTGGACATCAAGATACCCTCTTTGCATTTAGATTATTTTATTTCTACAGACTTGGGAACAGACCATGTCATTATAGCATTGAAAAGAAAAGATATGCATATCATTTAAAATCATGTTATATTAGAAAGTTGTCCTTCATCACTTGGCCATTTACAAACTACAGATTCTTCTTCTCACTTAAGTTTCTACAGAAATTACCATCCACATCCTACGCCTGTAGATCTGCAAGGGCACTGGCAAGTGGTTTCAGTTGAAGATGGGAATAACCCCCACTAATATGCCCTAAATATAATCGGAGATAAAAACAAGCAAGGAGCAGGCTACTGCATCGTCTCCAAACTTCCTTGACTCAGAGGGAAGAGGTCTTCCTGCTTTTGTCCCATCCCTTGTCCCTCTACCAGTTCTGACAGCCTTGGTGAGAAAGATTCTGTGCTGATCCTTCCTCCTACAGTTTCCCTAATAAATTGTACAAATTGTGGGAATAAAAAAGCAGGAATCTCATTCCATGGTCTCAGCCATCATAAGCAGCTTTGTATGTATAGGCAGGAGCAAAACAGGACTTCGACAACTAGTCCTTTACTAGGCAAAAGCTATCCCGAGATAACCCCATTCTAAACAGTTCAATTACACTAATTTACAGGAATTTAAGAGAAACAAAAACATTAACACTGATTACAGCATCACTAGAATATGCACCAAATTGTGTATTGAAGTTGCCCCGAAGAATGCCATCGCTCTTGTGGATACAGACGGGCCTATAAAATAGCTGTGGCATTTTAATGCCAGTGCATTCTAAAGTTCCAGATGACAGCTGCATAGCCAACATTTTAAAGTGATCAGAAAATTCATGTGACACAATGGTCACAGCTGGACCCATCGATCAAATTGTTTTTGCTCAAATGAGATTCAATAGTTATTAGATAATTAAACACCGTATGTTCTGGACTTTAGAATTTTAGTCATGGAAGCTAGGTTTGGAAGAAAAGAAAATATAAAGCTTTCCTTTTTGCTTTAGGCTGAGATGAAGATTTTTAAAGCCCCGTATGATTCTAGGACATTTAATAGTGTCTGCATGCAGAACTGTGCCCTGTTGTTGTATTGGCTATATTGGCCATTCAAGTTGAGAACATTTAAATGTTGAGGTTTCGATTAAAATACTAACCTCCACTCTTTGGAAGGCAGAGTGTTCAGTATGGGTACGGGGTTTTTCTCTATTCCCAAGCAGCCTCCAAACTGTGTTATCACACAGAAAGAAGTTCATGGCCAGGGGTCCCAGTTATGATGGACATCGGTCATACTATTTCCATACTTATGTCCAACATGTCAGTTAAAATGAATTTCGCTGGAGGACACAGAAAACCCTTTCTCTAATGGCTCAAATTATGAAGGTATAAACAGTCTGATACAAAGGGATTTCAAGGCTAAGGCTGCTCCAAGTTCAATACAATCAAGGCTTCAGTTCTATTTCCATGAGACTGTCTCGACTCTGCTTTCCTGCTAATTTGTTTTGTTTCTAGCTAACACTTATTAACACTATCTACGTGCCAGCCTTGGTTTAAGGACTTTAGACATGTTTTAATCCATGTAATCCTCCCAACAGTCGCGTGAGGTTAACCTCTGATTCTTATTTTTACAAATGAGGGAACTTCAGATACATATTAAATGATTTATCCTCGACATATTCTATGAAATAAATGCTATTAATGCCCATTTTACAGATAAGGGAAATGAGGCACAGAGAAATTAGCCAATTAACACGAGGCTATATGGCTATTAAGTGGCAGAGTTGGAAACTGAAGCCAACATTTTGACTTCAAAGCCCATGTTCTTAACCATTAGGGCATCAAACCTCATTGTCCCAAGATGGAATTGCAGCTGCAGGAATTCCCTTCGGATGTGATAGTGACTAAGGGCAGAGGAGGGGCTCACTCTTTTGTTTGAATTTTTAAGAATAAGAAGACCTTTGCCATATACTCCCACTGCCCCCCACTGCCCACCCTGCCAACACACACACACACACACAGAACGTCACTCAGGTCTCACTGTCCAGAACTGTCACACTTGCCAGACCTGAGCAGTCATCAGCAAGGAGCACAGCCCACCATGATGGGCTCACACTCTCATGGTTCACCTGTGAGGATGGGGTGCAGTGAAACTCTTCTGAAGCTTCCCAGAGAAGAAAAACCATGACAGTATTAGTGCTCTACCAGCAGGGAAACAAGACAAAATGGATACTTGCTCAACAACCAATGATGCCGGTTGAGGTGTGGACTGCAAAGCTTAGGTTCTGGGAATATCGAAATGTGGGTTGAGTATACAAAATCAAACCCTCCTGATTCTTAGCCCTCCCTTTGGAATTTCAAATCATGAACCCATTATGCCAAACGTACAGAAAAGAATAATGCCTGGAGTAATTTCATTCTCCTTTTAATACTTCTTAACACCAGCAATTTATTCTTTCCTTTAATACATATTTGTTGAAACCTTATATGCCATTTTTATGGTGCTAGAGATACAGTGATAAACAAGCAGATATTGTTAGCTTTTGTGGATTTTACATTGTAGTAGTTTACATTATATGTAAGTAACTATATAAATGAACATTATAATTGCAAAGTAAGTCAGTAGAGAGCAAAGGGAGTGAGGTGGGAGATATTTTAGATAGGATAATCAAGCAAAGCTTCTCTAAGGAGGTAACATTTGATAAAGGCTTAAATGATGTGAAGGGTAAAAAGAAGGAGGTGGCTTGACAGTGTTGGGCCTCAGGCCTCTGAGCCTCGGTTACATCAGTTCAAATCCCAGCTTTACAAACACATGCACATCACAGCTTTGTGCCTCAGGCTCCTCAACTGTAAAGTAAGGACAACTCATCAGGTATGTTGGGAGGATTAAATGAGTTAATACATTTCACAACACATGAGATACACAGAGTGAGATACACGGAGCCCAGGACACTGTGAGTGCCCAGTAAATGCCAACTATTATTATCCTAGAAACAGCAATGCAGACACAGGTAACAGCAAGTCATCCTTGGTAGAAGTGATGCTTTGGGGAAACAGAAGTCCCTGTGGTGGGGGCAGGAGGTCGGCAGGTGGCAGGAGCTAAAGGAACACAGGAAAATGGGATTGGATTAAGCTCTGAAAGGAAGGCAGGGGCCAGATCACTCCGATGAGTAAGTGTTAGCTCTGGTTCTACATATAGGATTACTTTGGGATGAAATAAATCAGAATCTCTGGGAATGAAGTTCAGGCACTAGATTCTGAAGTTCATGAGTTAGATCCCGACCTTCAGTCAAAAAGGGAAATCACTGATGTGGGCCTTGGATGCTAAAGAATTTTATTCCAAACCACTGGAATGTGTGTGGTATCCCACCCACTTCCTCCCTCAACCTCCTTTCTGCATGTCAAATTCTTAACTATTTTTCAAATATGTCACATTCTCTTAGATTAGAAGAGTCCTATGACCATCTCGCCTTCCTCTTGATAACAGCTCTACATGGATTATGTTGTGTTGTGTACATGCCTGTTTCCTACCAGGAGATTAATTCTTCAGTAGCAGGAACCATGTATCCTCAAACAGTGTCTTATCCATTAGGATACAAAGAGATATTTTAAAAAATGAATTTAAGGGCTTTGCTTAGAAACAATTGCTTAGACTAAAAGCTCATGTTATAACAAAGTCCCCATTGCTTTAGCAAATCAAACCACTCAATAAACACCCACATGTTAGGTGCTAAACAATGAGGAGAAGAGAGATGGTTTCATCAGGTTACAGCTATTTGCTCAAACTGGGAACACCTAGAATGTCATGATGCAATTAAGGACAGAGGACAAAATAAAAATGTAAACTACATGTTCCAAATGTAATTTCCTACAGCAAATTATGAAGCTATGAAATTATTTCCTCCAGCGATATACTAAGTAACACATACACAATCAAAATTCTAGGTTTTGTATTATCATGGTTTAAATAGCACCTAACAGTGGTGGATTCAATTTTGGAACAATGTTGAAAGTATCAAGAAAAGTGGTATCCTGCAGGCTGATATAAAGTATAACTCTTTAAAACCTCAACTGTACGTTCTATTTCATATATAAAACTGCACCTAGTTTTGTGTGCATAATTTATGTTTATTTATCAAGTATCTGATTTTCATGGCTATAATGGACATCTGGTTTGTTATAAAATTACAAATGGATGAATAATGAATGCAAAAGAAGGCAAAATTACTTTCTTGGGATCTTAAAGTGTTTTGCAATGTAATAAAAGAAAATATTAGGTTGTCTGCCTAACAAATAGAAGTGAATTCCATGCAAAACAAAGGCAGTCACTTTACATGAGCACTTACCTTGACCAGCAGTCTACAAACAAACTAGAAGTTAAAAATGGCCTTGTGAGTTCAGGGCTGGTGAGCATTTAAATGTCTGGCCAAGTCTAGTTCACTCCGTAATATATAGTTCTATTGGGTACAGACTGTCAAACTGAGTTAGTGTCAATGAAAGAAAATGGGAGATGGACTCTCAGATATTCTCACTCAGCTGAAAAGAAAAAATACAGTTCAAAGAGATTTTCCTCACAGAGCTTTTCAAATAACTACTCAGGAGGATGGACATATTGCTTGGAAGGGAAGGCTCATAGGAATACTAAGAGAACTTGATAGCTACCCTTATTTTTAAAGTGAATCCAGGTGATTGCTTCTGTCCTTTCACCTCCAAAGAGTAAACAAGTGCTAAAGATAACATCATCACCCCATTCACGTGGTCACATAGCTGGTGATGTGAATTTAGATGGTGCTTTTAAGCAGCTTTTGTCTAACAAACTCTGTGCATTAACCAACTGATGATCTCTGTCTCTTTTTAATACATGCTGGCCAAGGACAGCCTTAGCCCATGGCCTTCTGCAGACACTAGGTCAGGAACAGCACCCCATGTGGCCCTTAGAGTTAACAGCAAGGGCATTGAAGACAATCTAGGTAGGATATTTGTAACTGTTTTTCCTCCGGCTATACCACCACTGTGGTAAAATACAAATGTAAAACTTGGACTGAAATTTTCTGAAGTTCAACTTTTATATAAATTATACTTGCATATAATACTTATTGGCAGCCTGAAGACACCTTCCACTTGTCAAACTCGTACATTCTGGCAGTTACATATTTTGAGCCTCCTCATTTGGGATTGTCCTCTGACAATTCAGAATAATTCATTTCAGAATAATAAAGCAGAGTCTGTGCAATTATTTGGATGATTTTCTTGTTCATTGGCTTTTATACAGCATTTGATCTTACGCTTTTGCAAAAAAAAATAGAATGGAAAACAAAAATAGAAGTACGAATGCTTATTTTAAGAAGCACAGCCTCAAAAACTTAACAAGGACAGATAAGATTAACCTGGTCATCTGTCTCAATCAGCCCACTCATCTGGCCTCCAGTTAGCCAACCAGGGGTCCAGTGGTGGAAACAGGGATCAAAGTGTAAGACCTGTATGGAATATTAGCAAGACATCTTCAAAATCGTATCTTAAAATTTCCAGGTGTAATTAGAGATACTTTTTTTCATTTTTATTGATCTCAAGAACAGAGAGTTAATTCAACTTATCACTTTCTAAATACATTATTAATAAAGTCTGTAGAGATCCTTTCTTTTATTTTATTCCTTTTTTTCTGTTTAATTCAGAGATGTCTTTCTGTGTGTTGTTGAGAAACTAATGCTTTGCCTACTGCTATGAGACCAGATATTTACAGGATGGAATGAATTCCAGGTCATTTAAATTGCTATAGATATATGATTGAGAAAGAATAAGTCAAAATAGATATGGCATCTTAGAGTATGAAACTACTGAATATCTGTAGTGTTAGAGAAAATGTCCCTGATTGGCTCCAAAGAGAAAGGTAATAAAATACAGCATGAATAGGAGGCATTTGATACAATTCAGTCCTAGCTCCAATGACAAAACTGTAATAATAACTTTAAGTAGACTTAAGCCAAGTATGAATGTACTAGTAAAAATTAATCAGATACTGAGCACAGTGTCATGTATGAATTCTAAAAATTAGGCAATTATCAAATTTAGGGAAGCTAAGGGAGTTGATAAATATCAGAAAAATAAATCTGTGGTTTTAGGATCATGGAATTCTTCAGATGGGAAAATCGAAATAAACCACTCAGTCAATGCCTGCCTTCAGAGTTGTTCTACCGAAACCTCTAGCATCAAAAAAGTTTTAAAAGGCCATCTTCTCTGCCCAACTCTACATTCTCCCACCTCCTTCTCCCACCATTCACTCTTCACAATGGAAATTGAAACATGACCTTAGAAATCTGAACCAGAAGCAAACAAAAAGGAAACTAGTCATTCAGAGTGAAAACGTGTCAAGAGAGGTTTGAGTCAAATCCAGATGGCAACGTGCCATGAAATACTAATAGAACTCTTCATATGCAGCAGAGAGCAAGAACAGGCAGTGTTTATAAGTACATGTTAACATCTGTCTGTGCATATCATCTCCATGGCACCAAAATATACCACCCAAACAAAGTTAATTCACAGTAAAGGCAAGATTGCACCTTTTTTTTTTTATTAAATAAGGAATTAGTATTTGAACTTACAAAGAATCATCATATACTTTTGGCAGGTCCAATTAAAAAATACCTAAAGAATGACTTTTCATACTAGATTAGACATATGATTAAAGCAGACACTATAGAAGTTTTAGTATGAAATATGTCTGACAGTCCATCTCAGTGCAATTAGAATAAGTACTGGCTCTGACATTACAGTCACCTGAATTTAATCCCAGATTCATCATTCATTCATTAGCTGTGTGTCCCTGAACAAATAACTTCTCTCACTTCAGTTTCCTCTGTTGAGGAGAGTAAGACACAATGCATTGTAAGAATTAAATGAGATAATGGGAGGCGGCAAGATGGTGGACTAGAAGCAGCCCATACACGCCACTGTCAAGGAAAGGATCGAAAGTCACAAGTAGATGCTCACATAGGGATGGACCTTCTTGGAGAGAGCATTGTAAATCATCAGAGAAGTGACGGGAGACAGAGTGAAGGGGAGGGAGATGAGGAGATCCACTCAGCAAGATTGGAAGGTAGCTGGGGGACGCATCCACACATGGAGAAGGGTAGGGGGACAAAATGTCGGGACTCTAGGCTCCCCTGTACACTGCAGCCTGAGCTGTGAGGGGGTCCTCATCACCACTGCAGACCTCCAGACTGATCAGAGAGCTGCTCAGAGACTGCAGTGACATTGCACAGAAGAGCAAGCACAGCAAGAACACTCTGGCTCCCATTTCCTGGTCACTGCAATTGATGCCATTCTGGCTTGTCTGTGTGCTACCACCACCTCCGCATCTCCCCTGCTGGGCCAGGGAGGGAACAGGGAGAGCAGACGCTCTCACATACCCTGTGACTGGGAACTGAGCACTCCCTACTAAAGATTTGTACATAGCTGATGCTGCTGACGCCACCTGAGAAGCCCCACAGCAACTGCCTGAATGGGACCTGCACAAAGAGAGAGCCTCAGTTGCCCAGTGACCTGGCCTTGCAGCCCCATCCCCTTGGCTCTCGCACTGCCACCTGGCCTCGCAGCCCCAACCCTGTGGCTCCCAGTCACCACCTTGCAGAAGCCATCCTCATAGCCCACACTCCACCACAGACTACCAAGCTGTGTGCTGCCACTGACACCTGAACGTAGGTGAAGTGAATGAGATTGAAGCAGTAATAAAAAATCTACCAACAACAACAAAAAAAGCCCCAAACCAGATCGATTTACAGCCAAATTCTACCAGACCTACAAAGAATTGGTACCTATCCTACAGAAATTATTCCATAACATCAAGAAGGAAGGAATTCTCCCTAACTCATTATATGAAGCCAGTATCACCTTGATATCAAAGTCAGGAAAGATACAACACAAAGAGAAAACTACAGATGAATATCCCTTATGAACATAGATGCAAAAGTTCTCAACAAATGTTAGCAACTTAATTCAACAGCACATCAAAAGATAATTCACCCTGATCAAGTCAGTTTCATTCCAGGGATGCAAGGGTGGTTCAACACATGCAAACCAATAAATGTGATTCATCACAAAAACAGAAGCAAAAACAAAAACCATATGATATCTCAATAGATGCAGAAAAGCATACAATAAAATCCAGCACCGCTTCATGATAAAAACCCTCAACAAAGTAGACATAGAAGTAACATACCTCAAAATTTAAAAGTCATATATGACAAACCCACAGCCAGCATCATACTGATGAAGAAAAGTTGAAAGCATTCCCCCAAAGAACTGGAACAAGATAAGAGGGTCCACTGTCACCACTTCTATTCAACATAGTACTAGAAGTCCTAGTTGGAACAATGAAGCAACAGAAGGAAATAAAGGGTATCCAGATTGGATAAGAGGAGGTCAAACTATCCCCGTTTGCTAACAATATGATCTTGTATCTAGAAAACTCTAAAGATTCTGCCAAAGACTCCTAGAATTGATTAATAAATTAACAATTAACAATCAAATTAACAAATTCAGTAAAGTCTTAGGTTAAAAATTTAATGTACACAAATTGGTAGCATTCTATATGCTAATAACAGTCAAGATGAGAGTCAAATTAAGGACTCAATACCATTTACAATAGCTGGAAAGAAAATAAAATACCTATAAATATACTTAATCAAGAAGGTGAAAGATATCTACAAGGAGAACTACAAAACACTAATGAAAGAAATCATGGATGACATAAACAAATGGAAAAACATCCCTTGCTCATAGATAGGCAGAATGAACATCACTGAAATGTCCATAGTGCCCAAAGTGATTTAACAGATTCAGTACAATCTCTATCAACATATGAATGTCATATTTCACAGATCAAGAAAAAATAATTATAAGCTTCATTTGGAATCTAAAAACAGCCTGAACAGCCTTTAGCAAAGGGAACAAATCTGGAAGCATCACATTACCTGACTTCAAATTATACCACAAGGCTATAGTAACCAAAACAGCATAGTATACTGGTATAAAAGTAGAGATACAGATATAAACTAATGGAATAGAATAGAGAACCCAGAAATAAAACCATATAGCCACAACCAGCTGATCTTCATAAAAGCAGATAACAACATACAATGGGGAAAGGAAGCTGTATTTAAATGGTACCAGGAATGTTGGATAGCCTCATGCAGAAGAATGAAACAGAACCCCTATCTGTAACCATATACAAAAATTAATTCAAAATGGGTAAAAGACTTAAACATAAAGCATGAAACCACAAACATTCTAGAAGAAAATGTAGGGAAAAATCTTTTTAGACAGTGACCTAGGCAAAGAACTTCTGACTATGACTTCAATGGCAAATACAGCAACAACAAAATAAATAAATAAATGGGACATATTTAAATTATAAAGTTTCTGCACAGCAAAGGAAATAATCAACAGAGTAAATAGACAACCTACAGAATGGGAGAAAATATTCACAAACTATACATGTGACAAACGATTAATATCCGGAGTTTACACTGAACTTAAATCACCAAGAAAAAAAAAACTCATTAAAAAGTGGGCAAAAGACATGAATAAAAGTTTTTCAAAAGAAGATAGACAAATGGCCAAAAACATATGAAAAATGTTTAGCATAACTAATGATCAGAAAAATGCAGATTAAAATCACAATTAGATACCCCCTTACCCCTGTCAGAATGGTCATTATTAAAAAGTAAAGAAAAGAAAACCAGTAGATGCTGGCATGGATGCAGAGAGAAAGGAACACTTATATAATGTTTGTGGAACTGCAAATTAGTACATCCTCTATAGAAAACAGTATGGAGACTCCTCAAAGAAATAAATGTAGACCTACCATTCAATCTAGCAATCTCACTACTGGGTATCTACCCAAAGGAATAGAAGTCATTTTATCAAAACTACACTTGCACTCAAATGTTTATTGCAGCATAATTCACAATTGCAAAGATGTGGAATCAACTTAAGTGACCATCAATTCATGAATAGATAAAGAAAATGTGGTATATGTATACCATGGAGAACTACTAAAAGAAATGAAATAATGACATTTACAGCAATTTGGATGGAACTGGAGACCATTATCCTAAGTGAAGTAGCTCAATAACGGAAAAACAAACACCATATGTTGTCATTAATAAGTGGGAGCTGAACATTGGGTATACATGAGCACAAAGAGACATAAAGGACATTAGAAACCATGAAGAGTGGAGGATGGAAGGTGGTGAGGGATAAAAACTTACCTGTTAGGTACAATGAACACTATTCTGGTGACAATAAAAGCCCTCATTTAAACATTATACAATGTATCCATGTAAGAAAAACATCTGTATCTCCTTAATATTTTGAAATTTCAAAAATGAATTCAATGAGATGATAGACATAGACCCCTTGGAAACTACTTACCCATTAATGTATTCACAATAAATGATAAGTTTTTTTCTGCTTTCCTTACAAAATAGTCTACATCACTTTGATCTAACTTCATAATTCCTCATTCACTGCAAGAGCAGTTCATTGAGGCCAGAAAATGAAATGGCTTTATATTTTTTTAGTCACTAGTTTTAGCCATAGTCATTTGAATGTGCTTTCCCATCCTTGAATGTCACCTTGAGCAGATTTCATAGCTTTTTGAATATTTTTGGTTATTCAGTCCAGTCTAAGTTAAAATTCCAGTCTTGTGTCTAATTCAACACTTTCCTTCTGCCATCTCCAGCTACACTTGTGAAGTGATCTGTGGACAGGGACATGATCTGCTCTCCCCCTACCTCCCCCATGTCCTTATAAACTTTAAGTCCTGGGTGATTGTGACCAGGAGGATGGATTGTGGGAACAGGCAGGTGTCACTGCCATGGTGCACTGGTGTTGCTTCTCTAGCATTGCTGACTTGCTGTCTGAGCCTTCTGTGAGGCTGACACCCTGTGCTGGCCTCTCCTCCAGCGCACGTGTGTGGTCCTTGGAAGGCCATCCATGGGCTCCTGGGGCACAGTCCTCGGAAATGAGGAAATGGGATGTGTTCAGTCTACAGTACCCTCCAGCCCCCTCCAGCCCCAGCGCCTGGCCGTCCACTTTGATCCCACTGCTACTAGAGCCCCTCATGCAGTGGAAGCTCATTTTGGGGGTTTCCACTTGACCCATGAGAAACATACATTCTTGCCATGCCAAAATTGTGGGTTCCCCCTGCCCTGTTCCTCTTCCCTCTCTCTGACCTGCCTTTTCCCCTGCGTGGGGGGCATAAGGAGAGAAGCAGGGATATCACCCAAGCATGCATCCAAATGCCATCAAAATGCCAGGCTCGCCTATTCTCCATTTTTGCAGACAACCCCTCCATCTTTTATTCCCTCCTCGTTAATCTTCTCTGGTGTCAACAAGTTTGAGGAATTGAACAGAAGTGCCCCTTCCTTACTTGGGGATGGAAGAACTCAATGCTCACCACTAACACTGTACTTCCCAGGAGGCTGACAACTTTTTATTCCCCTCCTCAAACATCTCCACGCATAGTCGTGGAAAGGCAGGGGTTCTCAAGTTCATGGGGCTGATTTTGCAGTGGTTCATAGTCATCTTCACAATGTAGGGTATGCACTGTTTCTAGTTTTCAGGCGTGGATACAGGCCAACAATTTTAAGGTAAAAGGAAAAGTCCTAATCAATGCTTGATTGCAATATCATCACCAATATTAATATAAAGAACGGGGGGAAAGTCTGGGAAACAATAGAATTAAATAAATGGTGAGAAGCACAGATATTAGGTGTGCACACAGTTTGCTTTTCCCTCTGTGGTGTGGTCACACTCCAGCTACAGCTTTATACCTGATCTAGTCTTCTTCACAAGCACCCACTCAAGATAGTAGGAAGAGTTCAATCTATTATTTCTGCTCTCCAGCTCCTCCGTAAGCAGTGTTTGATGTGTGAGTGCAAGGACATTCACAGGATAGTGACGAATCACAGGGAATGGACCCTCAGGTCTGTTCAGTGTCCCCGAGGTTTATGCCAGCCCTGGCCTTGCAGTGGCTGACCTGATGGAACACAGCCCGGTTCCATCCCTGGGTGTTCTGAGTAGCACCTGTGGCTGAATCCCAGCAGCTGACTGGAGATCTATTAGTGCTCAGCTCACTGAGAGCCCAATTCCTCTCTGTGCAGACCCAGCCTTTCTGTGGCTTGTGCAGAGCTTGAGACCCACATTTACTACCAGGTACCCCACCCCTGATATCCTTTGAGGCATGTTCCCCCTACTCCCACCTGGGGTGCCATGGCAGGCTCGCTGGCCCTCTATTCAACATCTGTCACACATGGGAACCAAGCAGGATTGGAAGTGCCAATGGCAATCTCATATCTGATCATCCCATTCCACCTGCTTAATGATACTGGCTTCCCTGTTCTCTGTAAAATGGTTTTAAGACTACAGTGTATTTTTTCTGTCAATTCCCCATACTTATAAATTTTCTCTAAAAGTGTCCAATAACCACTGGGCTAAGAGATCCCTGAAACTATTTAGGATGCTCATCAACTCCAATGTAATTAATAGGAGAAAAAAGCCATCATTACATACTTTGTCATTTTCAATAGGCATTTTGTGACATTATTTGTTGCTTCAATTTAATATGAACAGAAATCTTACAGCAATTTAGTAGTAGGATTGTATTGCCCTCACTAAAGATAGAGAAATAATGAAAAAACATTTCAGTCTCTGTAAAGCTGGCAATTACATTAACATTGTTTGGGGAGGTGTCTCTGCATAGGTACATATTATGGAAATCTACTCTGCAGAGAATAAAAGTGGCACTTAAAGTAACCCCAAGCACTACAAAAAATAAACACCACTTTATAATTTACAAAAGTTTGTTTCTTTTTGGAAAAGATACATTAGCATCATTTAGATTTTGCAAATACATAGTCTGTAATTTGATAGTTGAGAAATATATTTAACATCTAGGAAATTATACAGTTGAGTTAAAGGATTTCTTTAAGGAATTATATTATGTATCATAAAATTATTTTATAAAAAAAACTAGTGCCATTATCCTCCCAGCCCCTTTAGTTGATATTGCAGTATAAAGTCTGTACTATATAACTTTGAAAAGCCTCATAAACCAATACTTCAGAGTTGCAGCTGGGGTAGATTTACAAAGTATTTATGTCCCAAACTCTCTTTGAAAATATGCATATGTTTATTTAACTGGTTTATTTTTAATGTTACTAAAATTTTCCAGGTTTGAGTAGCAGTTATGCTACTTAAAAAGAAAAAATAATGAAGCCATCAGTTCCTGATGTGTGAAATGATCGTATACGTCAAGCCAATCACATAAAAATGTCTCAGAAACTCTGGATTCTCTGAATTTTCAGAGCAGTAAAATAATTTTTTCTAATTAATTTGGATTTTTTTAGTGCACGTATTATTAACCAGAACTTTCCTTCCATGTGTGATACATATTTACTGCTTGTTTTAAATAGCAATGTTTACTTCTGAAGAAAATGATTATTAGCTGGAAACAAAGATGGGATTCATTCAGACAAAGAGTCTTTGGCCAGGTCTGCAATAGCAAAGTGAAGTGGAGAAAAGAAGCAATTAGCAAGAACTGCTGAATACCTACTTTCCACAGACCTTTCTAGCATGTCTCGTGGACAAATTGTAAGAGAGCAACAGTCAGGCTCTGCCTTCATAGTGTTAAAAATTAAATAGTAAAATCTAAAGAAAAGCATCAATGCACATGAATGGAACGCTAGCAGTTTAAAAACATAGACAAATGCAGCAGACATAGCTTTTATTTGTAGCACCCATGCTTTTACAGATGAGAATATTGCTCCAATTCTCGCTTGGAAGAGAGAGAATCTAATACAGAAGACTTGGGTGCACAATAATACAGGACCAGAGAAATAACAATAGGCTTCCCACATTAGAAGAATCAATAGTTTCATACATAACTTTGTACACGGGACACGTGGTTTAATCAGACTGGTAATACACAGTTCTTCTAAAGAGCTTGCAGGGAAAACTCAATTCTGTGATCAAGTAGAAATCTAGAAGCCTATTGAAAATAAACAAATAGTGAAAATATCATTTTGTCAATTATATCAGAGATCATTTTCAAATTCCTGTAAGCATTTTTTCCATTAATCATTTTATCTTTTCCTCAATAAATTTACTATGTTGTTCATGGTACTTTATCAGCAGCTGAATTAGTAAGGCTTCCACTGGAGTCAGATTTTTCCATGGGTTCCATCAGATAATTTCCATGGATTACAAAAACAATCATTTTTTTCACATTCTCATTGGCTGGCGATCTGCCATCTGGTGGATCTCAGCTGTGCCCGCCTGGGCTTCCCTGCACTAGACTTCGGATGGGTGTGAGTCTTCATTGCATGATTTGGGCTGAGGAAGAAATAATCCCCTGAGACTTGTTCCTCTCATGGCAAAGGGCAGATGTTCCAGGAGAAACCTGACATGTTTCTCAAGGCATCAGTTTGACCAGGCACATAATTATGTCTGCTCAATGTTTCCTTAGCCAAAGGAGGTACCACTCGGCCAAGCCCAAAGTCAGTGGGGTGAGAAAATATACTGCACAAATCGAAAAGCTGTGGAAGGCAGGGGAGAGAAGGAAGAATTATGGACTCATAATACAATCTACCCCAGCAGTGTAAGTTAAGAGATAGGTAATAAAATCTAGTATCTGGTGATAACTTGCAAACACTGTGCTAAGAAAATTATGATTGCAAAAGAGATCAGCGTGTCGCACTTTGAAATGCATGGTAAGAAGGACTCAAACTTTTCCCCAGCCCGGTGGCGGCTCCACCCCGGCCAGCCACTTCTCTCAGACGCTGATGTGGATGCGTCTGTGACTCGGTCACAGCGCACACTGTCTTCACCTCTGTTTGCTTTAGGATTTTGGCAATGATTTACCAAACAGCAGCTTTGCCTCTGGGTTTAGCTCTGACTCTCACTCACATGATCACTCTTCCCAAATCCTTTATTTTCACTCACTCTACCTGGGTCAGGTGGTTCCAATAGCCAAGCTGTGACCATCAACATTTAGCACTTTGAACCTGACAACTGCCACTCCTGACTGTGTTTTCTGTCTTAAATTATTCAGCTTCTTATGGATTATAACATTTACTCTCAAAATAGGAAGGTCCTAAATCAATGCAAATATGTTATGAATTTAGACTATTAAATCAATGTACTTAAAGGAAAAATGATTAGATTCTATAATCCTATTCAACTGATATTAAATATTTGAGAGAACATCACAAAATTATCATTTTAAATTAAATACATACATATTTTTTGTTCAAAATTGATCCCAATATTATACAAACACAGCCCCTCCAATCTGAAAGTTTAGAAATTCCATACAAATTTAGCCAATAAATTTAAATAATAGCAATTTCTGATTTAAAGCACACATACAACAAAGACTTGAAGTTTTACTTTATTATTGAGTCTTGAACCATATGTTCATATCAGCAACTGACATAGAAGTCTTATTCTCATTAACTGCATTTTCATGTAATTTGTTCGTTGAATCAGAGTCAGTCATTTCAGAGAAAAATAACATTGATCATCTACTTTGTATTAGGCATTGGGTACTCTACAAACTGTAAAAGCCTTCAGTATATCATCTGCCAGGGGTATAGACTAGAAGGAGCAAACAAAATTTAAAGGAAAATATTCTTTTGGATAGTTGAATGTTTTATGAAGAAAATAAACAGAGAAATGGGATAGCAAGTGACTCCTAGGATGTTGCGCTACTTGAAATGGGGAGGCCAGGGAAGACAGTGAAGACTCCCACATTTTCCAGGGAGAAATCTAAAGGAAGAAAAAGGAGCCAGCGATGTGGAGGGCTAGAAGAAGAGATTTCTGGGCTTACTGGGCAATAAGAAGGAGGCCCTCCCATGTGAAAGAGCCCTTGGTGGTCAAGGGACACGGGAAAGAAAAGGCAGGACACTGATGTCCAGCAGACAAGGGAGGGCTGTGGTCCCTGGGGGCTCAGTGAGGGGGTGAGTGCAGGCCAGCAAAGAGAAGCAGCAAGGACTGGGTTTCCAGTGGTCATTCTCTGGCTCACTAGCTATGCAGACATGGCCAAACACTCTTTGCAATTCATTTCTATAACCTGGAAAATGTGGGAGTCTTTACTGTCAAAGTACTATTACAGATTTTAATAAATTAAATTAAACAAAAATCTCATGATCTAACATACTAAAAAGCAACACTTCTATTAAGCCTCTTTATTTTATGTTAATCATACTTGGAATCTGTTTTGTCCTTTGTCCTAAAACTACGCTCTGCATAGCTCTGTGGCTGGACAAAGTGGTATCCTAGCAACAAAATGATAAGCACGTTCTTTGCAGTAGCTTATAACCTTAGCACGCTCCCGTAGATGGAAGGAAACATGCAGGCATTCCCATAGAAACAAAACGTCTTTCACAAGATGACTGAGAGAATTTCTGTATCCACTCATTCAACACGTATTTGTTAAACGCCTACTAATTAACAAACACCGTGATGATCCCCGAGTGCTCGAGGTTGGTGCCCAGCATGAGATAGGGGTTCCATACTTAATAGATTTAATACATTTACCAAATAGATTTAATGCATAATTCTAAGTCAAATTATTGTGCAAACGGCACTCTGGTTCCAAATGAAAATATACTGAAAATAGTGTAAGTGTCTGTATTAGGGTACTTCAGAGAAACAGAACCACTATGTGTGTACAGAGAGAGAGAAAGAGATGAAAAGGAATTGGCTCATGAGATCATGGATGCCGGCAAGCCCAGGATCTGCAGTGTGAGTCAGCAAGCTGGAGACGCCGGGGAGCTGAAGGTTGAAGTTCCAGTCACAGTCCAAAGGCTTGAGAACCAGGAAAGCCAATGGTGTAGCTCTAGTCTGAAGGCCTGCAGCCTGGAGACCCAGGAAACACTGGTGTGTCAGCTCACATCTGAAGGCACTAAAAGAAGCCAGTGCCCCAGTCTGAAGGAAGGGCAGGAAGGCAGGAAGAATTCCCTCTCACTCGGCGAAGGCCTTTTGTTGTATCCCAGCCTTCAGCACACAAGATGGAGGGCAATCACTGATTCTCCACTCACTCTACCAACTCAATGTCTCATCCAAAAACACCCACACAGAAACACCTAGAATAACGTTTGGCCACCTCTCAAGACATCCCATGGCCTGGGCAAATTGACACATAAACTCATCAGCACAGTGTCCAATTTTCAAGGCCAATGGAGTAATGCAGATGAGAAATAATGATGGCAATAGAGTAGGGAAGAACTGCACAGATTTAAAAGATATTAAGGACAGAGAGAAATAGGGGAGTGGGATTCAGCAGTAAGCATATTTTATTTACCTAGATTATCTAGTGAATGTTCATTGGAAGTTTGGAACAGGGATGTGCGTGAGGACGAGAAGACTGTAATTGTGAAGTTAAAGCATCCCACCTGCGAGTCCTCCCACTGAGGTGCTGTGACTGGTGAGTACGTATCTGTTTGCGTGATGCTGGCTCTTTATGTGCACGTGTTTGTCTGACTGTGGAACTGGAGTGAGGGGTGCTGGAAAAAAATGTAGGATAAAAAAAAAACTGGGAAATTTCTAGACAAAACCAATATACACGCTTCCCTTGCTTGCTGCTGCTGCTTGGAGACAGTGCTGCAGTTTCAAGGCAATTCACAAACACATGGTTGTGAGCAAAATATTAATGACAACCTTGAGAAGTTATACAGCTCACTCTTCTGCCTTCAAGTACACACTTAAGTCTTTCCAGAAATAAGATTCTTTTTATTTGTCTCTTTCTTCAGAAAGAAACATTCCTGTGGCTAATTCATTATCAGGAATATTCAATTTGCTCCTAATTATTGTTACACAAAATATTAGTGCTTAATAAAAGATCTCTTAAAATAACTAGGAGCTTCGATAATGCAATTATTATTGCTAATATTAATTCTTTTGGGTGATTCTTTGCTCCACCTTCAAAAGACATCAACTGTGTGACTGGACTTGCTAATTGGTCTCCTTGGACTGCAGTTCTTTCAACTGTAAAGTTAAAGTTTGGATAAGAGGATAATTACGGAGACTTCTAGTTTTAATTTTGTTTCCATGATTTTTATGGCTTTAATACTAGATTTCCGCCCCCACCCAGGCTATGACGCTTGTCTTAAAAGGTACCATGCTGCCCTCATGTGGTCAGACTCGGAATAACACACGAAGGATTACTCGAACCCGTAAATATATTTGTTGCTGTGTTTTAATGAATAGTAAGTGAAATCCTATATTTGAAGTTAAAATTCCTAAATGACCAATAGCCAAATCAATTTTAATCACCTGTTCATAAAAATTTCCAAGGTTTTATTCATTCGCAGTGATGAAAATTTTTCATGGAGCAATAATAATACAAATACTAATATCAGTAAACATCAATGAGCACTACCTATGTGCTAGGCACTATAAATATTGGCCATATTTTATTTCACTTGGTTTTTCTAAGAAGGTTTTTTTTTAATCTATCATTTTTCATATGAGGAAATTAAAACATAGTTGGGGAATGCGGGAAGGCACTGTGACATCACAGTAAATAAATGGTAAGGCCAGCATCAAATTCAAGTTATCCGACACCATAGCACCTACTCTTTCACCACTATATTCTCGCTCAAGTATTTTATATTTATAAAAGCTCGCTCTCTAACATTGCTTTGTTTGTAGGAGACATTCAGGAGGAAATGTACATAAAATGCTTGAAGATGTGGTAATATATGTGAAAACTATATTAACACAATGCCCGATATGAAAATATATGCTCAAAGAAAGTTAACTTATTTTTAAATTATACATAAATAATACTCTTTGCTTAATAATTAATATTCATTATCAATCATGGTGTGAATCAATAAAGCTAAAAAATATCTTACAGCAAGAAATGAGTTACAGTTTTCTCAGCAATTCAAATTTTATCACTAGTGAATGTGAATAGGTCTATTTAAAAAGTTGTAATTACGGGAAATTTTTTCAGGTTTATAGCTTTATGGGATAACTTCATGAGGCAGATGAGCAGTGGCTGTGTTTTAAGTTGCATAAAAGAAAGAGAAAAGGAGTCAAGTTTAGTTTTAAGGCTGATGCACTCAGAAAGGCAGGGTAAGACATTGATTGGAAGAAAAATAGTAGGAGTGGGGTTCTCCAAGCGCCAGCAGTGTGACTTTAGGTGCTCTTCATCTAATTAAGAAATTTCTCATCTGCAAATTAAAAAGACAGACTACAGGGTTTGCATATGCTCTGTTAGTTTCCACCTTCCATTTTTTAGTGATTTTAAAAGTCAAGTCTTAGGTTTGGAGCCTCTTTCTTTCCTTGGTCCACTTTGTTTAATAATACCATAGTCATTCCCTGGCTGAGTGGGGTAAATTTCAGAAAGCCCCCATGGTAAGAGGATTTGTATTTAGTTAGGCTTTATTTAACTTACTTTGCCATTTCTCAGCCACCTCTGTAATGGTCTTATCTCTGCCTGTTATAGCTTAATGCTAGAGCACGTGTCATTAGATCCTTCTAAAGCACCATGCAGATACAGGAGCCAGCGATTCGATTCCACTTAACATTCTCTCTCCCTAAATTTCATGGCAGAAATCATACTTTCTACTCTGCCATCCACAGTACCTCTCTTTTCTAACTCCAAAATCTTGTTTCCCTGAATATTTCTAACTATAGAAATAGAATCTTAAACAATAATTCTAGGAGTTTGCTGGGTCAATGAGAATATCTAAAAGGGAGATTATGACTGAAGAGGAATTACTATATTTATAAAATCTAAACAAGTTAAAGTCACTAGAAAATTACCTTATTTCCCCAGTATTAATGATAGCTAGCTTTCACACCATACGATTCCTAACACAGTGTCTGCATTTGTAAAGAAGAGCATTAAGAGGCAAAAAGGACAGGGAAGGGCTAACAAATCTTCAAATATGAAATTATTTTTGTCCAAGGCTTCAATGATGAGGAAAGTAAAGTCTAATAATGTGGGTTCTGAGTCTCGGCCCGAAAGAAAACTTTACAGCCAAACAATTGTAGCTACCATTGTGAACCAACTCCTGTGATCCAAGCACCTCTAATCCTCATAACACCACCAGAACTAGAAATTATTATTTCCAACTTACACACAATGAAATTGAAGCTCAAGAAGCATAAATAACTTTCCTAAGGTGGCAAAGCCAGTAAACAAACGAGTAGAAGAACCCATGTTTGCCCAAATTCAAGAATGTGCTGTATCTATGATGTTCTGTCACTTGGCATTACCTGTGGACTTAGCCCAAGGATTACCTTAGAGACTACGTGGGGCACAGATACGATATTAAAATGGTGATCAAATATAATTCATTTAAACCAAGTCATCCTTCCAAGCAATGAAACAAATGTTTTTCTGCAGCCAACTGCCTCTGTGGCTTGGCTACAAGTGCCTCTTTTTTTCATACGCTGCCTGAGCTCCAGAGTTTTCTACGATCGTTAAGTGTAAGGCAGGATTTACAATCAGGATGAGTCACCCTCATTTATAAAAACTGCACCTAAAGACTGGTTTTTCTGTTTGTCTCTTCCCTGTGAGTCTTCCATCCCCTTACATCTCTCCTTTGGGATGATGAGATTTTTGCGTAGGCAATAGAAGTCAAAAGGTGTGTAATTCTTGCAGGCTCCATCTCACTTGAGGAGAATGGAGAGCTATTAAGCAGAATGTAGCATTAGTATTAATGGCATGCATTAGCGTTAACGACACATTAAAGATACCAGAATTATTTTCTGAGATCATGAAAATGACAAATGTTTGCTATTTAACATTATTACATGAGTGAGAAAGGGAGTATTAGGCTCCTACAAAATATTAGGGTAATGTAAAAAGTGTTGTTTTTGCCTACTGATCCCAGATTTTTCAGAAGTACTTAAGACTGTGGAATAGTCTAAGTCTATAAGGAGAGAATTGATGCTATTTTGCTGCTAGTAGTTAATAATGGTTCTAAGATAAATCCATTAGCGCTGTCTCCACAGTGTATGTAATGCATCAGGGCTAAAGCATTCGTCTGTTCACATTTATTCAAATGTCAGCAGAATAGAAATGGATTGAGGTTTCCATAGAAACCGCTCCGGATTTCAGATGTTTCTCAGGGCATTTGGTTACATTAACTGTTGGGAGAAAGAAGTATATATCATGACTTTCATTAATGCTATTTTCCTTCCTTGTTATTAATAGATGTTGGTTGGTGGAGTTACCACATCTGCCTTTGTTTTATGGAATTCTTGGCAGTCCCTCTTACAGCCTTTCCCCTCCAGCTGAGAAACTGGAATGAGCCACTTATAAACCTGACAAATCCTGGCCGTTGGTGGTAGCTGTTCAGACAGCATTTTTTCTCTTTTGACTGGAAAGGGAGTTTGAACATCTCTTCCCTAGAAATTTATGTAATTCATTTTCTTATTCAGGATTTATATTACCTCTATGAAATGCCACCAATATAAGAAGTTAAGGACAATTGCAACAGCTCTACGAACCCAATTAAAAATAGCAACAATAACAAAATGATTTCATGGCATTAGTAAAATTTTCAGGTGTAGGCCAGGCGCGGTGGCTCACGCCTGTAATCCTAGCACTCTGGGAGGCAGGTGGATTGCTTGAGCTCAGGAGTTTGAGACCATCCTGAGCAAGAGCAAGATCCCATCTCTACCAAAAAAAAAAAAAAATAGAAAAACTAGCCAGACGTAGTGGCACATGCCTGTAGTCCCAGCTACTCAGGAGGCTGAGGCAGGAGAATCGCTTGAGCCCAGGAGTTTAACGTTGCAGTGAGCTATGTTGATGCCACTACACTCTAGCTAGGTCAACATGAATGAGACTCTGTCTCAAAAAAAAAAAAAAAAATTCAGGTGTAGAACCCAAGATTAATGATAATCAAATCTTACAATAGCACACTTACAATCAGACGCTAGCTAATTAATTGCATGGAGGAATAATGTCCTTTTCCATACTATAGAAAGAAAAATTAAAAGAGAAAAAAATAAACAATTCAACTTGGAAAGAATACAATGACTCAGGTGCGTGACTAAATGCCATGCTTTTCTGTAAGTTAAATGAGAACATGAAAAGCTTCTAGTGTTCTTCAAAAGGTATGATTAATAAAGAAAAGTCAACATAAAATAAAACTAGTAATAACAAACAACAAGATAGTCCTTGGAGTACTCGAAGGCAGCCTGGTGTAGCTGAAAAAACATGCATGAACTCCGAGGTCTGACAGCTCAATTGACATCTCCCCGTGGCCACTTAGGATCTTGAATAAATCCCTTAATCATTATACATGTCAGTTTTCTCAAGTATAAAGTGAGAACAATAATTCCTACCTTGCGGTGCTGTTGTAAAGATTACAGATACAGACACGATTCCTTCTTATCAGTGTACTCAATATCTGAAACCCTGCAGTCATGAGGTTGAGCAGGAATGCAAAATTCTTCATATCATGAAACCACTCACTAAAGAACTAATCTCCTATAAAATTAGTATCCATTCAAACATTTTCCCAAGATGGACCCTGGCATAATTCTTGGATTATGTTTCAAAATACTTGACAATCTTTAGCGGATTGTATGGGGCTTACAATATTTCATGTAATTATAGCGCTCATTGATAACAGAGTAATAAGATTGTAACATATCTTGAGAAGGTGCAGGATTTTGTGAAGTATATAAAAGTGATGATGAGAAATGTAGGGACATAGACTAGCGCCAGATTACACAGATTCAAATAGGAGCTCCACCAGTTCCCAGATGCATAACGCTGAGCAAGTATCTTTCCTGTGCCTCAGTTTCTGCATTTATACAATAGAAATGATAATGCTATCTGCTGCAAGGATTTATTACAAGGATTAAAGTTAATATTTGTAAAATGCTTAGCACAATGCTTGGACAATCATAATAAACACATGAATGTGTATTAAGTAAAAATAGAAACAAACAAAATAACTTCCACAGTGAAGCCATTTAAAAATGAAGTAGCATGATTAAAAACTGAAGAAAACCTAGAAGGTCCTTGATAAGCTACAAAACAATCAGTAATGATTTGAATATCATAAAGGTTGAGAGACATTTGTGGAAACAGTCCTGGAGTATTTCACACACATAGAAATGACCAGGGTTGTCATTGGGCTGCAAAATGTCGCGTGTGAGGTTGCAGGAGCTGGCCTCCGATACAGCCCTGGGCGAGCCCCCCGTTGGTGTAATTCCCGCCTCCCGCATTGTACCAGGCTGGGTCTGTAACCAATTGCTGAAGAGATGATATGTTTCAAGGTTCGGTTATAAAAGACACTGCTGCGTCCATCTCAGTCATTCCCTGGCCCTCTCCCTCAATCTCGAGAGTTAGCTGTCATAATGTAAGAAGTGCTCTGGAAAAGCCCTGCCCTCTGCTGAGGTTCTGAGCCTTTGTCCAAAAGCCTGAGAAGAACTGAGGCTCTTGCCAACAGCCACATGAACTTGAGATCTAATCCTCCAACCCCGGGTAGCCCTCAGATGACTGCAGCCATGTGCAACAGCTTGTCTATAGACTCATCAGAGACTGAGCCAGAACCACCCAGCTGAGCTTTCCTCAGACACGTGGCCCACAGAAAACTGTGTAAGATAATAAAAATTCAATTGCTTTTGAGATGCTCAGTTTGAGGGTTATTTTTTATGCAGCAATATATATCTAACACAGAACTGAAGGAAGCTACATGTGCTACTTAGCAAATTTGATGAAAACAATTTCATCCCCACATATAGATGCAATGTACAGGGTTTACTCTAAGAATTAGAAGATACTTGTCCCCTTCGCTTTTCAAGCCACTTTTTAAAAACTTTTTTTTTTTACTATTTAATAGATAATTCTGATCTCTGTTTTAACTGACCTAAAAACCCTTATAACCTGTGTGTTCCTGACTTATCGCATACTCTCCTCTTCCCCCTTTTCTTCTTCACTCTGTCCACACTCACTTCCTTTATGTTTCTGGAACATGCTACGCACACTTCCACCTCAAGGCCCTTGCATTGACTATTCCTTCTCTCTTAGCTTCTCTTCCCCCGGATATCTGAAAATCCACATGGTCTCTTTCTCCTCCTCCAAGTCTTCCCTTGACTCAAATGTCTCCTTATCAGCAAGGCCTGTCCCCCCTCAGCCTACTCTTAATTACAACACCGCCCCTCACACGTGACTCCTCATCCTGTTTCATTGTCCTTTAACACTTGTACACGTTCAGCATCTCTAACCTGAAGATCCAAATCTGAAACTTTCTGAGCTCTGACATGACATCACAAGTGGAATATTTCACAACTGACCTCATGTGACTGGCCACAGTCAAAATGCAGTCAAAACTTTGTTTCATGTGTATTAAAAATATGGAATAAAATCACCTCAGACTATGTGTACAACTTGTATATGAAACATAAAGGCATTTGTGTTTAGACTTGGATCTCATCTGTGAGATATCTCATTATGTATATGCAAATATTCTAACATTTAAAAAAAAATCAAAATCCAAAACACTTCCTGTTTCAAGCATTTCGGATAAGGGATACTCAACCTGTAGTAATTTTGTTGCATATCCCTCCTCACTAAACTACCAGCTCCGTGGGAGTAGAGATTTTCATCTCCTTAGTTTCGTATGCACCAACGTAGCCTTACTGCTAGAAAAATGCCTGACATTAAGTAGGTGCTCAATAAATATTTGTTGATGTGGGCTTATGAAGTGAGTTTAGATCAAATGGCTTTTTCCCAGTACCAATTATCCTGGGGTAAGGATGACTGCCACATTTGAATTTTCTGACTCAGTGGGTTGTGAACAAACAGGACTTACAGTCAGAAGGCAAACCTCAGTTAAAAAAGAAATCTATCTGCTTGAGTGAGTTACAAGAAAGAGTTAGATGCGAAAGAACTGCTGAGGTTAACATGAACATTGATCTGTGAACTTATTATCTAAATTAAATTTTTATCACCCTACTTTCCTAAAGCAATATATTCTATTATGGATGTATACAAAAAGCCTCCTGTGTCTTTCCTCAATACCCAGAACACTATTTTTATTTTATTATTATTTTTACTACCAATTTTGCATCAGAGAATATTATAACTCACTGTAGTTAGGTAAAAACTAATAACGTAAATCAGATGTTGGTTCTAAAAATCTAAGAGGGCTATGACATGAATTTCAAAGACATTTGGGATCTTTGTTTAGAATAGATTAAAATAGAAAGGCCCATTAGAGCCAGCTTCATGGATGTATGATCTATGTTGGAGCCAGTGCTTAGAAGGGTCCATTGCTTGGGTTAATGCTCTACTGTTGCCATCTTAAAATTCTTAATGACTTATGAAGAAGGGAGCCTCTATTTCCACTTTACACTAGGCCCTGCAGATTGTGTACCCGGCTCTGAGGCTAAGAGAAGACAATAGTCCTCAGCTTCTACTCACTGTCCAAAGATATAAGCAGAAGATGGAAAGCCCAGAAAGGCAGACAGAATTTCCTCCAAGGTAGATACCCCGACCCTTTTTCCATTTTCTTCTTGCATGGCGGCAAGCGAAGAACAGCAACAGTGGGCTACTGTTCACTACTCCAAGAGTGGCCTGGCTCACCAGAAGTGGCAGGGCCACCTGGAAGCTTGACAGAAAAGCAGAATCAGGACCCACTCTAGATCTCCTGGATCTGATTTTGCACGTCCCGCGCACATTCAGTTCAGAGCTGTGCTGAGACTCATCCGTGACGCCTGTGATAACGGACATCCGAAGCTGCCCTTTCTCCCTAAAGGAGAGTTTTTTCCTACCGTCCACCAGAAAATCTTTAACCTGAGATGTTGCCAGACTGAGATGTTAACTGATGTGAGCATTATTTTTGTTCCTTCTGCAGTCCATTCTCTAGGACTGAGTTAATATGAAGTGAAATGGTTTGAAAAAAATAAAAATAAAAGCAAGGAGAAGGAAGAATGTGCAAAGAATGGGTTATTATGAACTAAGCTGAATAGATGGAAAGCCACGTAACAATAAGAAAATGGAACAAAACCCAGTAACCTTAAAAATAAAATAAATAGCTAACATGGAGCACTTCAAACATGCCAGGCTTCTTACACATTATTTTACATGAATTATTTTATTTAAATTTCATCACAAACTTAAGAGGTAAGTGCTATCTCTATCTTCTTTTGCAAATGGAGAAACAGGCCTCAAGAGTTCTGAAATGGCCATGACAGATCAAGACAGTGTGCATTAATTTCACAACTATACATTTTCGTTGCATACTTAAAAACGTCTGCGGAATGAATGCTTCCATGTGAATTGGCGCCCTGTCTCAGAACCGGGTCTTGAACGGTAGGGAGCAAGGCAGAAAGAAAAAACAAGGGGAAGGACTGAATCTGTCAACTCGAGATAAACGGCAGAAAAATAAAGGACTTAAGTCTGAAGGTTGAGATCACACAGTAGTTTGTATTTTCACATTACTGAATAAAGAGTGGCTCTAGGGCTTCCCTGGAGTGGCTGGGAGGCGAATCCCAAAAGCACGAGGTCAAGTGCCCGATGGTTCCAAAAGGAAGAGGAAAAACCCAACAGAAAACCCATAAACACCATCAGCAGGAATCCCAACAGCTGCCAGTTCACCACATTTCCAGGTACAGAGCAAAGGGACCCAAAGGAGAGCCAGTCTCCAGGACGATACACCCCGCTGCGCTCCTCCCGCCCCTCAAACCCGGGCAGGGGGAGGAGCCGAGGAACCGAAAGAGAAAACGGCCGGGGCTGGCGGCGAGCTGGGGCGAGAGGATGGAGCTGCGGTGGCTGCTGTGGCTGCTGTGCTGCGGGGGCGCGGGCTCCGGCGCCACCTTCGCCCCGACCCGGCCGCGGAGCCGAGAGCGAGAGGCGGCCGCCTTCCGGGTATCGAGCGCGCGCCGCCCTGTGTCTGTGTCGTCCTCCCTCCCTCCTGTCCCGGGTCTCGGCTGGGGAAGAGAGGTCTCCGAGAGCTGACGGTCCTAGTGGTCCCCTAGCCCGCGGGGTTCTGCGATGCGTCTGGGGTTTCTGAGCTGCCTGTACGCAGCGAACTTCTCACTCTGTTCTCCCTGTGCCAGACTGTCGCTCTCTGCAATGCCTCTGCTAACCAAAAGCTTTGATTTTCCAGAGATTTGTCGCTGTGGATTTATATCATGCGTCCAAAGTAATCAGTAGATATGTCCAAAGTATTCTTTTTTTAAAAAAATTTCAGAATATTACAGGGGTGCAAACGTTTTGGTTACATGAATTGCTTTTGTACAGTCTAAGTTATAAGTGTGCCCATCCACGGGATAGCAGGCATTGTACCCGTTAGGTGTGAATTTATCCGTTCCCTCCGTCCCCGTCCCACAGGCTTGGTTTGAAAGGATTCTTGATGGGAAGAAGCACCCCCTTTAAAAAGTCCCCTTGGCCCTTCCTCCTGGTTTTTAAAGCTGTTCTATTTCACATTTATAACAACCAGAAATGGGGCGCAGCCTGTCGGCGGGAGAAACATTTTTCTTCCCTAGGGGGCGCGGGTAACCTCCTTCTGTGATCAGAGCTTTTTAACAAGAGCCTGCCTGCCCTTAGCAAGCTCAGAGACTCTTA
This sequence comes from Lemur catta, assembly GCF_020740605.2. NCBI lineage: Eukaryota > Metazoa > Chordata > Mammalia > Primates > Lemuridae > Lemur > Lemur catta. The sequence continues at coordinate 77,771,445 of NC_059132.1, read as the reverse complement.
ATGGTGAATGATTTTCCTGAAATGGGGCTCCTTAAATTAATGCACCCAGTTAAAAGTTCTTTCTGACTTGGTGGTGACTGATTTAGAGAAAAGAGAAGCATTTAATTTCCTTTTCAGATTATTTGGGAAAGTCTTCGTCATAATGCTTAGATTTTACTCTAGCATTAAAACTCTGAAAACGACCAGTTAGCTTGGTATACATAGATTTTTCCTGAAACCAAAGAAACTGCAAGGGATACGGATTTAGAGTTTGCCTCATTGTGTTCTATATATCTGATACTATTTAACAAATTTTTAAAAAGTCATAAAAATGTTATTAGCATGATTTATTATAAAAGAAAATTCAGTTATTCTGATTAAAGAATAAGTCTGAATTTTAGTAGTATTGCTCATTGGAAGTGTATTTTTCTTCCTATTATGTTGGAATTCTCATGGGATTCTTTAGTTGTGCACTTTTCTACTCTTCTCTCTCCTCTGGGAAGTTCCAATGTTTAGGAAGTCCATCCTTAAGTCCATCCTTTTCTGATTCTGTCAGCTTTTATTTTTTTGCCCAAACCAAGATGTGTGTTTTTTAAATCTCCACTTTGTTACTGTTCAGTTCAGTTCTCACTTTTAAAAACCAGAGCCACTGGTCCACTCACTTGAGAACAAAGTTTCTGGTCACTGTTTTACCCCTGTCCTGAACTTTGTTGCATTTCCTGGTGAACCATACCCCTTGGGGGAAAATACTCTCATTTCTACTGATAATATATTCATTGGCCAGATAAACAAACACACTGCCATGCTCCTCAAAAATACCATCTTTAGGGATTGGAAGCTCAGGGGGATGAGAGTTATAAATATATTTTTAACATATATTAGCTATATAATTTATAAATGTATATGTATATATATAAAATTTCTATAGTGGCTCATAATTGGTCCTGTGAAGAGGCCAGACTCAGGAGATGAATGTCTAGAAAATACAAATCTGCTCAGGAGAAATAGAAGGATCCCGGTTGGAAGATGGGAAGTTGTATGTGCAGGAGGACAGAATTATGAAGAATGTTAGTACATTTAAAAAACCTTGGGCTAAGAAAGACTGAAAATGTTTGCAAAGGAATTGCGGCTAGTAGGAGTTTGCTTCATGAGGTGGATGCGCAGAAAGGAGAGCAGTTAGGCTTCAAAGTTGCTGGAAACTGTGGGGACTCAGCGCTTGGCTCCAGACAGTTCTTTGGACCTGGGGTAGAGAGCTGGACACGGCAAGATGAGAAAGGTCTTGCTGCCTTGGCAACCAGGAGCATGGGGAAGAATTCTCCTGCCCTTGCAGGATGATTGAAATATGTGATAACTAAATCTCAGTCTAACTCTAGAAAACTTTACCTTTACAAAATTACAGTAGTTTCCCCCTTGTCTGCAGTGTAGCTTTCCACGGTTCAGTTCCCCCTGGCAAAGTACAATAAGATATCTTGAAAGAAAAAGAAACAGAGAGAGAGAGAGAGAGAGAGAGAGAGATACCATATTCACATAACTTTTATTAAGTATATTATTATAATCTATTTTATTATTATTGTTAATATCTTACTGCACCTAATTTATAAATTAATTATCATAGGTATGTATGTATAGGAAGACATGTATATATAGAGTTTGGTACTAACCATGGTTTCAGGCATCCACTGGGGAATCTTGAAAGGTGTCCCCCACCCCCTGCAGATAAGGGGAGACTATTATATGTTAAATTATGATTGGTTGAGTTGAGACTCTCCACTGTTTACCTATCAGGTAAATTATGTACGGAATCTAAAAAATTCCTTTGCTCCATGATCAAGTAAAGTTAAAAAAAAAAAATAAAGTTTTAAAATTAAAATAGAGTAACAAAGCACTCTGTGTTGTGCTAGAGAGAACAAGAAAAGTTGATAAATACTTTGGACCAAGAGCTATAGTCTTTTGATCCTGGTATCTTATTAAGGGATAGCAAATAGGTGTCATCATGTTTGCAAACTGATTAATCAATAGTGGCTGCCAGAAACATGATGTTGAAAGTATTGAGGGGATTGCAGCTGGAGGCCCAGTCGGAGAAAGTGCCTGATTGATTAACGGTTTTCATGGCCACAGGTTTAGAGAATTGTGAAGGTTTTTGCAATCCCAGCCTTATGTATTTCTGTAAATTCTCCCAGGATATTCCTTAAATGAAAGTTAGGTGGCACCTATGACACTTTCCCACAAAGTATCATTACATTATTGCTCAGTGAAGACCAGATTTCTCCATAGTTTATTATGGGATGCTTTGCAGGATACGTGACAGGGGAAGGTAGGGGGAGCAGCCCTTCTCTCTGCCTTTCAGTTCTTTGGAGACTTCCCATGCTCAGGAAGCTCCTAACTGTTGCATGTAGCCTACTCTCCTTTGTGCCAAAACCTAAGTGTGCACTCATATTTACTGTTCATCATTATTTTGTGACAGACCATTTGGTATTCTTATCCTTTTGGGGGCCACAGACCCAATATTGGATCTAATAAAAGTTGTATGTCCTCACTTCAGAAGAATGTTTCTATACCAACACATGATTTTAACATAAGACTCCAGAAGTTTCACCTTAAGAACACTTGCCATAATGAGACAGGCTACATTTTTATAAATTATTTATACATTTAGGAATATTCTCTTATGTATAAGTAGATGATGATGGCATCTTTATAATGAGTGATCCTAACTAATGTGCCACAGATATGTCATTAGGTATTGTCATGATCATCCCCTGGATATCTGGATTATGTCCTCCAAATGAACTTTACCCAAGAATGCTTTAAAACTTATTTTCTACATAACATAAGCATAAGGAGGTGAATTTGATATTAGATGATGTTGTTCAGCAGACCTTTTCTGATGGTTCTTGCTTAAAGTATACATTGACTAAATGGAAATGCATCATAAACTTTAAATCTTAGACCAGAATTTATTCGTTGTCCGTCTTCCCATCCATTTATTTAATAGTTTATTTAATGTTTACTACATATAAGGAACTGATCTAGGTTTTCTGAGTGATACAGTGAAGAATAAGACATGCACTGTTGTCTAAAAAATTATAGTCTAATTAATGAATATTGTTATGTCTAAACATTTTATTACAATCCATTTCCTGGTAAACAAAAAGAAGAATGTAAAGACTTGTACACTCGAAAAATAGATTCCCTCAATCAATTCACAAAAGAATACCTATTTAATTCAATCTTTTTGTATACATATGCACACAAATACTAACTAAACATTTCTTATTATTTTACTTTGTATAGTAAATACGTATCTGCATTATTTTTGTACATATTTCAGTACATCATATCTAAAATGCTTTGTCTTAGAAACTTTTTGAAAGCAGGAATTTATAAAAGTATTTGCTATGAAAAGTTTTTGTTATTCTAATACAGGACTTCTCACCAGTGGCGCTCTTGACATTTCAGAATGGGTAATTATTCCTTGTGGGGGCCATTCTATGTATTGCAGGGTGATTGTCAGCGTGCTGGGCCTCCACACACCAGATGCGAGTAGCATCTCCCTACTATAATGATTCCCAGTATGGCAAATAAAGGACAAAATTATCCTCAGTTGGGAACCACTGATCTAACTAAGAATTAAAACTCCCAAGTCTTCAGAGAAATTCTTAACATTGCTCCAATATTGTATACAAATACTTTACCCTTTTTTGCTCATCCCTGGATTTAGTGCAACTTCCAGAAAGTAAAGCACTCCCAAGGAGAACATTTTAAATCCGTATGTAAACTTTATGATTTATCCTACACCAAACTTCAGAACCTGCAAATGAGGGCTGTTAGGAGAAAAGTGTTAAGTAACAGACCTGAAAGACAAGCAACGAGTTTAAGGTGCTGGGAAAAAAGTGATCCTACAAAGTACTTTATGCTTCTCTGGTAATGTCAATATAGAACTTACCCCATGGATGCAATGGGGTTCGTCACAAGGAAATGCACACATCATTGCATATCTTGATAAGTGCAAAATAAATCATCATTAATAGAAGAAAACCTAAATACCAATGGGGAAAAGATACCAAATTCTCACTGCCTTCTCAGCTAATGAAATAGATTTGAAGTCCCTTAAAATTTATATCCCTTATGCAGGTTTCCCATGGGCTGAATAATTACATCTCTCCACTAAATACTAACATCAGGCTTTAGTCTGAAAATATCAGTCCTTGATGCCCCCATGGCGGAAGAATGACCAGACATGCCAAATTAGACAAGCATGAAAATAAGGTTTATTGAGGAGAGAAGGGTAAGATTGTAGAGCAAGAGCTACATAAAGGTTTGCAGAGCATGATACATATGCCACAGATGACGACTAGACTCACTGTCACACCAAAGGGAAGAGCAAAAGGAAGGGCACAAAAAAGGACCTGGATATATGGTCTGCATCTTATTTTATAGTGCCTGGATTGGGACCTCCACAGTGGCTGAGACGTCAATCACCATGGGACAACTTTGACTGGACAGTTGGGAGTCACATGACCTGAGTCTTAACTATGCATGCAGGTTGTTCTAGGTCAATTTCCGGACTCTCTGGTACCTATGCTGCTTGGCTGTTGGGCTAGTGAGTCCTCTGCATTCTTTTGCAGCTGGCGTGCTAAGTTGTGATTGACAGATTTGTAGGGTATTCCCTCCTCCCCCGGTATGGCAGTCACTTGGGAGATTAGGATGGGGCAGGGACAAGATGGGGGCAACAGCACCCACTTGCGTCCCTAGGAGACCGAGAATCCCTCGCTATCTACCTAACACTAATAGTGTGACCTTAGGCAAATCATGTGTCTGAGCCTCAGTTTTTTCACCTGTGGAAAGGAGGTAATATTAGCGGTTACCTTATATAAGGCCAAATTAATTCATATAAAGCACTTAGAACAAATACTGGCATTCAATTTAACAATCTTTTCAACCCTATTTATTTAGTGTACTCAGAAGCTGAGAATTTTCTTTTTAGAGAACTGAAAAGCCCCAACAATTTGCTCTTATAGGATTCGCTTACTCCTTTAGGAACACTTGAGTACATGGAAGAAGAAACTGCATTATTTAATCTATTCTCACTTAGAGACAGTCTGTGAAAAAGATTTCAGGGATTTTTCTCTGCCAGGAGGTAGATTAAGGGCCACCAAATAGCTGAGAACCCTGCAAACCCCCTTCCATGGGTTTCTATCTCAGATCTTTTTAAAAATGACCATTTTATTCTCAATTTACCCTAAACGGAGCAACTTCTAATACTGTTGTTACCCATAATTGGAAAGTCAGGAGGGTAAAGATGCCTGAGAAAGAAGGAGGGGCTTTCTGATCCTATAAGAAAAATGTTGATTTCTGAAGAATTTTAAAACTCCAGACCAATCTCCTCATGAGACTGGTTCAGGTCTCTTATCATCAGAGTTATCTTTTGTCAGACTGAAACAATCCTCTCTGTTTCTTGTTTTGAGCAAACATTGTCTTTCCTTTCTGTTTATGGGTTGATAGGAACTGCAGAGCAGTCACGAATCCTTGCTAGGCCAGCCAAGCAGCAAATTAGAATATTGAAGAGACTGCGTAGGAAAATATTACGTGTAAATCATTGTTGGAATATGGATCATCGCAAGCACACGTTTGCACACCTGCTTGCACACCTGCTTGCACGCATGCACACAAGGGCAACTTTAAGAGATTCTAGCTCTTGGAAACATGGCTATTGGAAGTCATAATACAGACAGCTTTGGGATAGAGTCCTATAAGGATGAGGTCTTAAGGTATAATGTTGGTCAGAGAGATTTAGAATGCACAATATCTATTAATGTACAAGGGACATATTTTCCCTAGTTTTATAAGCATAGGATAATTTCCTCAAGTTTTTTGGCCCTAAGTCTCCTTGCGGGCAGGAATGTGGTATCTCCCCTTGTAGCTCATTCAATTAAACACATTTAATTCAAAACAAAACAAACAAAAAATAGGTGAAGGTAGTTACTTTTCACCAAGTCTATTCAAAAGTCTGTTCCAATTTATCAGCTCTGATTTTCTTCACGTAAGATCCATCTGATTTTCAAACTTCTGCATTTTCCAAAGCTATTGAGGAGAAGTTTCTTGTATATTCCTCAAAACTTTATATCTTACCTCAAATAAATGAAATTGAGGTTCAGGTCTTTCATTTTAATATCTTATATGGCTTTAGAGACAGTTACTGTAAAGTTGCTCGCTATTATACGCTCTATTGCCTTATGCTAGGAACATATGCTAGTCGATCCTTTCCCCACCAGAGGTTGTTGATATAATGAGCAGCAAGAGCCCAGTGCAGACTCACAGTGTGTGAGGCTTCCATGACATCTGCTTCAACAGCCAGAATCCAGGTAGACCAGAAAAGTCACTTAAAAGAACAGACAATTCAAGAAATGAAATATGGGGCTTTTTAAAATGTAAATGATGTGAAATCCCTATTAAATGACTTTGATATGTGTTCTTCTGTTGTAGCAAAAAGGAGAATAAATATTCTTGTCATACTGATAATATTATTTTATTATGAAAACAATAAATTGCTTTCAGTAGATAATTGGTCCTGATTTCTAATACCATGAGAAACACTCATTCCAAGTGAACCTGAAAACATGATCCTTGAATGGTGTTTTCTCCCATAACAGTACTAACGAGCCCCAACCCTGTTTAGCTATAGAGATCAGACAAGATCAGGCATGTTCAGAGTGGTATGGCCCTAGACAGAATGACATTTCCTATAATCCAAATGTTCTATGTTTAAAAGAAAAGAAAGAAAGAACATGAAAGTATTTTAATTGAGCATTTATTCTGCCAGCCACTGTAATATGTATTTTCCATACATTATCTTATTTAATCCTTACATTCTGCTAAGTCAGCATTATCCCATTACTCAATGAAGAAAATAATGCTCAGAGAGGTGGAGTATATAGCCAAAGATTGCACAGCAATGAGAAGACATTTCAATTTGTTGAACAGTTGAGAAACACTAGAGAACTCCATCCATTAAGTGTTTGGGGGTGTTTGTGTGTGTGGACGTGTAAAAGGATCATGCTTTGTTCAGAAACCTCCAGGCAATTGCTTTTAATGTTATTTGTGGTTTGCAGAGTCAAAAGAAGGGGGTAGGTATTAGTGGGAGAAAGAGGGCAAAGCAGAGTACTCTGGGGTTTAGAGTACTTTGCTCTTGGCAAGAAGTCAACAATTATAAATATTGAGTACCCTAACTTGGGCTGTGGAGAGCCATGAAATGACAGGAGTCATTGAACTGGAATGGCACAGAAAATTGACAAATGGTATTCTCTTAGAAGTCGGCCCCTGGTTGAAAAAGTGGAAGAAAACAGCATTTCCACAAGCTCTGCAAATACTGGTGCAGCTGATGTAAATCAAATAACAGTATAGAAAGTGACAGCAAATGGTGTCCGTGGAGAGAGAGATTTGTCTTTTCAGACACATGCGTAAGACCACAAATAAGTTACAGTTTGGAATCATCACTGAAAATTAGGGACATGAATATTTAACATAAATCAATATTTATTTATTTCTCTCATTATTAAGTTAGTGTCATTAAAATTACTTCACAGCCAGAATGACTAAACTTTGGATAATGAAATTACTTTCCTAAGGCAATGCAACAATTAAGTTAGGTACTTGGGAACTCACTGAGAAAGAAGTGATATATAAATTTGTTTACTTCTAAGCATTTTGGCTTTAGTTTGACATTTGATAACTCAAAATGGCAATATTTTTTTCTCATAGATTATAAAATGATCTAGTAAGATAAATTCGCGTTGGCTGTCCAACTAAATGGAGTGTCTAAATTACCATCTCCCCTCCTAGCCACCCATGTGTAAACACACACACACACACACGCACACACGCAAGTATAATATAATACTTGGAGTTACAGCGTTGCCAACACTCATGAGTCTAAAATATATTCCTGGAATTAGACATTCTTGGCCAAACAATTTCTACAATTTTAAAGATCTTGAAACAGTGTACCAGTTTACGGCTCATATCTGTGGGTGTATATGTGTGTGTACGTGTGGGGTATATTCCTGTTCCCCAATGATTTCATGAAGGATGAATCTTACTTTTATAAACAATATACAGATTTCACAGGCAAACATAAAATGCTATTGTTATGTCACTTAGCATCACTTTAATACTGAAATTTAATAAATTATGTATTAATAAATTATTTTTATATTTTCAATAAGATTAGTTGCTTATACTGATTTTTCTATCAGTATTTCATTTTCTTCTAAGTAATTGGAAAATCTCTTGAATAATAATATTGTTAACTTTAGTGGTAGGTAGTTTTCATAGGCATTGTTTACTTTTCAAATTAATTTATGGTTTTTGTAGTGCACTGAAAGCTTTTTATAATCAGCTCTATCAATTTTGACATTATTTTTCCTTTGATATCAAACTGTAAAACCCTTTTGCCCAACAGTCAGTTTCTTTTAAAAAAGTCTGTTAAGATTTCTATTGGAATCTCATTGAGTCTATAATCAGTTTGGGAAAATTGCTGTCATAGCAATATTGAGTCTTCCAAACTATGAACATGGTACAATTCACCATTAATTTAGTTTTTCTTTGTTATATTTTGTAGACTTCAGTCCAAGTCTTAAACAACTGTAGTTAAATTTAGTCATTTTTAAAATATTTGAAAATTCATTCAATTTTCATATTCATTAAAAATTTAAAAATTTTTGAATCTCATTTTCCAATAGTTTGCTGCCAGTGTAAAAAATACAATTAGCTTTTTATATTGATCTTGTTTGTACCTTACAATCTTGCTAAAAGTTATTCAGTAGTTCAAGTAGCATTTTTACAGATTCCTTTGCATTTTCTGCATGTTATCCTATTTTCTTCAAATACATATAGTTTTACTTCTTTCTTTAAAATGTGTTTCATTTATTACTCTTACCTTATTCAACAAAATAGGACTTGCAGCACACTTGTGAAATAAAAGCAGTGAGAGCAGACGTTCCTTCCATTTTCCTGTTAGGAGGAGGAAAGTAGTGAGCCCTTCATCACTATCATGTAGGTTTTGCCTAAATCTCCTCAATCAGGTTGAAGAAGTTTATTTTTATTCTCAGTCTTTGCTGAGAATTTTTATTAGCAAATGGTGTTGAATTTTGTCAAATACTTTTTATGCATCTGTTGAAAGTAGCATACGGTTTTCCTTACTCCTTTATCTCGTTAATATGATGTATTATGTGGATTGGTTTTCAAGTATTAAACCAATCCAGCATTTCTGAATAAACTTCACTTGGTCATGATGTATTGTCCTTTTATATATTTTTAGATTTGATTTGCTGATATTTTGTTAAGGATTTTGCAACTATAGTATATTTATGAGGGATATTGGTGTGAAGTTCTATTTTCTTGAGGTGTCTTTTTCTGGTTTAGGATAGTAATAACACTTGTCTTATTTAAGTTGCAAAGTGTTCCCTTCTTCTTTATTTTCTCAAAGGGTAAGATTGGTATTATTCCTTTCTTTATTGTACAGAGTTCACCAATGAAGCCACCTCGGCCTGGAATTTTCTTTTGGGTCAATTTTCAATTATGAATTTTAATGCCTTTAGTTGGTAAAGGGCTGCATAAGTTTTCTATTTCTCCTACTTTCAGCTTTGGTAATCTATACCTTTCAACGAGTTTGTCCATTTCGTACAGGTGGTCAACTTACTGGCATAAAGTTTTCAAAATATTACTTTTTTATGCTTGCAGCATCTATAATCATGATCCTTCTTTCATTTGTGATACTGATAATTTGTGTCTTCCCTTTATCTTCTTTTCTGTCTCTTTTTTTTTTTTCCCCCTAATCACAGGAGCAATGCCTGTGAGAGAATGGGGAGAGGGCCAGGTAGAGCTATCTGATTGCAGTGTAGCTCTGACCCTGAGGAAAGGAGAAGGGGAAGGAAGGTCGGAGGAAGAGGTCTATCCTGCCTCACAGTCCAAGGAAGGTTGGAAAGTTTGGCAAGGCCATTGGGGGAGTCATTAATCAAAATCAGCCTTCAGAGGAGTCCTGTGTCTCTCCTACATGCCCAGCCTTAGTGCTCAGTCATTAGCTAGGTGCAGCCTGTGGCAACTGTGGCTTCCCTTGGTATAACCATGGAAGTTCAAAGTCAGTGAGGCACATTCTTGTGGCTCCCATGTGCCCTTCTGTGCATCCTTAACGTCCTACATTCTCAATCCCTTCCTGACTACTCCAGCTCACAAAGATGGCCAATCAATGCTTATTGATTGAGTGAATCCTCTGAATTACTTAGCAGTTAACAGTTTCTGGCTTATATTTGACATTTGCCATATATAGAATTGCCTTATGTTTTAGTTCTGTTTTTATGTTTATATATCTAGATTATATTCAAAACACTGCTTCTTCAAGACTTTCTTTAAATGCCCTCAAAAACTTTATTAATTTATTAATTAGCAGTCCTTCTAGGCATGCTCAAAAGGAACAAATGAGATTATGGTAACTCCCAGCAATAATTTGCTTAAAAATAAACAGCTGAAAGCTAGTAAGGCCATGACATATACAAAGTATCATGTATCTATTTATTCAACAGCAAACAGTTATTGGGGATCTGTTGTGTGCCAGGCATGTGTTCGGAAGGTAACACTGAGATGAAAAAGACAGATAGGCCTGCCCTTATTTCGCTGGTAGATTTTTGAGACAGACACACAATAAATACATACGTACATAAACAAGTATGTAGAAGAGCTCGGTTGGAAACTTACCAAATGATAGTCCCCTGAAGTTTTATTTATCCTACATAATTGGTCAGTATTAGGAAATTGAAGCATGTTCATACAAAAGACAAGTCTAAGATAAATGATCACAAAATTCAAAGTTGAAGAATCTATAAATAATGGTCACATTTTCCCTCCTTATAGAAATACCAGGCTGACTTCCTGGAACATTTCCAGGATTGCATCTCCTTCACAATGCCTTTTTACCCTACATAAACTAGAGATATCTATAAAGCTTTAATAGAATTAGATTGATTTATTCATTTACTTACCCAGTCCTTTTTTCATGCTTCATTACTTAGTGATGGGAAACACAAAGATGATGAGGACACTTTCCATATTCATAATTATTTAATCACATGAGTGAATGTCTACAAGTGACAATTTGCCACTAGTGTCTAGTCATTATTTGCAATTTATTTTATTTTTTGACTGTGTCAACACTTTAACAACTACATACGTGATGCTCTCAACACGCTTGGTGAAGAGGAATTGTAAGTAGATAAGATATACTTTTCCAGGCCTCAAAAAAAAAAATGTCTGAAATTAGACAGTAGTTCAGTAGTTCTAATATACAATGTTTATAAATCTGGTATGGATATCTTACACAGCTTTACACTGTAATCTGTAGGAAATCATGCTTTGGCTTTTATACATGAAAAATATCTCCAAGTTAGTTAAACACAGATTACTTTGGAAAATTGACATGGTAGATATAAAATAGCTTTTCTTTTTTTTCTTTTAGGAAAGTCTTAATAGACATCGACACTTGAATTCTTTATTTCATAGTGAAAACTCCACTGCCTTTTATGGAATAAATCAGTTTTCTTATTTGTTTCCTGAAGAATTTAAAGGTATGGTCTGATGGTGATACTAGTTGATTTATCTCCTGATGTTAGTAACTTGTTTACTTAACGTTTGAGGAAGTGTTTAATTGCAAATCTAGTAAATTGAGTAATAGTTGACATTTATTAAATACGAAATAAGTGTTAAGCAGGTACCATGTGCTTACCATAATAAAAATAAATTCATGGTTCTATGCTAATTATTGCTTAAGAAATAAATACTTACGCATATTTTCATGTGGCTGTAAGGGACAATTGTCTTGTCACTTCTGCAGTTTTCTGTGCTATTTCTGTTTAAGATACTTGTGGTTCCATGGGTTATGATAGACAAATGATGCCAATTATACTCATTCTTATTACTGACCTAGTTCTATCAAACAAGTCATCTTTTGTGTGTGCTCCAGCCGTATTGTAGGAATGCCTCTCTTTTGTAGCTTTCAGCTGAAGCATTTCATGTTATATAAAATCCCATACAAAAAAAAAAAAATCCTAAAATGACAGGTCTACTAGAACTATTGTTTCTGTTTGAAAAATTCCTCCAAAAATAATCCCACGAGTCCCTCCCTATAATATAATATCGGTTGTCTTTTCATTTTGTGTTTTTACTCAGCCATTTATTTAAGAAGCAAACCTTCCAGGTTTCCCAGATACTCAGCAGGTGTACGAACGTCCATCTCCAACGTATCTGTGCCATTAAGATTTGACTGGAGGGACAAGCATGTTGTAACGCAAGTGAGGAACCAGCAGACGGTGAGTTTTAGATCTTTTTTCTTTTTTAATCATTTAAGCATTGGAAGGCACCTCTGAGATCAAGTTGAATTAAACTTGTAATAGAGCCCATCATTTCTATATGAAAATAACACCTCAATCATCCAAGAGTTACAATGAAAGGAGAATCTCTGGAGGAGTGAGAGGCAGATGTCAAAGCCCTGACTTTTATTCCTGAAGAGAAGCCTTCCTTGCTGTGTTCTCTCACTAACTGCCATTGCCACCAACACACTAACTCAGGGATTCTTGCCAGAGGCTGTATCCCAGACACCAAGCCTTCTGTAGAACAGCAGGTGGAAGGCTGGAGAAGGTAAACATGACCACTAAAGGCTTAAAAATAGTTTCGAAGGATAACAATACTAAAAAAGTAATGAAAATGAACACAAGTACTAACAGTGCTGCCAGATCTGCTGGGTTCTCAGGCCTCGTCTTGTGATCTCCGTCAGAAAGCCCTGCTCCCATCCTCCAAGGACAACACACCTTTTAGTCTGTGGTGCTTAAAAGTGTAATTGGTAATCAGTTCAGCTACAATGTGACATAGACATTCCTAAAAATCACCGTCTATGCAAAATTGTGCAAGCAAATGACAGGGATTATGGGATGGAAATGAGGTTAGGTCACAACACGTAAGAACTTAGTCAATGACATATTTTGTAAAAAGGTTGAAAACTGATAAACCTGGAAGCACAGTTTTATACATGTTAAATGATTAAGAAATACGTAAGTACTGCAGTAAATATAACAATTTACTTTGAGGAAGACCCAAAGTGTGCCTGCGGTCATGGGTGTTGGAAGAGCTGCAACTGTGTTATTCTGAAGTGGTGGAAGAAGGGTCCTCTGAAGTCAGAAGGGAAGTGGTAACATCAGATGTGGGAGGGTATGACTTATGCATGTAGTGAACCTGCCTAGCTGGTAGATGTTTGAGGAGTGTGTGCGTGCTTTGCTGTCATTCCCTGGCCATTTGCACCCCCACTGTTAGCCAGGAATGCCAGCCAACAGGAAAAGTCAGGCCCCTAAACACAGGAGGGTAATTTCCGTTTGTCTGCAGTTTGTATGCAGTGGAAAACCTGAACAGGTCATTCAGCCTTCCCTTGTATGGAAAGTGTTTTGGACCCAGCAGTTTCTTAGTGAATGCCTAGTTACAATGATCCTTTTTATTTCTCAGATTCTTTATTTATTATTGTGCATTAAACTTTACCACCAAATCATTTTTTTTATTATTGGATTCATAGCATGTGAAATAGACATAAATCCAATCCTTCCCAAAATTGTCTGCACATATTAAAGAGGAACTTTTAATTAATCATCTTTAATTAGAGGAATATACTGGACAGATATATATATATATATTTTTTTTTCCTTTTTCTTAGCAGGAATTGCCCTTGTGGCTTGAATAAAGCTAGCTATAAGTGTAGTGTCAGCAGTCTGTATTCACATTTGTCAAGGTTTGGTGACTCTGCCATGGAGTCACTTAGTAAATATTTTGCTATGCTATAGACACTGAAGATGTAGACCTAAAAAAGAGCATTTAAAGCCATAAAGTTGCTCAAAATCTCACTCCACAAAGACATCCAATTGTTCTTCGCTTTTTTTTTTTGTTTGTTTGTTTGTTTTGCCTAATTCTGCAGCACATGGTTTTCTGTCCAATTTCAAATCCTACTTTCTTCTCTACCTTTTCTGTGACTCCTTCTTTCTTTTACATGATCCCTAATTCCATTCCCTCTGTCTCCTCCCTTTCTTTCAGGACTAGCCCTTTTATTCTTTTGTTCAAGCTTATCAAATAAATGCAAGTTAATAGATCCACAATCAGCATGATTGGCAGGCGATGTTTGAGGAATGATTGATAGGAGTTTAAAGCATTAGGACATTTCATGTGCATCCACAATGTGCATACTTAATAGGTACATGCCGCCATCTTGATAGCCTGAAAAGTAATTCGTTCACCTCCTGTTTTCATCAACTAATGAGTACAACACACATCGTCCCCCACAGCCTCTCCTCACTGACTTCTACCCTTGGGATGGAGCTGCTACATCTCACAGAAACACAGGGTCCAGAGAGAAGCAAGGGGGATTAAAGTATGGGATGAGAGTCTGTACCCACTCTCCAGTAGAAAAGCCACTTACAAAGAGAAATCATATGTTCAGTGAACTGACCAGTGTTTTAAAATATCATCAGGACCAGCCCTGTGGCTATGCCTCTAATCCAAGCACTTTGGGAGGCCAAGGTAGGAGGATCACTTGAGCCCTGGAGTCTGAGGTTGCAGTGAGCTATGATGACATCACCACATTCCAGCCTGGGTGGCAGAGTGTGACTCTGTCTCAGTTAGTCCCAGTGTTTTCTCAGTCTCTCTAAAAGTTCACTTTGACCTTTCATTGTCTAATTTACAATAGCAATATTACTACTAATTTAACATTAATTGATAATTAAATGTTGATGCTCAAAAGAGACTTTTAGGCTTTTGGTTTTTTTTTTTTTTCTTTTTCTTTTTTCAATTTGCAATCTAGAGGATAGGCATATATATTTTATAGGTTTCCACATTCTGGAAACTTTACTTAATTTGATGACTTGTTGTATTTCGAGATATCAGTGAGTTGATTTAAGCACTATTTGGTAATACATACTACCCCCTTTTCTATTCGTAAACAGTGCGGGGGATGCTGGGCCTTCAGCGTGGTTGGTGCTGTGGAATCCGCTTGCGCCATAAAAGGGGAGCCTTTGGAAGACCTAAGCGTCCAGCAAGTCATTGACTGTTCGTATGACAATTACGGCTGCAGCGGAGGCTCTACTCTCAATGCTTTGAACTGGTTAAACAAGGTGACTAGTCTCTTAGCCTTTTAAAGTTCTTAATTTCCTATTTTGCTTGTTCACTGTGTGTTCGGAATTCAGACAGTTTACTCTCGTGTATTAAGTAATGTTTTCAAATTCAGAAATGTAGATGACCAAAGCTTAAAATAATTGATTAGAAGACTTAAAAATGACTTAAAAATTGCTTCCAGGCAAATTAACCATCAAGAAATCAAAGGGTGAAAAATCTTAGCTGAGATCTGGCTTCAGAAAAATATTTATGTTTACTTCTTAATGTTTCTTAATAGATAAATGCTTTTTTTTTCTGCAGACACATATCATGTAATTTCCCAGAAAGATGAGAGCATATGATTATTTATTTTCATAGAATATCTACATGTTAAGGCTAAAAGGGACGTTAGAGGCCAAGTAATGCCGTAGCTTTTTATATAGATGAAGAAATGAGACCTGGGAGATGAGAGATTGTTGCCAAGTCAGTATCTGAGCCAGAGCTGCACCTTCAGTCCCCTGCCTCCCACCGCATGGCTCTGGCTAGTAGACCAGTGTCCCGCGGTGCATTTAGGACTCTCTCTGACATTGCCCCAGATCCAACATCAACTTCATGAAACCTGCCAATGAGGGCACTATTTTGCTTTGTAGAAAGTCATCAAGCAGGAGTTCCCCGTACCCGAATGCCCTTCCGTTATCCATTCACTGTATTTCCAATCCCTGTATTCCAGAAACTGCTCTATGCACACTGTGGAAAACAGTGAATTGTGCGGCCCCTCCCTTTCGTAAGCCCAGCATTCAGAAAGGGAGGATTCCATACAGACAACTATAAAATATTTGACACATGCTAGATCAGTAGTCTTCAACATTTTTGGCACCCAGGACCAGGGAAGACAGTTTTTCCACGGACGGAGCCGGGAGGGGGATGGTTTCAGGATGATTCAAGTGCATTACATTTATTGTGCAGTCAAACCTCTCTGCTAATGATAATCTGTGTTTGCAGCCGTTTCCCAGTGCTAGCACCTCCTCAGCTCCACCTCAGATCATCAGGCATTAGGTTCTCATAAGGAGCACAACCTAGATCCCTCGCATGCACAGTTTACAGTAGGGGTCATGCTTCTGTAAGAATCTAATGCCACCCCGATCTGACAGGAGGCAGAGTTTATGCAGCGATGGGGAGCGACTGATGGGGAACAGCTGTAAATACAGACGAAGCTTCTGCTTGCTCAGTCTCTGCTCACCTCCTGCTGTGTAGCCTGGTTCCTAACAGGCCATGGACCAACCAGGTACCAGTCTGCAGCCCATTGGTCGGCTCAGTGGTTGGAGACCGCAGTGCTAGATGAATGGCATAAAGTGAAGTAATGGAGAGGATGCTCACCCTACCCATGGCCTGTGTATAAACCACCGGACCGGGTCTCAAAGACTTGTTAACACAGAGCCAGAAGCCCTGGAAGGAAAGTGCGCTGCCCTGTTGTATCCTCAGGGGAAAGATGACGAGACTTTATTATTAGATCAATGGAGGTCAAGGAAAAGAAGATATAAGAACACAGAAGTAAAAGAGAAAGAAAGATATTGACACTAATTGTTTAGGACATCCAGAACAAGCACCTAAAGATTTAATTTACACTATTAAGAACCCAGAGTATATCCACATGATAAAGGTGTAGTGAAATTGAACCTATTTTGACACGTTGAAGTAAGTTCTGTTTGATTTTTAAAACAACTGACACAGTGAACATTTTGGGTAATTATTTTCTTTTAGACGCAGGTAAAACTGGTGAAAGATTCAGAATACCCTTTTAAAGCACAAAACGGTCTGTGTCATTACTTTTCTGGTTCACATTTTGGATTTTCGATCAAAGATTATTATGCATATGACTTCAGGTAAGTGTCTTATTCTATTGTGTTTTTCTCTATATATTTTTAATTTATGACCTAGTAACTATTCAGAGTTAATAACTTGATTGAAGACATGCATCACTGTGTACTCTAATTGTTTTAAACCTTACTTTTTACTAAAGAGACTAACTGGTGATCACAATGGAGTTTTATAAATGTTGTTTCTCAATCTACTTATTTTCCTATGAGTCATTAGTTTGGAAACAATAAATTTCAATCCAGTTTACAGAATAATGTATACTCCCTTCCTCTTACCAAATTTAGGTGTTATGATACCACTTGCATATTTCCGTCTTAATGTTGAGTCAATCCAAAATTGCTTGTTATAGACTTTCCAGCTAATACCAAGCAGGCTACATATCAAGAAGCATTTTTTCAACACCTTCTATGTTCCTCACATTTTTCAAAACATCAGCCATAAGAAAAACATAAACCAAAACTTTCAGATTAGAAATAAGAGAGAGTGTACGACTGCAGATAAATTATATAGCACATGCTGTAAGCACAGGGATAGATAAAGATAGGATGAGGAAAAGGATTGTGTTGGAATTGAAGGACAGGATAACTGTGTCTAGATTCAGGGAGAAACATCTGTTAAAAATGCTTTAAAAACACATGAAAAACACAAACCCAACTAGAGAATCATTATGATCCTTTGATATAGTGAAAAATAGGTACTCAGGGATGAAAAAAAGAAAACAGAGGAAAACTCAACTAACTCCTGGTTTCATTAAAAAAAAAATATATATATATATAGAGATAGATAGATAGATAATGGGGATTTTTTACAGTCTTTTGAAACAGAGAAAACAGAGAAGCTAAACTAAATTAGGATAAAGTAAAAATGCCCTGTGACTTACTGATGCTAAATATAAAAGAATCCCTTGATCCAGATGGTATCTACCCATGGGATCTGCAGGAAATCAAGGGTAAAATTGCATCCTTGAACAAAATGTAACCGCTTTAAATGAGCCTGGCAGAGGACTGGCATATTGTCAACACAGCTTCCGCCTGCAACAAGGGCCCTCGGGGTGACCCTAGGAACTATACACCAGAGAGCCTTAATTCCACAGCTGGCAGGCTACATGGGATTTATAATAAAATGTGCAGGGTCACTGAGTACATTCGTTAACATCTCCTTTGGGGGAGTAGGTAATGTGCTTTCTAAAATGAGAAAGTGTGCTTCTATAAGCATCAGTTTCTTGAGAGTATGATGGAAGAGTGTACACAAGAAGAAACTGGATTTTCAAAATATCATTAAAAGGGATTCATGGACTCTCTTGTTATGGATAGGAAATTGAAAAAAAGATTAGGAAGAAGCAAAAGAATAATAGGCATTAGTTTGAATTAGGAGAGGAGAGAGGAAGCTGATTATATTGTACTACAAGGAGATATTTCTTTGATTCATTCATTCATTCAAATCGGTTCAGGGGATTTGGCAGTGAACAAAACAGACAAAACTCATGGACTATATTTTAGTGATTGAGACAGGCAATAAACAAAACAAAAAAAAATATGTATGGCATGTTAGATGTAATAATTTTTAAAGAGAACAAAATAAAACAGCATGAGGAAGAGGAAAGATCAGGGGCAGTGGGGAGGGAGTATACAGTTTCAGAAAGGGTTCCCAGGCAGGGCCGCACCGAGAAGGTGATATTGAAGTGAAGACTTGAAGAAGTGAGAGAACTTAGCCACGCAGATATCTGGGGGACACTTCCAAGCAGAGGAAACTATAAATGCAAAGGTCCTGAGGCAGAAACAATTGGAACATTTGTCTGCTGGTTATGTCCATGGATTGCCATCCTATTTCTTATTTTCCAATATCTTTGCTATCTTTGCTTCAGCTCCAGCTCAAAGCAGGGATTATTACTAAATTGTTTCTTTGATCCTACAATGTTACTTACACTTTACAGTCTAAAAAATATTTCTCCTTGATCTTTCTGCTTCTCTCTCATTCCTCTAACTGGATCTTAGATGCAATGTATTTACAGGAATCCTTTTGTTATCTTTAATGGATGGAGAGAGCTGTGTTCCAGTTAATACAGAGACTATCATATATATCATATTTAAATTACAAAATATTCAGAGAATTTAATACAATAAAATATACTTTATATACACTAAATCCTGTGCTTAACAAAATTAATTATTAGATGACTTAGAAATGAGGGGAGGAAAAATGCTTGTTGTAAACTTAGGGTATAATGTATGTGCTAGACATGCTATGTAATTTATATCTTGCAAAATTACTTTGGATAATTTTATCTTCATATTGATTTTGCATGGTAGGTGGCATGACTGCAGTGTCCAGCTGGAATTTGAACCCAGGTGTGAGAAAACTCAAAACCTATCAAGATGCCTTTTAAAAATTCTATAATTTTGCCTGTCTTAGGGTAATCTTGGTGAATACTGATCATTATTATAGCAGCAGGAATTAGAAATGTCTGCTTATTGATCTCCAAAATACAGATTTTCACATTAATGGGTAACATGAATAAGTGTATAAAATAAGTTTATAGCTTCTATTTCTATAAATTCCATTGTTAACGGATTCAATTTTTTGCTTATGTGTGAACAAAATATTTCCTTGCTAGAAACTAGTCTCCAGCTGGGCATCATGAGGGATTATTTACTCTTTGCAGCCACCAATCCACCCACTGCTTGCTGTAGCAATAAACCACCAAGTGCTATCTTAATGGCTTGAACTATCAGTAACTTGGTTTCAGTGTCTTTCAACCACAAAGCTGACCTTTGAAAAATGTAAATAATGGTTTTATCATATACTTTTAAGATCGATGAAGGACAAATGTTGTGTAACATAAGACTTTATTGGTAGATGTCCATGTGTGAAAACAGTAACTGTGTATTTTGCAGACTTTACAATCTAGCACCTACTTCTCCTTCCATCTTAACATTTCTTCTTTTTGTACATTTTTTTCAACATTTTTTCTTGTATAATTATATTAGCTACTTTTGGTTAAGCCTTCCCTATAATTTCTATATTTGACATTCACTATCGTAAGTTGATTAGTCTCTTGATTCACACTATGTGGCAGAGATGACAAGAGATATCCAAATATCTAGTCTTCCCCCTTTTCTTATTAAAAGAATCTTTATATTGTAACTGGGTACTTTTCTAGCTAGCTACAAAATTCATTCTCCATCTTCCTTTAAGCCAGACTCAGCCATATAACTGAGCTCTGGTCAATGAGATCCATGCAGATACATGGATGTCTTATTTCCGGGAATTCTCCTCAACAGAGATGTACCACTTCTTCTCCTTTCTACTTCCTGATGTCTGAAATATGTGTTAAGTGGCTGGAGCCCCAGCAGCCTTCTTGGAGCATGAACAGACCTTGAGAATGGAAACTTCACAAAGCAGAACAGTGATATGGAAAACTCCTGGGTTCCTGATATCCCAGAGCCCATAGTAGTTGTAGATTGCCAATCTCCCAGACTTCATTTAGCCTCCATTATTTCTGTCTTTTGTAGTTACAACCACCAAACCTACTCATAACCGAACACAGATTAAATAGATCATTTTTATTTTTTCCTTAAAAACTAAGCTTTTTAACCAAATATTTCCTTCTTCCTTTTCTTTCTTTCTTTTTTTTTTTTTTTTTTTTGGTAGTGAGCAAGAAGATGAAATGGCAAAAGCACTTCTTAACTTTGGCCCTTTGGTAGTCATAGTAGATGCAGTAAGCTGGCAAGATTATCTGGGAGGCATAATACAGCATCATTGCTCTAGTAGAGAAGCAAACCATGCAGTTCTCATAACTGGGTTTGATAAAACAGGTAAGTACTGATAAGATCCAATTGATTGTTTTCCTGCTTGGACTCTGAAAGCCAAATGATTCACCATCCTGTAGAATGTTGAAATTTGGTTTTGCTATGTCCAAGTCCCCATAAGACCTTCACAACTACTCAATAATCTTACAGGTGTAAATACCCTCTCAGGTTCCTCCTATCAGTTTTTTGATGGATACCTTTTTAAAATGATGATAATTTTTGGTTTAAATAATGTGCATTCTCCATCTGGAATATTTAGTATAATTGTTGGGAAGAGAGAGGTACTTAGTATTTTATCACACATATCTAACAATTCTTTTTTCTTTTTCTTTCCTCAATTCCTTGGAGATGCATGTGTGTTTTCATTTCTTGTAGTCCCTGTGTTAAGTGAAATGAACTCAAACATATTTCTACTGATTGGGGTGTGATACTAAGCACAGCTCAGGTTTACTTTATTTAAGTTAGCATTACATGACATTTGTAATATTTCTCTCAAAGCTAATATACTTATCTATAATCCAACTTTAAATAAACTCATGAATTCATAACGAACATGAGTTATCAGGGTTTGTTACTACTTTATGTTTTGTAGGAAGTACTCCATATTGGATTGTGCGGAATTCATGGGGAAGTTCATGGGGAGTGGATGGCTATGCTCATGTGAAAATGGGGAGTAATATTTGTGGTGAGTCATGAATTTGTGTTTAAAACTTCAAGCTAAATATCAATGAATATTTTTGAATATATTAAAGATGCAAACCTATCCAGTTTATAGTACAATTCCAATGTACTCAGATCATTTTTGCAGTAATAATTTTTCTGTCCTTTAACCAAATGAAAAAATAAAAGACTGTTTTAAAAGACCCACTAATGAACATACTCACATTTAAAAAGGAAGGATTGTAGCAAAAATATTAATATATATGTTACATATATATATCAAAATTGAGATAATGTTTTCTCTCTCCCTATTTATTAATGCTTTCCCAATCTGAGTCTCTAAGGGCCTGATTGGTATTAATTACACAGGGATACAAATTCTTCCTGAAAGTGAGCATTTCCTGTAAGATATTAATACATACCTAACGATGGTCATATTACTCCTATAAACAATAGTATAAGGCAGATAGTTTTCCCTAGTGCCAAGAGATTTCAAAGATGTGGTTAATTACAATGAAATCGAGTCTTCAGATGGGCTATTTATTGTTTTCGCCGTGATGTTCCGATCTATGTTCTTGTATGTTAAGATTGCATTATGATTTATTGAAATTGTACTCAAGTTCAAATCTTAGAGTTTGAATTATGAAATTGTATTTAAAATAATCTTATAAGTTACTTTGCCTCTAATAAATATATATTAGTGCAATACAGATTTCAGATACATTCACCTATTTAGTTAACAAGTAGTTTTTGTTGTGAGTTTTTTTTTAATTTTTTTAATTTCTAGAACAAAAATATTTGGCATATTTCTAATATGCCAAATATTTTTCTAATGTCTGCTTTTGATGATGCCAAGTTTACAATGACATGTAGTGATAACTATTACATTATTTTCTTAGTAGATACTCTTTCTGAACCCAAATGAAAAATAAGTTTTCATTTGTTATTTAAAAGGCATCTAAAGAGGAAATAGACTAGTACTAATAATTTCTTTTTTATTTTTCCTTAGGTATTGCAGATTCGGTTTCTGCTATATTTGTGTGACATGTTAGGCAGATGAAGAAACAACTACAAAAATGAAGATTTTCATAATACAATGTAACATAGTACTTCATTTTAAGTCTTATTCAACTTCAGGCTGCAGCAACTACCTACAAAAGATTCTAGGGCCCAGGAGTATTTAAACTAAGTTGTAGAATATTCCCTTCTTATAGAGAGATGGACAACCAAAGTCTGTTGGAAGAATTTCAACTTCGCAGCCTGCAAGGAAATCTGTGGAGCTTCCACCCTGGGAGGAAGGTCAAATTAGGAGATATTTTAGGTCCCTCTAACTTGAAGACTCTATTCTTCATTTTTGTTTCCTTATTATTTGTTTGTTTGTTTATTTGTTTTTAATGAGATTCTTCACATGGGATCAAAGAGGTGTTAAGAATTTATTTTCTTTTCTGGGATATAATCACTAGCCTTAAATTACCCCTCTATACAGGAATGGCCAACCTGAAACTATGTGTGTCTCACACAATTATATTAGCAGCCCTCTGAGATGGAATATCAGGATCTGAAACACCAAGAGCTTCACCACAACAAATAGTGCTTACCTTGAACAGTGAAGCGGCCATGTAGAAGGAAACAAAGGGAAATCCCTTCTTAAAAGAAACAGTTAAACTGATAGAAACTAAATGACCAATATGGCAACCATGTGTTCAGAACTCTCTACTAGCATTCACAAGAGACAAGTTGTTTGGAAATTTTCATTGCTGATAGAAATCCAATAGATTTTATTTCTTACTTTTTTTCCCCTGTCTTACAGAGCAAAGTATTATGCCACATTTTCTCATCCTCTTTCTCTTACTCTTAACCAAGTTTTCCTAGTGGTTTGGCTTCCCTGACCAAAGAATTAATTCTCATTTTTACTTTCTTGTTCTATTTTCTAACCACTTCCTGGGCTCCCTTCATCTCTATGCCTTTATCAACATCTGGCTCTCACTTCCTTCTTCCTCCGGTGATTTGTCAGCAACACTTTTTTCAAAGTCCCATCTCTTAACCTGGGGGGATCAGCCAAAATGTGAGCTCCCCAGACTCTGCATCCCAGTTTTCTGCTTGGTTTTCCGGGTCTTCAGTCCCAACTGCTTCTTTGTGCACCCCTTTTTGCTTTCGATTGGCTCTTAGTCATGCTGCCTGTGATCTCTTGCGTCTTTAATTGTGTGAGTGATTTTGGGTGCTGTGCCACGATTGCAGTTCTGATTAACTTGCATCCACAGCAGGGATCAATAATCCTGTGCATAGAGAGGGGAGCTATGTTCTGCTGATACCCTGCAACCGTGAACAAAGCCACTTCTCGTGTAAGCAGTGGAAGAACCCTACAACCAAAGAGTTGATCTTCTGATTGAGTATAAGCACAACCGTATTAAATGAGTTACTACAAGAACATCATTTCAAGTACTATGTATATAAATACTACTTCTCTAAAATTTGTCATTATTTTCTAATGTAGAAGATATGAACAAAAATAAAACTTCATAGGCAGCAGAAACTACTAAAAAAAATTCAAGGACATCTCATTTTTTCTCTGATTTTTGCCCTTTATCCTTCCCCTTTATTAGAAAAACAAAATCAAAGACAAAATACCGTATTTATTTTTGTACACCAGCCAGAACCAATCTCAAAAGAATGTGTGTTGACTCAGGTTTAGAGATATTCCAGGAAGACAAATATTGACATTTTTGTTCTAGTTTGTGTTGTTACTGTACTGACTTTCTATATGATATAAATGCTTTTCTAATACTCTTTTTCAAAGGCTAAAGGATTTTTAACATCTCAAAATGATTAATACCTCTCAGCTGTTCTGGATTTTGATGACTTTATAATAAAACAACCTATATTTGACTTTGGTTTAAAAAGAACGTGTTCTTAAGTGTGTGGCCTCCGTTTTGTCAACACAGTATTAATGTGCTTTGCATTCACACAGACTTTTCTCAGCTCCAAATCCATATATCCAATTTTTGGTTTTCCCCACAGACACTTTAACCTCAATGTCTCTAAAACTCCATTCATCATCCCCCCGGCACCCCACCCAAAAAAGCTTCCTTCACCTCCTAGAGCCTCTATTTTGATTAAGAACATCAATATTATATAATCACCCAATCAATAAAATCAAGAGAAATCCTAGATATTTAATCAGGCCAGCTACACCTTGGTGAGCCATCGCCCTGTCACTTACCTCCTATTTCTACTGTCCTTTCTTAGCTGCATGTTCCTTAGTATCTATTTCTACTGTTCAGCCATCTACTCACTAAACGCCATGTCCTTCATCCAGGAGTCCTCAAAGTTTAGTCCCCAGGCCAGAAGCCAGGTGATTCTGATGGATGTTATTATAATCCATCTACTATATTTTCCTGGATTTACATTTCTCAAAGACATCATCATGTCATTCTTCTGTTTTAAAACATGCAGGGGCTCCCCAAAACCTGTAAGATAACATGCAAGCTTTTTAAAGTGAGCTTTTATGAAGTAGCCCCTCTCCACCTTCTCAACCACAATTGCAGCTGTGCTGCGCAGACATATGCTCTGCTCCAGCCATAACAAACTACTTGAAGTCAGCTCAATGCAATCTTCACATAATAATTATGAGTCATAATGAAAGTCATCAACATGTTCCTGGATGTGGTTTCACAGGGATCTCGAAGTGAATGCTAAATTAGCCAGCCTTAAGGTGATTTTCTGACCCTTTAAGAATTACAATTTAACATGGAGCATCAGCACTGCAAATGTGAATGGAGCAAGGGTGGGAACTGGCATTACAAATCGTTTTGATATTTATATTAAGAATTACTGATGTATCCTTTGAAAAAACTCTTGCAACTATATAGCTTAGTCACTCCAGTAAATATAGATAAAGAACTAAATCCAATCACATAGTCTATTAAAAGAATGGTAAACCTTTGACAAGTAGCATTTGCTCCAATATTCCAAGGTATTTTGGTGACAGAACATCTATTAATATTAACATTTTTCTCATGAGAAAAAATAAAGATTATAAAGTAAGTTCTTCTATCTTCATATAGATAAGAAACTGGGCTTCAACCGGTGTTTGTAACAAAGTAGACAGTAAATGGCAGAGCCAGAATTTACTCTCAAGCTTGCTGATTTCACAGCTAGTGCCTTTAGCCACCATGAAATTTGCCTCTGTATCTTTTCAGCATAAGCATTGTTGGATACTATGTATACACACACACACACACACACACACACACACACACAGGTATGTCATGGAGGCAAGAGCAATTATATGTAATTTAGAGACAAAGTAGATGATATGATCCTTATAAGAAAAAACTTGTAATTGAAACCAAAAAATAGTTCGATTTTATCAAACATTTGCCACTTGCTAGCAGCAATTACTCAAGGTCAAGGTTAATGTTTATTTTAGATTCCTTTGATAACATTGTATACTCCCTCCCATAAGAGAAATTTAAGTTTTGCCAATATCCTGGCTATGCTAGAAAAAGAAGACTAAAACTATGTCTGAACTAAACTCTTAGTCTAGTACTTTTTATTAGAAATGAATCGGATGGCTGTTTAGTCTGTTTACCTCCCCTTTCTTCTGGAAAGAGCATTCTTCTTTGAGGGAACTATTACTTGTTCCTATCTCAATTCTGTGAGGCATTAGAGTTTACTCTGCTTCCGGCCCACAGGCATGGGAGCTGGGGTAAAGAGAACCTTTGCCCTTTTGTGAGCCCACAGGTGCTGGAAGCTGGGACCCAGCCTAAGGAAAAAGCTGTTCTACAACATGAAAGAATAAAGCCAACACCTAGAGAGAAGAGATGAGACATAAAGGATCTTCAAAGTGTTCCAAGAATACAGTTTTCCAGAACAGGATCCAGTCCCTGTGGCGTCAGAGACCCCAGGCTCCTCTCCTTTAAGGCTTTTGGACAATGCTGCTTTGAATTCTGTGAGCCAGTAATCTTTCAGAAAATCCCCTCTAAGCAAGCTTCAGATGATAGATTTTTATGTTTGATCATCAAGAATCCTAATATATACAAGCAGTGTTTGAAAAACAATACAGGGCAAAAGATTAATTTTTATTATTTGAAACATTTTGTTTGAATAAGTCTTTGCACAGAATGATATATTTTATTGCATAAAATATTTGAAATAGCTGAAGTTTACAAGCTCATAAAATATGAAACAATGAGATAATGATTATATTAAAGATAAATAGCAGACGAAATTGAATTTTTAATAGGAAAACACCTTATGTACAATGTTACAATTTAACTGAATTATGTCTCATCTCAGTGCTTAATCTTATATCATCACAAATATGAGGTAATCAAATTGTTTCCAGAATTGAATCAGAATGCCATGGTGCTGAACTATGTATATACATATATTAGGTTAAGACCGTGTATTCATGAAAGCACATAGAAAATAAAAAATACAGACTGAGAAATCAATATTCTTCATAGATTTTGTAGATGATTTTAATCTGAGTCATCACTGCTGAAGTATGAGCTGTCGATGTATTCAGCCGTGTAGACGAATTTATGAATGATTGGGTTCATCTTCGGGATCCAGTGTCGGGGAACCATATATGTGGAAAGGTTAAATAAATCTACAAATACCTTGTACCTATCACTGGAAAAACACATACATGAAAATGTTTTAGATTTGTTGACATGAAATATTTAAAATTTTCTATCCAAAAATTTTATTTCTCAGATAATTTTTGATAAATAATTATATATATTATAAAATTATAAACTGCATATAGTATATGTTTTACATATATATAAAATATTAGGTATTATGCAGTGTTAGTTTAAGAATGCCTAGTTTTTGTTCCATATCCAAAGTTCATGCCCACAAAACAGTATTATATGTTTGGTTGATCCAGACAGGTGGTCCAGATTAAGACCTAGAGTCTTCCTACTGCCATATTCCTTCATAAAGACAAGGGTGTATTCTCATTTCCTGCTTCTGAAGGATAGCATGCCAAGTAATAAATTTAAAGCCAATAGAGTTCTTAGTTGGTCATTGAAAAATATTTTCCAACTGCAAAGTAGCTGCCCGATAACTGCCATGAAGGGATTAATAAATTGAAATGCTATT
This sequence comes from Lemur catta, assembly GCF_020740605.2. Lineage (NCBI taxonomy): Eukaryota > Metazoa > Chordata > Mammalia > Primates > Lemuridae > Lemur > Lemur catta. Next base: position 77,743,834 of record NC_059132.1, on the reverse strand, counting down.
TTAGATTCATAATAAATGTCTACAAGAGGGATTTTAATATTAACATTGCTTTTATGTTTGTTAGTCAACTATTTTTCCTTTTGCAGTTAGATAGAGAAAGAACATTTGCCTTTGAAGTCAAATAAATCTAGGTTCAAATCCTGGTTCTGTCACCTACAACCTGGGGACCTTGGACTAGTTGTTTAAATGTCAGTTTCTAACTCTAAAATAAAAGTTGTAATCCTTTCCTCTGGTCAGATCTTTGTGGAGATTAAATGAAATAACGACACACTAGAAATGCTGTTTGTGTTAATTATTCCCACCAACCACTGACGCGTGTGCTCATTTTGTGCAGTCATTGACTGTTTCATGCTTACACACTATCCCCAGGGAAAGTGAAAAATGTATAAAAATGATGAAAATATGAACCTGTTCATTTTAAGAAATGGCCAATCTGGTAGGAATGAAAGCAATGTACTGTCAAGAATTTAGGGGCTAAATTTGAATATTCGATTTATCCCTGAGCTGATTCTTTCCCAAAGGACCAGTTTCCAGGTATATCTATCCACCTATCTGTAGTATTGTGAATATAAAACAGAATAAGAATGTAAATGCCTTAGAAATCTCTCTAGCATGTTCAAAGTCCTCAATAAATGCTAACCTCCTTCCTTGTAAACACTGTGAAAAGGGCACTCTCTAGAATAGATGGAAGTAGTTTTTTGATCTAAAATAGAGTCACATCAGGAAACAAGAAACTATTTTAGCTGTGTCTGGCCAAGAAAATGTAAGCGGAATCAACAATCAAAGTTTTAGTCTGGTCAACACTTGAGGCAGATGAGCAGAAGACTTTTCTGCCTGGATGTAATCCCTGTATCCTCACAAGTCATGCACCCATTGGTATCATGACCCTTCTTATCACAGGATCAAAATGATGAAGTTCCACAATCAAAAAGTTTATACAATTACTTCCAAAGGATCCAACTGGAATATTGTAATCTAACTACAAGTGTGTGATTGGAAGTTCAGACAGGAGCAAGTATCAATGGCTTTTCCTAGATAACACACATGTATATGGGAAAACAAAGAATTGGTCATTGCCATCAAGAAGAAAGGAGAATTTCCCCCACCTACCTCACGGTTGAGCGCAGGTACTGATAGCCCGAGGAACCCCCAGTGCCAGCCTTGCTGCCCAGCATTCTGTGCACCATGCACACGTGGTTATCTAGGCAAACACAGATTTACTCCATGGATATTTTTCTGCCATTAGTTCCATAATGTTCTAAAAACAAGGGTTGGTAATGATTATTGCTTCTGAGAAAAGGCTCACACCTTATCACTTAGCCATATGGAAGGCTCATGTGTGAGAGTCAGATGAAGCCCTGAGGTTGCCTAGCACCCCGCTTGGTGCAGCTACAAGCATTTTACTCTATCCATCATTGCAACTAGCCTGGGAACACAACAGTGACGAGCAGGGCCACAATAAGACTTCTGTGAGCCCTTGCCACTTTTGCCTTTATGGGTTCCTTCTTCCATTAAGAAATAACTATTAAAATTACATTTTAAAAGTGCATTGGCATAAAGGTGAATATATTGTTATTATATATTAAAATATTTCCTTTGACCTAATGTGTATTTTTCCTTCTGATTATAAAGTAAATTAAAACATTTTCATGAGCTTCCAAGAATATTGTGGGCCCTAGACATGGTGTCTGCTGTGCATAGTGGATAAGTTGGCCCTGGGAGACAGTAATTGCCAAGCTGATTTGTATGAAAGAACTCACCCACACACAGAGGAGGGAGGAAGGAAGAGACAGAGGAGGAAGGAGGGCTCAGAGAAGAAAAAGGGTAAAGAAACAGGATGGGGGAGAAGGAGTGCGGGGTGCAAGGGAAGGACTTACATCTCCATTTGGTCATGAGTGTGTCTATGTCCATAAGAGAAGTCAGCAACTGGAAAGGGACCTGGAATCTAGGCTCTTCCCTAAAGGAAAAAAATAATCATAAGAAAAAAAATCTATTCAAGTAAATCTAGTGTGTTAGGAAGAGCATGCATTTTATAATCACTTGGTCCTAAAAACAAAATATCGACTTTGCCTTGTAGGTGCTGTACAGCATTGGATTATTCTCTCAGCCTCAGTTTCTTCATCTCAAAGATGGGGATAAAACTACTCAGCTTGCAATATTTGTTTTAAGTCTAGAAAATTCCATATAATATACATGAAGTAGCCAACCAGAGTCACACTGAACATTGATTTTTATTAAAAGGGATACATATATACTATCTCAGAAGACTTCTAAGGTAACAACAGTCAAAAACTTCTAGACAAAGATATTAAAACACAACAGGAAAAATTGCTATTTATTTCCTCTCGTCTATATGTTTTCATTTTTCATCTAATTCTTCAACATTGTCCGTGCATTTTTTACCTAGGTCACGTAAGTTGACTAGTATACATTTACTTGAGTTTAGGAAACAAGTCAAAATATTTCTTTATGTTGCCATACTGAAGAAATATTTGAGGGGATTTTAAAAATTAAATAAGTACGTGGAAGAAAGATACCCTGTAAACGTAAGTATTTGAATGAAGCCTTTTTGCTAGTGGGATATCCATTATTCCAACACATTTAATTGACGAACCATGAGGATGGGACCTTCATACACATAGAGTAGGAGTGAGTAGACATTTAAAGAATACCTTTAACATTTTATACAGTGAGCTCAATTTTACTTGAAATTGCTGATTAATTACAACACTTTATAAGGTATTTTCATTTTATCTATTCTTTTTACAGGAGTAACCCTACAATATTATTTAATGACAGAATACATTTCATGACTGAGTTTCTCAGATAGTTTAAACTTTGGCCCTTTAGGACGCTTGATGTCACATAATACTTTGTAGAATTTAGTAAAAAAAGGATATTTGATTAAGTTGGTGCCGGGGGGAGGGGGTTGAACTCCAATCAGGGATAAAGTTATCCTCTTGCCTTTTAGAAGTTAACAAATGAAATTGAAAAAATGAAAAAACAAGAGCTCATGAAATTCGGTATTACTTATTTTCTAAGTTTTCTCTAAAATTTAAATTACTACATTAAACTATGATTGCAATTTATAAGCTTTATACTGGATTTAGCCACCTCTCTTCTTCTAATTTCCTTTTACCTATAAAAATATATCATCAGTGCTCCCTGAAGTGCTCTGTATGACAGTCGTCTTTCACCTGCAAAATACATAGCACATTTTAATTTAATAGGCAATTTAGTGTAGTCTTATATTAATTTATTATCATCACCTTAAATATTTAAATGGTTTATATGTGTTTAGAAAATAATGTAAGTTTTAGTTTAAATTTTTTACCTCTTAGCTTGAATTTGGAAACTTATCATTTTATCATTGGATTTTAAAAGGCAAACCCAAAATCTATATACCTTAAATTCTCAAAACCTTTAAATGTCGCGTTGGGAAAATCTGATATTTCTAGGAAATACTTAACTTCCACAATAAAATATATATTTTCAAGTAAAATAATACAATGACTTACTTTCCAAAAAGTTAAACAAGATTCATTCCAAGTGTCATTTGAAAGTAGTTTTCTCTAGTTCACTTAAAATTAGTTTACTTGGCTTTAAGGAAGCACAATTATATAAACTCACACATGTGTGTGCTCAAATGAAAGACTTTCTCTTAGCTGCAGGAAAACGAGATTTTGATATTCTTTACTGAGTTGTTTTTTTTTTTTAAAACTGAGCCTAACAACCTTTAAGCTTATAGAATTTAATATGAGTTTCAAATATGCTATGCTTTGTACTTGCATTATAAAAATTAATTTTTGCTTTTATTCTGCCTATTTCCAAAAAAGCTTTGAGATACTTTTTAATAAAAGTTCTAAGTCAAAATGAACATGAAAGTTTAGTAATGAAGATATTGAATTTAATGGTCAATTAGTTTCAGGAAATAAAGCTCAATATCAATTGTGCTGTAAGTCCTAATGTGTGCTTTTCCTAGTCTGCTTGGGAAACAGTTTCTCTGCCAAGCCACCCTTGCTCTCTCAGTAGTTATTTCTTCTTTTACTTACCCCTACCAGAGTATTTACAATTACAGTGATTTGTCTTCATTTCTGTCCCTATTAGGCTTTGAGCTACTTGAAAAACTATATTCAATTAGTTATGGTATCCCTCATATCTGGCACATACTATCTGAGTTTTTTCTAATATATTTGAAATAATCTAGGCACAGAAACCTGTTAAGATAGGGTTATCATAGATACCATTTACCCAATTCTTGTTTCTGTGAGTAGAATATCAATTTTCATTCTTTTCCCCCAAGTAAGGCTTGGTAGTCTTATAAAATTATATTTTAATCATATACTCATACATTCCAGGAAAAGGATCCTTAGAAGAAAAATATCTACCTTTACTAAGGAGATGTTCATGACGCTTCTCATCAAATAAGGAAAGTAGCACCTCTTTGTGTTTCTGAAATTCAGCCATTTGTTCCTCTTTTTCTTCTGACTCTTCCTTAGCCTTTAGGAAAAATACTGCATTAATATTCCCAAGGGAAAAAATAGATTCCTACTTCAGAAAACTTTGCATATGAGAGACTAGACTCATAATTGCATAAAGGAAGTACTTGGAATATTTACCGTATCATCTAACATTACAATTTGGAAATTTTATCTTAAGAGAAGGAATCTTCCACACAATTGCTGGTTCTATCCTTTTAGTTAAGTTTAAGTGATTCATTAATCTCAAATATTCTTTTCATAAATATCACAAGGTATGGACCCAAATGGGGAAAATTGAAGGTAACTACAGGAGGTTAATAATATCTACTTTTAAACAGCAACTGTTTAACACAAGAAGTAAAGTCATTCCACTTATGAAGAGTTAAGAATTCCTAGTCAGAAGAACTATTAACTCTATTGAAATTCTATATTCAGTATTCCATTCTGTAAATACAATTTCTTAGATGTTTTTCACTCTTATATTTTATTCATTTGCTATCTACTGATTAGTTTAAGAAAATTCTTATTTTTCTGCCTACCACATATGTTCTATTTACAACTCAATTAATTTAGCTGGAGCAAATTAGTTAACCCAATTATTTTTAATTCATCAGAACAACCACAGTGTGGAGTAAAAACTGTACACATATTATTTCTAATTAATTCAATAAATGTCATGATAAGCTGGTAGAGATAAAATTGTGAGCAAAATAAGACATTGAATAAATAATCACTCAAGAATTAAATTGCAATCATGGAAGATGCTATACAGGAGCAGTGTTGGTGCCTTAATAACTTACAATAATAAGGAGGTTACAAAAGACCTTCCTAAAGAATTTTTTCTTGAGCCATGATCTGAAAAATGGGAAGAAGTTACCTGGAGAAGAACATTCTAAACCCAGAGAGAACACATCGAAAGACACTTTGGTAATAAATTAAAAGAACTGAACTTAGCTCATAAAAGAAACTTACTATAGTTGGACCATTTGAGATCATGAAAGGCCTTATAGACCATGTTAAGGTTTTTATATCAATTCTAAAAGCAATGGGATGACATCAAAAGGCTTTAAGGAAAAGAGAGATGTGATCAGATTTGCATTTTGAAAAAATAACTCAGACTGCGGTGTGGAGAATAAATTGGAGAGATGGATAGGACAGTTCAGAGACTATTACTGTAGTCGAGGTGAAAAACAATGGCAGTGTGTACTTGAATGGCGGTGGCAGATTAAAGGGAGATATTTGAGAGCTATTTATAAGGTAAAATTGGTAGGATGTAATGATAGTTTGAAGGAGGGGGTTGAGGAAGAGGAAGATCCCAAGAATCACTGATAGGTGTCTGACTTGACTTGGCAAACTAGATCGTTTATAGGAGAAAAACTTCTTTAACTCAGAGAAGACAATGTTAATACGAGAGTGGACGGAAGAAGAAATTTTCTAGGTTTGATTTTGCTGGTGTGTTTTTGAGAGGAGGAAATAGCAATCAAGTAAGTTGCTAAATGTATGGTCTGAAATCTAAGGAGATATCTAAAATAGAGATAAATGTTTGAGAATTGTTGGTGACTAAGTAGATATTGAAGCAGTTAGTATAAATGACATCATTTAATGAAAGAGAATAGAGATAAAACAGAAAGGATCTAAGCCAAGGCATTGTGAAACCCCACCATTTACTGGTCTAAGAGAAAAATAAGAGCAAGTAAAGGAGAGAGAGCAACAAGGGCCAGAGAATTAGATGCAGAGGTAATGGTGGTCTCCAATTCATAGGGAAAAGAATGCTCAAGAAAGGGTAAGTCGTAGTCATTAGCATTCAATGCTGCTGGGAAGTCAAGTAAAATTAAGATTAAAAAATGGCCATTGGATTGATGTATATGGAGGCTGTTTGTGAATCATGGTGCAAAAAAACGGGTTGGAGTAAGTTGAGGATTAGATGGGAGATAAATAATTATTCTAACTACCATTCTAAGTGCTTTACAAATATTCACTTAATTTCATGTTCATAATAATCCTATGACATGAAATACTCTTATTTTTCTATTTTACCAATGATGAAAGTGAGTCAAGGAGAGTCTAAGTGACTTCTCCACCATCACACAGTTGGAATCAGAGCCCAAGCAGTGTGACTACGAAGTCCATGCTTTTCACACTACCTGATATGGTCTCTCGAGATACAGAATTTAAACAACTCTTTCAAGAACTTTTGTCATGAACAGAGGATGAGACCTATAACTTGAGAGAAATGAGCAATCTATAATATTTCTTTTAAGTGAGAGAAAATTGACATTGTCTGAGAGCCAATAGAAAGGACACAGCAAATATACAAGAGCAAAATGAAAGTTATCTGGCTAAATATATTTTGTTAATTCGTCCTTTGTGTGCCTAGTTCTGTCTATAATTGGTTATAATATGGAATTTTCAAGAGAAAGGAAAATGTCTATTAATCTCAGCTGTTTATCATAGATAAAAATCTTGTTTACAATGAACACCTTATTTTAGTATAATTTTCATTGCACCTAAAGAAAATTAAATCAATCATGTAATGCATTACAAGAAAATACAATTGTGAAAGAAAAAGAATATAAGGAAAAAGAAAGGTTAAGAAAAAAAGCACTAAATTCTTAGAATAAAATTCCTAAAATTTCTTCTGTAAGTACATTTATATTAACTCATGGCATCTACAAACCTGAATCCTTATGAATTCTTCTTCCAGGCCTTTGATGATATTTTTTTCAAACTTTCCCCAGAAGTTAAATCCATGTGGCTCCAAACCTGGTGTTCTTTCCAGCCATGCCTTAAGTAAATATTATTTTTTAAAGTGAGTACATGGTAAACTTTTAAATATGTTAAATACATTGTAACTAACATGTATACATTTGAAACAAGAATTTTTTTCTCTTAAATTTCTTCATTTATGAAATAGTAATCAATATATTTCATCTTGTTAATATTTATGGCAATCATCATTAATAATGCTTACTCTTTATTTCTTAAGAAAAACTTGATTACAGTAATCCTAATTGTTTTGTAGAAATATATGAATATATCTAAACATCATTTTAATGATGTCTTCTGGTTTATTCTCAAAATACTTTATGTCTTACGAGCTGAAGAAATTATGAAGTGTCTAAGATATAATCTCTTGTAAATTCAGAGGCACTATATACTTAGCAACTTTGAAATTAACTAACCCATACAATTATTTTAAGATTTTACAAGACTTTCTAATTTAGAAATAAAACTGAACTCATATACCCCTGTGGTTTCTCATTTAATCTGTATTTAGTTTTGAAATTAACTTTGTGAGTATTTTTCTCCCCATATTTACAAACCATTATATTGCATCACATATAATAAATTAATCTAAATCCACATTTGAAATACCCAGGGGATTAATGAGAGGAATATAATTCAACAAAAGAAAAGTTTAATTTGCTTTCTGAAGGAAATCAAGACAACACAATCTTTAATTATTTACTCATGAAGAAACAAATTAATAATTCCTACTTATAGGAATACTTATAAACCTTTAGGGAATTTGGATATGAAAGGACAAAATTCTAAAGGGGATATTTGTAGTGATTTAGTTTAATTAAGAAAAATAATAAGTGGAAAATTTCAATTACAGAATATTTTAAAGCGTTAAAGCTCATTGAATAACAAATCACATTCAGTCTAAAAATTAGCTAATTAAACATTGCTTAGTAAGAATGTTTAAAAGGATGTTTAATGAGATGATGAAGTTATTAAATATTAACATACAATTGATTATATAAAGATTGCTGAAGTCCTCAAGAGGGTTCTTGATATTTTAACTACTTTAATAAGTTGAATTTACAAATTTAAGTATTTTTATGAATTCTTTCTGTGCTTATTTCCAATGAATGTAACCCAACTTTGACAGGTGATTTAAAATTGATTTAGACTTCAGAAGTTGTGTGTGAGCACACACCTCCACTAGCTGCAGAAGTGTATTTTCCTGCTCAGACTTAAGTAGCAGTTCATTTTCTTCTCCTTTGAAGTTATCACGATAATGTCTTCTGTTGTACGGGACTCTCAAACTCTGAAGAACACCTATTTTGTTTTCTAATAGTCGGAACTGCAGACTCTGGAAGCCTGATGCTGGAGATAAGTACTCTCTAGAATAAAGAGGAGAAGGCAGAGAAGAGAAGAGAAAGGAAGAGATGGGCTGACATTGTAAATGACTGCAATGGTCTCTTCTATTGTAAGGGGCTGTCAGTTTTACTCTCCCAGATGTTGAGAACAGATACACACTACTGTCTTGACATAGACCTATGATTTGACCCTCACTGAAATCAGGAATATGAGCTATTTAAACATCATTGTTGCTTTCAATCAATTTGAAGTTGGAAAGTTTATATAGTTGTGAAATGTCATATATATTTTAACATATTAATATAATATTATATATAATATATTTTGTATATTATACAAATTTACCATAATACATGTTGAACTAATAGCACATATGTATATGTGTATGTTTGTGTGTATATATATATATATATATATACACATATCATATATGTGTAATTGCATGTGTGTAGGTGTACTGAATTTTTTCCTTAAGATAAAGATAGGTGGACATTGGGCAATGTTTTTTATTCCACAGTGCCAAAAGATTCTTTATAAATATTATTTAATCCTCCCATAACTTACATTCCTGGATATTATTAATCTCACTACCTAGCATTATTATAAGCACCTGTGAAATAATGCAAGTAAAACAAATAGGATATTGTCTGTCACAAATAGGCAAGCAAAAAAATGTTACCCACATATTACATTCTGGTAAATGTTCTTCATCTAACTGGTGCTAAGACTTTAACTTTTTAAATTCACCACAAAGGAATTCTACCACTTTTCCTTTGATTGTCAAACATGTTCAAGCCATTGCCTATTACATCATATGATACACTGATAGACGGTTCTTAGGAAAATGTCTTCTCAAATTTTGGTTATATACAATATAAAATATAAATTATATATATACACACTATATTTCCAGACAAAGCCAAATATATATATTATATTTAGAATATATGTAGAAATTTAAAACTAAAATTTATGGTTCAATTTATACTGACACTTTTGACTGGCATGCTTCTTTATATATCACCCCTTTTTCTTTCATTTTTAGTTTTTAATTTTTTAAAAATTAATTACCTGTGGTTTATTAGCTATTCTAGCCATTTTGCTAAGTTGTCTAAAATCTATTTTGGAGGAAAACAGGGCACATAATGATGAATTAAAATTAATTGATCATATTATAGAACAATGAGTGATCAAATGTTTTTAATAACTTCTCAAATACTTTGTGAATGAAGACCCCAAGTCCATATAGTGACAGTGATAGTAAGACAGGCTCATCGTGTCACACAACACACACATTCTCCTTTTACTCCACTAGAATGAGAAAGTAAACCACACTACATTTTTTAAAATATCATAAGTACACACCTGAAGTCATTGAAGTCCAACGCTGTCATCGTGTCTAGAACAGAAAACTGTTGCACCAACAGTTTAAGGATCACTGTCACTCGGTGCATCCGACTAACAACCTTAAGCATATTCCTTTCGTCCCTGACCTGATGGTTAAGAAATAAAATACTAATTAATCAATTCTGAATTCTAGAAGTTACAAAATAGACAAATGGCACTGCATTTCCATTAACTTTACCTGTATTTTAAAAAAGAATATTGGAACTAAAATTTACCATAGTATATGTTGAACTAATAGCAATTCTGAATTTCATACAAGGAATGTCTGCAAAACCAGGATTATTTTGCTTTCTTTAAAAATACAAAATTATGTGGAAGCAAGGTATAAGCAAGTTCTGGAACACAACCCCCACAGATTTCAAAACAAATTTCTCTTTTAGTTTTGCTTTAGAGAAGAAAGGTCAAGGTAACATGGGAATTTCTGGGTGAGGATTGAGCAACACCTGGATAAATTTGCTCTTCACTGGGGGGCCAAAGTTGCCACTGACGTAATTGGGAAGTGTATTCACATACATAAGAAGAGTTCTATCTGTGTCCATGTGCTCTCTTTCCCAACTCCTCTTGGAGCAGAGGCTCAGAGTTGGCGGACAGAAGGCGGATCCTCAGGGAACATGGGGAGAGGAAGCAGAATGGTGGATGGAGAAGGGCAGGTGGAACTTCCGCTGTTGCCTGAAGCTCTGCTCTCCCCTCTTGTCATTCTTTGCCCTCCTGTCCTTTTCTCCCTTCTGCTTGTCCTCCTCATCTTCCTCTTTTTCTTCCTCCGTCTTCTCTTTCTCTAATGCTTCCATCTCTTCCTTTTTTACTTTCCTTATAGCTGATATTTATTAGAAATACAATGCTGATACCTATTCATTAAAGGATCTCTATTAGTTAGACTGGTAACGTACTATAATTTGTAACACTTTTCTTTTGAGGGGAAAAAATGAATTCTACACAAAGGCCTTGAAACTGAAATTTGAAAGGAACCTTAAAGCCATGTGGAGTTCTGGGTTAGTGATCGCACTGGGAAAATATGACTGAACTCCTTGTCTACTCAGAAAATGTTTATTTGTTTTATCATTAACTAATAAGTCCACTATTTGCTGTTAAATTTTTTCTCATTAAAAATATTTTCTATGTTTTTCAAAAATATGCATGAAATTAATATTGTGATATAAAAACTTACATGGCCATTCTGAAAGATCTCTCGAACAGAATCCAATTCCCAAAGGATTTGCTTAAACCAGAGTTCATAAGCTGTAATAAGAAAACCATTGTGGATTGAAAAGTTATGGGCATCTCTTTGTCCATCATTAGATTAAAGACATGGTTAATATATTGAAAGAAAAATGAACATATAACTCTAAAATCAATAAATTTAAATAGGGTTCCCTCTTATGCTAGAAATAAATATTAGTGTTAAAGTTACAATAGCCTCCTTTAATTAAATGCTTTAATATGCCAGGCACACTACCTATATGCTTTACATACATTATTTTTACATTGATTTCTCTCAACAAACATGCTGTTTACTTCTTTTAGGATATAGCACATAACCTGATTCTAACTTTCTATATGAAAGTGGGAGGTATGTGGGGAAGCAGAAGTGATGCCTAAGTTCAACTATAAACTGAGAAATTAATATGTGCTAACCTAAATGAAAGACTGTAGGGTTTAAAGATCTTGAAAATTTAAAGCTAAGTTACTTAAGATGCAATGTTTTGATTGTTTTACTTGTGATAAACCTAGAAACTCATGGGCTCAGGACAAATGGGAAAGTGGCCGGATGTTTGTGGTGGAATGATAGTGGCAAAGTGTCATATTCATCTCACAGCCAATTCCCAGGGGCAACTTGATTCAGCATTGCTCAGTGTACCTTCTTTCAGAATCTCCATTTGAGTCCAGGGCTACTTGTCTATACCTGGTGGTATAAGCCACCAATGAAAATGTAAACATAAAAACAGAGGTAACACATTAAGCCAATTGTTTTTCATCTTAAATTTCTTTCCTCAGAGGAGTTTATTATTTTAGCCAATGAGGGAGGCAAGCACCTTTCTGAGGAAAGAAAACAAAGAATGGGTAGGGAAGGGAAACACGTCTCAACATGGGGCACTGACCAGTGTGGGTTATTGGGCCCTAGTCATTCAGAGGAAAGTATATGGCACTGACAACCTTATAGTAAATATTAATATTTTGGAGACATAAGACTTCTTTAAGATACATATTCATGAAAACTTGCACATAATTTCAGAGTTCAGAGACCTTCTAAACTTCTAAAGTCAAAGAGTCTTAAGCAAAAATCCACCGCCCAGAGGTTAGAAATCTGGAAAGGATAAACATACATTTTAGACAAAAAAATCACATTTTTGTTTAGTACCATATTTTTGTAGGATTATATATATCCACAATAAGTTTTAATGATGTTTTTCTTGGAAAATAGTTTTTTAACGTTTCAAGTTAAGAAATCATAACATCTTAGTTTGCAAATTATTTGTGAAATTATGAGAGACGAAAAGTCGCCTGGGAGTTAAAGACAAAGCTAAAGTTCTACTTGACCCAATTAGCAGTGAAGCAACATAAAGACTGATATCAATCTCTAGAGGGGTGCTATGAGAATTTATCCTGCAGCAAAACATTCTCAGGCATTTCTAACAGAGGTGATTCCCTGACCTTTTACCATTTCATAGTTAAAATACTGTAACTTTCCTCATCACTGATGAGAAATGCCTGTGGAATATTTATTGGCCAACGCTTTGTACAGCTCACCTTGATGAGTTATGATAAAAAGATGTTCATCATGGATTTTATTTCCTTTTATTTCACTTTGAAGTTCTTGTGCATTCAAAACTTTTTCCAACTTTAAATGAAAAATAAAGAGACTGATTTGAAATTGCAGAACTTGGTTTTATTTTTTATCAATTTTAATAAGAAGTAGAATAAAATAATGGAACAGCTTTTCCCAAATCCTAACTTCTCAGAAACCAATCGATTTTCTTTTAAACAATGGATGAATCTCATCATAAGGAGTGAATTGAATTTATGATTTTTATTCTTCTCAGGAAAATTCTGTTTGGTGGGATTTTATCATAAGAAATGCTATTACACTCTTTGGGAAGTCATGTCCTTTTCCCATGAAACGAATAGAACGAAATCTTGAAAACGTGCTGAGCTGACTGTGCATCTGCCATTCTTTCATTCCCCAAAGAAACAACTCTAAGAACATCTTAACATTTTTTATTAGTTCACCCTTGAAACCCATCTATGATGGCATCAAGGTCTCTAATTATTTTGCTTCTTAAAAAAAAAGAAAAGAAAAATAGGTTGAAACTTAGCCTAATCTCCACACACCTCATTTATTAACATCCCTCTTTTACTTACTAATGATTTCATGAAAATTTTCAGTGTGTCTTTAACATTGCACTTCATAACAAGAGATTTAAAAGAGAAATTTTTTAAAGATGCATTTGCAGTGATCTAGGCTGGGGTTTATGTATTGACCATGTTTTATTTATACAAGTTGTGCAATGCCTGCCAGTTCTCTGCAGTGGGCCTTATCATTTATACTGTTCTGCCCAGATTCCGAATCTCTGCTTTTATTGTACCAATGCTAGAAAGCTGAATTTTCTCCCAGGAGTCTCTTGAATTATTCTAACAAAAATTGGAAAAGCATAAATGTTTACGAGTGGTGATAGCCTTAAGTCCAGAAAACTATTGGTGACTGAGGGAAAAAATTCATAAACTAAAAAACATGAAAAAGTCACTTAGCAGAATCTAGTGTCTAACGATGGAAGCTAAACCCTTTAAGGACAATGCCACTTACATGCAGATAGTTCCCATAGATAAGTCCTCCTTTGCTGGCTCTATTCACACCAGCTTGTGATTTGTCTTCTTCACTACCTTCTAGAGATAGCTTTTTAAAATTATATCTGCAGATTTAATAAATAAAAAGAAAAAAATAGAGCTTTAGAAAACACAGTTAACTAGTAATATGAGTGATTAAAATTCTCTTATTGCTAATTTTGTTTGGAGTAGACTGTTAAACAAGAGAATAAAGGTAACAGTTTTCAATGTTGTTTAAATTCAGAAATTAAAAAGCTCATACCTGGTACTTCTAAGAGTCTAAACCCACTTAGAAAAGAGGTAAACACTCACCCGAAATTGTTTCCTAAGAAGGGGCACCCACTCATGGTGAAAGGCACTCTCAGAGAAGCACAGAGGTTTGACTCTAGACAGATGATATCACTGACTTTCCCAGATGTTCTACAGTTGCCTTTTATGTATCCTGCCTACCCTGCTCCAGCCAATCAGTACTCTTGATGGACTCAGCTAGTTTCTCATTTCAGTTGGTACAGAACTGAACCTCTATAAACTTTAAAGTAGATTTATGTCGGGTACGGTCCATTTGCTAAAAGAGTGAGTATTCTGCCAAATCGAATCATACGACTTGCCAAGTTCTGTTTTTATATCCAAAGTAAATCAATAGAGGCCAAGTTTGAAATAATTACATTTAACTATTTAATTCCAAGAAAACTTTTGGCATAGTGTTAGGACATGTAAGGTGATGAGCTTACACAAATATGTGTTTTCTCAGATTTAGATATTTTTACAACTCTTAGGCCAAAAATTAAATTTTATTATCTCTGGGCAACGAAATACACTGTATACCAGAGGCTGGGTACATGCTCAAAGCCCGATTCCATCCATCGTCAGAGTTCTTCTGGCCCATATACCATCTAATAATTAGCAGCAGTTAAGCACCCAACACATTGTACTAGAATTTAAATGAACATTATTTGTTCCTTGTTCAGCAGTGGCTTAAAAATAACAGGGTAGTAGGGATCATTTACATTAGGGTACATTGTCTATAGAGAATTTAAAAACAATAACCATGTGCCCATAATTCTAAACACTATCAGTGATAAAATATTCTTTCTAGAAATATTATTTATTGGTCTCAGTTCTAAAGAATTGCTCTGAGAACTATTGAGCCAGGACAGAAGTTCTATTCACATACCCTTACTACATCACTGCCACTCACTTATTTAACATCTAAATGGTGGATTTTTGATGAATTTACTAAAGTAATTAAAAGTCAGAAACCTCATTTCTTGGCTCTACCAGTAATTGTGTAATATGGAAAAATTGATTTAACTTCTGTACATATCAACTTCATCACCAAAAGAAATGAAAGTGTTTAAATTAATTATAACTCTGAAGACCTGGCTCCACCCTAAAATCTTGATTTTATTACTGTGTAATAAATTATAATGTTAATGAAGTTTTACAGAAGGATAGACAACATGCAAATGCCATATTATAGGAGAACTGAGAAATCATCAAAACTACATTCTTTACCTGTCACATTTCCTTTGGGTTTTTACAGATGACCCTGGATATCACCCACACACTGGACAGGGACGTTATCCTGGGGAGCAGTGAGTCACTGTTCCTTTTCCTACTGTCCTGGCTTAGAGTGTTTAGAAACAGAGAATGCTCAGTCACCCCTTTTTCTTCACTTCGTTGCTCAACTAGGTGTGTTTACAAAGAATGGTGCTAAATACTTTATCCTACTCTCCTTAAGCTTGTTGAGCTGAGAAGTGTTCTTCACTTATGAAGAACAAAATACTAATGAAAGAAATAAGGAAAATATTTTTCCCTATAAATTGAAAATAAACAGATATTTTAGAAACAAAAATGTTTCCCTTTTTCTAAAATGCCATTTCATGTGGATCTCCCTGATAGTATCAACTCAGTGTGTACTTTAGCAACACAAGAACTGAGGATTCCAAGATTTGAATTTGATGCATAAGAGAAATAGCAAACTAATCTACAAATAGCTTGTCCCTTTATCCAGGAGAGTAAATAAATGGCAATTCAGACACATACATTACCATTACTTTTTGCAATAGAAAGCATTATCAAATTCATGACTAGTTACAGTCTAGTCATTGTCTTGCTAATACTTAAAATTTACCACTTGGAACCCAGTTTGTTCATCCAATGTTAACCTAATTTGGAATTTTATGCTGGAGGGAAGACTGCTTGATAAGCATGCTTGGAAGATGCCAATTATAATCAATTCTGATCAAGAATATGAAAAATAAATTAAGAACATTATAACCAAAACTGTTGTCTCTGGTTCTTTCCTTGTGACTTCTAAGATTAGGGTGTAGAAAAGAGTGAACCCATGAGGGTAGAGCAAAGAGAATTAGCAAGAACTTGTGGTGAGCTAAATTTTGAAAGTTTATAGGAATTTACAAAAATTTTTCCTTCCACCAACATAGTATTCGTTTCCACAAAGCACCTCATGTAATCTACTGCAAAATGTTACCTTTTCTTCTTTCATTTGCCCCTCTCAGATTAAAACTGTTGCAACTCCCCTCTGCACCAGCTCAATTGTCCAGTTTTCTTACACAACAGTAATAGACTGTGGCAGACCCAGCAGCATTGAACCAATAGGAGAGTTCTCATAAATAAGTGCTCCAGCGTCCTGTGTTTCAAGGGATAATTCTGAAAGGACTTGGCACCCTAGAGCAATCCCCAGTTGTTCTCAGCATCGACCTAAATAATGTACTCTTATTTTGGATTCTCTTTCTGTCTTGACTTCCTTATTCCTTCACTATTTCCTGAGAACATCTCCAAAATGAATCCCCTCACCTCAAGTCCCTGTCTCAGGCTGCCAACAAATATTTATTAATAGATCTCTTATTCGTCATAAGATATAATACATTTAGGAATTGAATAGTTACTTTTTTTCAGAAGACTTTTCCTTTCCAAACAAAGGAGTGTCTGTAAACATCGCAGCCATTCAGTAATATTTAGTTGATACAGTAAATTATAATTTGTTATATGAAGTAGTTTTTTGTTGTCATTGTTTTGTTGTTTTAGTGTTTTGTTTGATTCCCCATAGATGGGAGTCTGAAGAGAATTAAAATTCCTCAGCTAGGATTGTTATTCATACAAGTAGGTGCTTTTCAAAGTATCTTTACTGAAACTCAGGAACAGTCATTAACTAGTACCTTTTGCTCAGTTGTAATTATGACAGACTTAGGAAAAAGCAGGAAAAAACCTTTCAGGATACTGATTTCAAAGGAAGACTCACACTGCTCATCCTAAATCAGTGAAGGGACTATTTCTTTCCTCTGTATGGATTTAAGATGATTAGTTTCCAAGTGAAAAAGAAAAATAACCTTGGAAGATCTGTGCAGATAAGGTTACTCTAAGCAGCCTTGTAGATAAGGAGACTAGCAGGCCTCACACCCTGCACATACCACAAAGGAGCCAGGAACCAGGAAACCCATCCTCACCCTGGGCTGTGGAATGTGGTATTTGTGGAGAAATGCTTGCAGATAAAGTTTTACTTTACTTCTTTGTTTATTAAATACTATGAACAATATGAAAATAATTCCACTGAGATTTTAAAAGTCAGTTGTAGCAATTTCAACAGAAGGTTATGAAAACTGGTTTTGTCCACAATTGATGGTGTGCTTTGTAGTAAAACTCCAATAAACATTTTAACATTCAATTTTTCCTAGATCAAAATGATAGATTACCATTTACAATATGTCAAGAAATTATGCCTTTCATTATATAATAGATAGAACTTTTAAAAACTAATGTACTATTTCAACATGAGAAATGGTTAAATTATATATAGTATGAATTATATAAAATAAACTTTATGATATAATCATAATCTATTATATAATTTTTAAAAAGTACCTGCACATTATCAACTACATAAAAACAATAAAACAATGCAAAAGTTTAAGTACTATTGACATAATATACAGTTTGAAACATATGAAATTGATGCTTTTGTATGTCAGAGTGAGTAAATATAGGAATTTCATGTAATTCATATTATTATTAAAGTAATACTACACACTAAAAATACTATTAAACTCAGCTTGCAAGTCAGGCAAACTTGCAAAATGTTCAAATAGGGCCATCTATTCTTTAAAAGGGAAGAGGGAGCAAATTCTGATGCTGCCATGATAAATTTATCTCTTTAGATATTCAACAAAATCCACGTGACACCCAAACTTACTAGCAGAAAACTCATGCCTTCACACGTTTACAACAGATAGCATAATTTTCATATCTCATTTCCCACCACTTTCCCCCGAAAACCTAGTGATAAATCCAGAGTATAGGAACTAAGTTCTGGAATGTTCTAAATTTTGCATGCTTAGAGTGGCCTCCCTGTCCCTCCACCAACAGAACCTTTATTCATTGAGGCATATTTCAAATAGCACTTCCTCTTGGATGCTTTCCTTGATGCCCTCAAGAAGAGTTATTTCTTCCTCTTCAGTGGTTCAATAAGACTTTATTCTTATTTAAATTTTTAGCACTTATCACATTTAATTGTCAATATTTGGTTGTGTGCCTGACTTGCTCACTAGGTTGTATTTCCCCCAGGTAAGCACTCTTCCTTCTCTTTAAATCTTCTACACCCATCATAAATCAAAGAAATAAAAACACAAAAAACACTTCTCAACAAAATTGAATTTTATCTTTCTGTCACCTTTTGTTCAGAGTCAAAGATGAATTCAAATGCTTAGGTAGTAGTACATTAATAGTATTTGGAGACATGGGAAGGAATAAACATGAGTAGCCTATGAAGCAAGTCAATGAGCTTTGATTTAAAGTTTTGAAGCTTTAGATGCCATGAATTGTACTATATTTGTGTCCAAATCTTTGCACACAGGCATGTCAGTAAATCAACAACTTTTGCTGAGCACCTTCTCAGTAAAAGTTGTTCAGGTGCAGTTAATTCTCTTCTGCGCAATTTGAATTCTCATGAGTCCAAGATTAAATTGATCACTCCCAAACAGTTGACCAATATTTGTGAAATTGTTTGCACAAATGAATGAAGACAATTTAATAAAGAGAAGGAGAAAAGAACTGTTTTTGAAATGCCTGGTATATGTCAGAGACTGTGCTAGAGTTGTTCCAAAACGTTCATGCATTTACCTCTCTGAGAACTGACTTTGCCAAAGTAAATGCTGACTCAGACAGAGCCAGGACACAAACCAAGAACTCTCTCACTCTGAAGTCCTTGCTCTTTCTCCTACCCATCCTGCCTTATAATTCCCGACAGTGAGCCTTCAATAATATGCTTTCACTTATTCTACTCTTTAACAAGAATAAAGTCCCATGTTTTACATTGCTATAAATCTAGGAATACTTTTAATTATCTCATGCAATGAAGAAATTAATTTTTGTAATAATTATTTGTTAATTTGACCTTGATTTCACTTTATTACATGGACAGAATTGCAATATCCAGAATCTGACCCATATGGCAAGTTTGCTAGTGTTTATAGGAAGCAAGTCATTTATAAAAGAATAAGTCTCATTAGTTCCAAATTTTGCTTCAAGGTTTGGGCCTGTTTAAAGGGTCAAATTGAAGAAATGAATCTAAAGTTAATAGGATAAAGTAGCAATAGGACAGACAACTAATGACTCATATTTCTGATGTAGTAACAAGTGAAGTGGTTAGTATTTCCTACATACTATTATTTATTTCATACTTTCCTAGGTATTTTAAATACAGCATAGGTTTTAGAAGTTAAAAGTCATCCATCCACTAATGAAGAATCCCTTAAAATAGTGTAACAAAATATAAATAATATTATCTTGATTTAAATTACATTTATTATAAGGCTATTTAGATTGGTACTAAAAACATTCATTCACTCAGCATATTGAACACGATGACTATGTTCTGAGCACTGTTCTAGATCCTAGGGTTAAAATGATGAGAAGGATAGAAAATATCCATTTTTTTTCATGAAACTAAGACTTATAATAAGAGGAAAATGGTTAGGAAATATTAAAACAAATTAAGAAATAAGATGATGATTTTAGATCAAAGTTAGGCCTTTGAGGAAAATAAAATAGGGTTAAAAGACAAGGAATAACAGGGCAGGACGGTGATAAGAAAAGGAGACACCAGCTGAGCCCAAATGGTGAGGAGTCAGCCAGGCACAGATCTGGGAAATGTGTGATGAGATACAAGGATGCTTGTACCTTTTATAGAATGTTCATTCCAAAGAAAATTTATTAAAACATACAAATAAAACTGTATACCTAATATATTTAAATTTACAAATCTAATTTAATATTCTGTTGAAACTGGGATCAGCCCCACATCTACATCTGTTTCAACACGGGTTTTCTGAGTTTTGCTGGCCTACAGTAATAGGACCACGTGATGCTTCAATTCTCCAAGTTTTTTGTTGATTCATACAGTTGTGAAACACCTGTTCTAACAGAACACAGTGACAACATCCAGCATTTCATGTGAACAGTCATACACCTATTAAGCTCACCTGTGTTCTCGTCTTATTTGCTTAGAACAGTTACGAAAGTACATGAACATAAACACAAATGCAGACCTGCGAATGTCACTGGTGAAATGTGCAGAAAGTATCTTCAAAGCTGGGAGGGTGGGGAGACTCATTAGTTTTGACGTATTGCTGTGGAACATTCTTGCCATAAGCATGTGCAATGCAGTTGGCTAAAATTTGGAAACTAAGTAGTGCAAAAATATTGCTGTTTAATGGGAATAAGTAATTTATTTTTAATATGTAATCTGCCAACCCTTTTTAATGCTAGCTTCAGAAGAATATAAAAAAGGAAAAATAGAGGAACTATTTTTGAACTTTTTTCCAAACTGCTCATTCCACTTCAGATACTGAAAATGAATCTGCTTTTAAAAAACAATTTCGATTAAATGAAAATTTGTTTTCCTTGCTCCCACAAAACAAGCAAACAAAACCAAAAACAAACAAATCTAGAAAAGTATCTATTTAAATGGCTACCAGGGCTGGGCACAGTGGTTCTCATGCCTGTAATCCCAGCACCCTAGGAGGCCGAGGTGGGAGGATTGCTCAAGGTCTGGAGTTCAAGACTAGCCTGAGCAAGAGTGAGACCCCCATCTCTACTAAAAATAGAAAGAAATTAGCTGAACAACTAAAAATATATAGAAAAAATTAGCTGGGTCTGTAGTCCCAGCTACTCAGGAGGCTGAGGCAGAAGGATTGCTTAAGCCCAGGAGTTTGAGGTTGCTGTGAGCTAGGCTGATGCCATGGCACTCTAGCCTGGACAACAGAGCAGGACTCTGTCCACAAAAAAACAAAAAACAAAAAACAAAAAAACAAAAAATAAATGGCTACCAAATTGTTAGCTAACTGTGATTGCCCACATATCTTAGACCAATCCTGGTTCTACCCCACATCTGATTGGAGCTAGCCCCATCTCCTTCTACTCTTCCCCTACAGCTGGCGAAAGTTGCATTATGTCTCCCAGCCAAAACTTGGTCTGTAATGTTTAACCAAGGCTGTCTATTTCTAACCAACTCATTTCACAAAGAGGAAACGAAAGCCCAGGGAATTTCAAAATATTGCCTAAGTGCCTCAGCTAGTTAGAGGTGGAATTGGGACAAAGCCATTTAAAAGCCTCCTGGCTCCAAGAATGCAAGGATCTTACAATGCTTCTCTAAAAGAAGAGTGGGCTCATTAAACAGAATGCATGCAGGACAATTTGTTTAAATATAGTTATTTTAAATATAGTTATATTATTTGTTTATACTCTTCCTGTTCAAAAAAACTTTAAGAAAATTTACAATATATATTCAGAGGGCATGTAAAATTGCAGCTAAATATTAGGCATATAGGGAGAATAGGGCAAAAGGAAAATGCATGAAGGAAAATATGATTGAGGCAGGAATGAAATTATTATAATGCAAGCTATAAGAATCTAGACAGTTGTTAGACATGGGCTAAAAATAATTCTTTTTTCAGAGACAGAGTCTCAAGACTCTGTCATCCAAGCTCACTGTATGTAACTTTGAACTCCTGGCTCAAGTAAGTCTCCCATCTTAGGCTCCCAAGTAGCTGGGACTACAGATATGTGCCACCATGGCCAGCTATTTTATTTTTTATTTTTTTGTAGAGACATGGTCTCACTATGTTGTCCAGGCTGGTCTTGAACCCCTGGTCTCAAGTGATCCTCCTGCCTCAGCCTCCCAAAGCTCTGGGATTACAGGCATGAACTAAAATTGACTCTAGATTTTCTAGCAGCCAATACAAAGAAGGCGATTACATAAGAGTGTGATTTACAGTCCCATTAAAATAAAGATAGACCAGTTTTCAAGAAAACCCCAAATAATCCTGGGAAGGAGACCCAGAGAAAATCTCTTTGTTCTAATATGAGGAGATTACCTAAAATATGAGTGAATTGGGCACTAATCTAAAATTTAAAGAAATTTATCAATGAACTAGTGTTATATAGAACAGCATTTGAGAAGTCCTCTACTAGAAATCCAAAACACTGCTTCCTTCAAATCAAAATCTTGATGTCTCATCTGGAAATTCACCTTTTCCTGTGTAAACATGGTAAAATAAATGAAATACAAGGAGAAGCACTATGATGATGTAACAAGTAGTGATTGGTGGTTGTGTATTGTAATTTTTATCCAGGAGGCAGGAGGAAAAAGTGGGGCAACAGTTTTCACTGGAGAGACACTATTTTACTATGGTGCATAAAATCTACGTGGGAAAAAAATTTTAATCATTTACATTATATTATCCTCCATGATTTGTACCTTTTTAATGGCTTTTTGCAAAATTTTGCCATCTTTGAGTTGTTTTTGTTTGTTTGTTAGTTTGTTTGTTTGTTTTAGAAAACTTATAACCACCCATTAGAATAGTCCCCCAAATTATGGAAATAATCACAAATCAATATTTTTGTTCTAAGTAATTGAAAGTCAGGTAAATTCCTCCTAAATGTTCTATTGCACAGACAGACAAGAAATCAGAGTTTAGAAAACAAACAGAAACATAAAATTGCAGGGAGAATATTTGGAGAAACCTTGTTCAAATCACCTTGACCCATGTCATGTACTGTGTGGACACATAATTTTGCAACCTCATAGACCTACAAGTTAAGCATTAGTGAAATCCTTCCCCCTACCTTGACCAATAACAAGAATATTTTCAATACTCTACAAAAAAACCACAGAGTTGTTTGTACAAAAGCTGTCTCCCTGATGGCATGGCTGTAGCAGAGTGACAAACAGAAACCTCCCACAGACTGAGCCAATAGCAGACCACAGCAGAGAACTGGAGTGAGAAACACACCAAAAGATTTTCAAAAGCCTTTCACTTTCAAAAGACTGAGCACACTAGCCAAGTATGGGCTTTTTAAAATGTACAAATGATTCAGATATATCCATGGCACATTTAACAAATATTATTAATGATGACATCATAGATATGTAATATTTTCCTGTGTATATTACTTCTGTGTACATTATTAAAACAGTTACTTCTTACACTTAAAGATCTAAGGATGAGAATTTCATACAATCAGTACATACAAATAAAAATCCGAGGAATTGTATAACAACTTTAACGTCTTGTTAGCTACAGTCATGTAACAAAAAATGAAATAAAGAAATATGAAGTATGTGATTTACTTCTGTTTTGACCCAAGAAGTTTGATTCCTAGTATATCTGATAGAAAAATATAATATAAAATAAGTACAACCTATGTAAATCATTGAGTTATTTAAAAGGAATATCCAGAAGTTAGTATTTCTACATACTGCCTTACCTCTCTCTTCATAACCACTCAAACACTTGAGTGCTAAAATGAGCATGAGTCTTATCTCCTTTTCTACAGGTAAGTATGTTGATGTTTTAAATTGGTAAACCAGAATCTAAAGCATTACAAATTAGGGTCCTCAAATTATCAATGTTTTTCTTCTAAAATGTATTTTGAGTTACTTCATTTTAATAGATAATTGTGGAAAATAAGATAGCAGTAAGAACAGTAACTTTAACTAGTCCTTCTGGAAAAGGTGCCAATTTAAAAAATTTCTTAATGAGTAACCACCAAATATGTTATAATGTGCAAAATAATAAAGTGACCCATGAGTCTACACATACATTTAAACATTTATAAACATCAGGAACATCAGAAGGTAAAGCTCTTCTTAACAACATAATGCCAACAAATGAATATAGTAAGAATGATAGAAATTGAAAATCCTCATTTTGCAAGCACCATAGTAATAATTATTTTAAACAGGATTAATTGATTTATGCTAAAATCATTGCATGAAAGATCAGGAACAAGATACTCAAATCTCAAATAATTACCTACACAGATCGCTTGTTAATTACAAAAAAAAAGGTACATTTACAAAGTAAAGTAGAAATTTGGCAAACACCTCCTTAACCAAGAGGTCACACCTTACTGTGACCAAATATAGTAGAAACTGCGATCACCAGCTTCTCGATGCGATTCACTGTGAAGGATACAGTATCACCTACATAGTGCTCCTACCTAAACCTAACCATGAAGAAGAAACCAAATAACTCTGAATTGAGAGGCATTCTGCAAAACCTCTGACAGAGATTCTTTGACAATAGCAATGTAATGAGAAGACAAAAAATTAAGAATTAATTACTGGCTAGGGAACTCTTCATTATTAAAGGAGTCTAAATAAATATGGAAACTAAATGCAATCAGTGATCCTTGATTGGGTTCAGAATTGGGGAATTAAGCAGTATAAAGTACATTTGGAGAGTAACTTGGAAAATTTGAATATGGATTGCACATTAAATAATGTGCTATATAAAAGGTAAACTTTCTGAATGAGATCCTTACATAGTATTTACACAGGAGGATGTTCTTGTTCTGAAAAGATAGGAGGATGATGCATTTAATGCTGAAGATAAAACAAATGTCAGAAAATGTTAAAAATCAGTTAATTAAAGTAATTAGTATATGGGTAGTCATTGTACAATTTTTGTAACTTTACTGTAAGTTTGTACTTTCAAAATAAAAGGTTGGAAAAACTACAATAATTTCCTTATGTCATAAGAAATGAAGTTTAAAAGGACAAAGCTGGGACAAACTTCTTAACTCATTCAACAGTTGGACAGATCATGAAACACTACAGGCAAAACCCTGCCTTAGTGGAACTTCCATTCTTTGTCCTTATTTCTGAGTTTTCTCATGTGCTAAATGGGTGAGGATGAGGGACAGCATTAAGTGTTGGACTTGATATCTTAAAGTCCCTTTCTACACTCTATGCTATTATTTCAGATACATGATTTTATTTGCTTTAAATAGATACAATACAATGTCTAACTTCTTCTCCCTAGAGCACTATGAAAAATATTAAATAAAAACACTAACCAACAACACTTAGATACAGCACATAACAGAAGATGGCTCTATGAGTTCCGCTTTTTATGCTATTACAGATCCAACACAAAACACCACTGAACAATTTATTACTTTAAAAACACGCTAAACTGTGAGTTTACTTTGTTTTTTATTTCTAAGATTATTAAGAAAAAATGTCTATTTCAGATAGAAGTGGAAAAAGGGGAACTCTCATACACTGTTGGTGGGAATGTAAGCTAGTGCAACTGCAATGGAGAACATTATGGAGATTCTTCACAAAACAAAAAATAGAATTACCATATGACCCAGTAATCCCACTGCTGGGCATATATTAAAAAAAAAAGAAATCAGTATATGGAAAATATATCTACACTCCCATGTTTAT
Organism: Lemur catta; assembly: GCF_020740605.2. NCBI lineage: Eukaryota > Metazoa > Chordata > Mammalia > Primates > Lemuridae > Lemur > Lemur catta. The sequence goes on along the minus strand of NC_059132.1, from coordinate 77,718,268 downwards.
TGCAGCACTATTCACAATAACCAAGATTTGGAATCAAATTAAGTGTTCCCCAATGGATGAATGGATAAAGAAATTGTGGTACATATATGCAATGGAATATTATATAGCCATAAAAAGAATGAAATCCTGCTATTTGCATCAACATGGATGGAACCGGAGAACATCATATTAAATGAAATAAGCCAATCACAGAAAGACAAATCTCCCATGTTCTCATTCATATGTGGTAGCTGAATATTAAAACGATTGATCTCATAGAGATTGGGAGCAGGATGACAGTTACCAGAGACGAGGAAGGGTAGTGGGGAAAAGAGGATAAAGTGGGGATGGTTAATGGGTACAAAAATGTAGTTAGGTAGTTAGAGAGAATGAAAAATATTTGATAGCAAAACAAAGTGACTATAATCAAAAATAAATTTTGGTATAATTTGAAATAACTAAAATAGTAGAATTGGAATGTTCATAACACAAAGAAATGCTAAATGGCTGGGGTGGTGGATACTCCAATTACCCTGATTTTATTAATACACACTGTATGCCTGTATCAAAACATCACATATACTCTATAAATATATACAACTATTATGTACCCATAATAATTAAAAATAAAACTTTTTTTAAAAGTAGTAAAGATAACCATTTTTATACCATTAGATATCTACCAATTCAATAGAATCAAAATTTTTATTAAAACGCATAAGAATTTTTAAAAATAGACTTAATAGGATATACTTAAATAACATACATTTATGTATCTGTATAACTGGCACTGGGCTAAGATAAATATATTTTTTTAGCGTATATTGCTTCTTAATGTTGCTTATACTCTGAATTCAAATGAAAAGTCAGATAAAAGGTTGGTTGGTTTTTCTTTCCACTCTTTTTGTTTCTTCCATCTTTTGCATTTATCACTATTAATGAGTCGTTTTTTGATGTTGATACTACTTGTGCAAGGATAGTGGATAATAATAATTCATAACTCTCTAGATTCTCACTGGATTTGGTTTTGTCATTTAATTACCTACCTTTATGTGTGTAATGTTTGGGGGATCTTTGGGGGAGAGGAAGGAATTTGATAATCTATCTTTCATCAATGGTAATGACTGGGAAAAGTAAAAGAATGGAAAGTTGTAGCTTTCATATTTATTTTTAATGAAAAAATTAAGAAATTTGGGCAATAAAAGGAAAAACAAGTTATAACTATGAAGAGAATCCTGTGCTTGGATTTCAAACAGGGATAAGGAAAAATGGATGGAGATTTCCCATCTAGACAGAGAGGATGGGATTCAAATTTACTAACGTCACTATTAAAGTAAAGGTGAGAATGAAATATTTTTAAAACTGAAGAAAGAAGGAGATAAGGCAACTCGATGTTGGAAAGTTCATTTTAAGGTTGAAGAGAGTTGGGGAGTTATCAGATCAATGTGAGCAAGAGCAAATATTTTTATTGTTTTCAACTATCAGGGGAAAAGTGAAACACGTTTGAGCAAATAAAGTTAAGAGGAAGCTTTCTTTTCTTTTCTTTTTTTTTCTTATCTAATAAAGAATAGACAGGAATTAGGGAGATCTTACCTTCCTTCCTTCCTTCCTTTCTATCTTTTTCACGTTTTATTCTCTACTGCCCAAGGGCACTATGGGGAAGTATCAGAAGGTTGTGGCCCAGACTAAAGAGGAGGTGAAGTGCAAGTGAAAACAGTAAAGGAACTTTAAGCAAATTTGTATTTATGCCTGAAGCTTGGCGGAGTTATGAAGCAGATAAAGTATAGCTTTGGAAGGCTGCTTTTCTCTTGATGTTTCCTCCTGCACTTCCCCATCCACAGGTACCCATCTCCCTACTATTTTCATTATTGATACGTTGTACTTCCAGCCTGGCCTGCTCTATCCGGGCCAGCCTCACTTCCTATGGTCTGTCCCAAAACGTAAAGCAACTAATTACAATCCCTTAAACAGTGAATGACTGACAAGGCCCTACTGAACACACGATTCTTTTTTTTTTTTTTCTAGCTTTTATTTTTATTTATTTATTTATTTATTTATTTATTTATTTTTATTTCAGCTTATTATGGGGGTACAAAAGCTCAGGTTATATACATTGTCCATGTCCCCCCCATCCCCCTGAGTCAGAGCCTCAAGCGTGTCCATTCTCCAGACAGTGTGCCTGGTACTCACCATGTAGTCATACCTCCATCCCCTCCCCCCACCCCCCCCACCTCCCCGAGTCAGCACCTTCAAGCATGACCATTCCCCAGACGGTGTACATCATAAGGGTACCACCAATGCTTGCAAAAAGTTGGTGGGAAGAATAAGGGAAGAAAGGGAAGCAAGAAAGGAAGGGTGAATAGGTTAAGTTGGTTGTTATTCTGCTCAGGAGGGCCTGAATTTTAAAAGACTATACTTGAAGTGGTAATTTAACCCCAAAGAAGAGATCAATTAATGCAAAAATTCACATATCATGTAACTGACTATGTTCCTGAAATCTTGAATGTGATGCTTGGGGAAGTATACCCAGGTCCCTTCACTTATATCACTTGAAATTTCCTATTTGCCTCTATGTAAGACTAATTTCAATTTATAGTGCAGAGTTTCCAAGTTTTCAAATATATGTAAAACATATGTAACCACAATAATAGTAGTTAAATGCTTGTAAAATGCTATGGCAACTATAACAGACTCTAAGTAGAGATGAGTGCAATCCCTGAGTTCTGTTAACAGATGGTGCCATTTATACACAATAATGCACATTCTCCAGCTTATTATTTAATAGAATAAATTCTAACAATTTTTCATAAGTGTCAATATGAAGAAAAAAATGATTGGCCTGTATGTTTCATTAAGCTTGTATGCTTTCAGCAATCATTTCTTCCTGAGGAAATATTTCCTGGTGTTTTATTTTGTCATTTGTATTGGCTAATATTTCTGTTAGAAACAGCTTAATTTGTTATTAAGGAAGAAAATTCAACGAGGAAAAAATATTTCTTCCAACTGGATTTGGATTCAAATTTGTATAAAGAGAAATGTGGAGATAAACGCTAAGGATACTCTCCCAGGTGAGTGTCAACTAGCCACATCAGTGGCCACTGGAAAACCACGGGTGCTTGCTGGAGATTGTCCCTTTAATTCTGAGAAAATATTTCCCTAATGATACTTTTCATTTTTCACTCTAGGATAGCTTGTCATTGGTACATAAATGCCCATAGCTGGTTCTGTCAACATTTTTGCTTTGAAGATTATGTGCTTTATGAGGCAAAACATAGCAACACAAACATTTAAATTGCCCCCACATTTTACAACCTCAACTGTTGTATTTTATATAAAGGTCACAAAATGAATATTGTATTGATGAAAATTGGACATACCCTGAGGACTCCTGCTCCCTGAAATCACGAATGGAGCAGATTGAGAAATCAAAAGTGTATGCCGAAAAAGGTAGGTAAAGAGTGAAATCCTCAGAACAGTTAGGATTTTCATTCCTAGAGGCTAGAAATAAGCCAAGGGAGAAGGTAATTTTTTTCTTTATTTTGGAAATTTGATTTCCAATATTACTTGGACATAATATAAGTAATGTAAGTTAAACAATAATAATACAGTTTTAGTTACTTAGGAAAAAAGTAATATGTATGAGGGACTCAAAAATAGTTTTAAAATATTACTATATGCTAGAATCTATTTTTTGTTTGTTTTGTTTTGTTTCTTTTGGCTTCTATTTATGACATGCCTACAGATTTTATGTTTAAAATACAACAAAACCTGTTCAATGTTCCTCAAAGTGCTTCAATGCAAGGGTGAGTTGCCATGATTACAGAGTTGATGCATCAGTCAGGAAAGTAAGAAGTTTCTGGTGGACTGGTGAGCCATTTATTAAAACAATACTAATCTTCCTGACAGTCATACATTACCTTGTTTCTTCACTATCCATCCAAAATAATAATTAAAAAAAAACTCTATTAAAATCCTAACAAATGGCTGAGAATATTCCAGTAAGGCCAAACCAATTGTCCAAAAGCAGGTCTATATTAAATGAGGTAATTTCTAACAGATGAACTAGAAACTTACATTTTTCTAGTTAATGCCTGCAACAAGCCATACTTTGCTTGGCCAGTTACTAGTTACTACTCTTCTTCTAATTGCTTTGATTCCTGTAGCAGAAAGGGTGCAAGTTGCCGTGAGACTGTGTAGTCCTTTTATCAGTGAATTCTTCACATGTGTTTGTAAGTAATAGCTAAAGAATACACAAAACAGCATAATTATGTTTATTTTTCTAATTATTAAGAATAACTTTTCATGTTTCTGATTTTGCTCTGTTATGTTATATATGTTCCCTAATTCGATACCAAAAAGAACATTATGTGGGTGCTATTATAATATTTTAGTCCAACTTCAAGCTAATCGTATTAATATAAACTTTCCTGCTTAGTGTATAGTTTCTGTAAAATAATCCTAATATAACTTATAAGTATGTTCAAACACTGCAAGTTAAATGGACTCCCTTAGGAAATATTGATAGGTACCTTTTATATATCATTTATATATCTCATAATTGAATAAAATGTTAGCTAATTAGAGATTTGTGAAGTATCAAATGAAGTATAAATGATTTCATGATAGAGTTTGAAACTTTCTGAAAATAAATAAATGCTGGATAGTTGACAAAAATAATACTTTTTGAATGAAGCAAAGGATATAAAAGTTAACTCACCTAATTATGAGCATTTATGAGGCCAGTTAGAACACATTTTCTTAACTGAGAATTTTAAACAGTTTTCAAAAAACCCTGAATATTTTACTCTTTACCACATCACTATTAAATTAGTAGCATAATAAAAATAGCTAACACTCTTAAGTAGATAGCATCGTCTAGATAATGTGCTTATGATAAACCCTCTGTTGGTATTATTATATTTAATATTTGCAGCAAACTTATGAGGCAGATACCATTGCTGCCATTTGACAGAAGAGGTATATGATTCATAAACTTGGCTAAGACTGCACAGGTTGTAAGGCACAAGGACTAGACTGGAAGCTAGATCTTCTCCTTGTGAAGCCCATCTCCTCCTCTTCACTGTGTTGCACCCTCCCCTCAGCAAAGAAATTCTTTGCATCTTCTCTCATGGACAAATTTTTAAAAAATTAAACCAAAAGAGAATTTGAATATGTTATATGTTGCCAAAAATATTTTAGTATACGCTTCACTGGTTCTTACCAATTTCAATTAACCCTATTTGACTGGTTAGTGATAGTCTTGAAGGGATGAATTCATTTCCTAAAGATGTAGAAAATATATTACTTAACTAAAAATGCAACTTTTACTCTAAACATTCTGACTAAATAACCAACAGAAATAAAATAGTTGTGTATCAAAACATATAAAGTATGGAAGTTACATTCAGTATAAATTATAATATCATAGGACAATTAAGATTAATTAAAGAACAGATTGCTTTTAGCCCCACGAATGACTCTCAGAAGAATAAGCCTGATTTTGTTCATGACATCTAAAAGAGAAAGAGTATTTTAAAAATTAAGGCTAACTTTTTAAAGTTTATGAGTTGTTGCAAACGACCCACTCAAGGTGGTTGATTTTGAAGACGGAAGTAGCATATTAATGTGCTGCCCTAATAAATTTGCTTTAATAATAGGTATTCTATGAGTAGCATTAACATGTTTTCAATAGACTTGTGTAGCCAACATTTACATTTCTTGATTCCTGAAGAAACCATCCAACACAAGATGAATTTTGAGTTCTTGTGAATTACACATAAAAAGGGTAACCTGTTTAAACTTACATGAGTTGTGTTTTTTGCATAGTATTAATGTTTCCTAACTACTTTTTTTGTTTAATTATCTTATGGGCAAAATCTTAAGGACTCTTAGAAAAGGTAAAGCTTTGCCTTTCAAAGAATCCGCTGCCATCTCCCACCGACCGAAAGAAGTTTGACCATGACTTTGCCATCTCCACTTCCTTTCATGGGGTGCACAATATTGTTCAGAATAGAAGCAAAATTCGCAAGGTGATCTGGTTGGTGGTGGTCCTGGGCTCAGTCTCACTCCTCGTATGGCAGATCTACAGTCGCTTGGTCAACTACTTCACATGGCCAATCACAACGTCCATAGAGGTTCAGTATGTGGAAAAGATGGAGTTCCCAGCTGTGACATTTTGTAATTTAAACAGGTAAAAAATTACCCTTTTAATAATAATTAGTCCTTATAATTTTGCAAGTATAACTTCTCTTGGATGACTAACACAGAGTTTTCTTATGTGTAATGTTGCTTATGCAAAACCACTGAAGTTCTTAAATTGTAATGAAAAGCATGAATTTAGGGGAGTAAAAAAGCTTATTGATTTTTTTTTCACTGAGTTTCCTTTTTTTCTTCCTTTCTTCCACAATTATATGCCAAGTAACACACACAATCCTATGGTTAATTAGATACAAAAGTCTTGATTCCCACACTTCAAAAGAGAAACATAAACAATCACAATACCATATGGTAATTGTACAATACAATAAAACTATGTGCAAGGGCTCTGAAAGCACAGAGAACAGAGTGATAGTCTCTAGCTGGGGTGTTATGGAACTCTGAGTAATAAAAGATGACCAGAGGTGTCTAGGAGGAGATGAACAAGAACTGGAAGAGGGAACTACAGTGCAAACCCATAAAGATATAAAATGTTCTAGTGTATATACGAGGAGATCTTTAATGTAGTAGAGGAAGGGTCAGCTCCATGGGTATGTGATCTATGCAGTTGCACAGGATCCCGAGCTCAAAAGAGTTTTACACTTGATTTAATGCTCTGCTGCCACTGTCTTGAGTTCTTAACTAAACTCACTCCAGAAAACTGCAATCTGTTGACTGGATTGTGCACCAAGTGGGCTGTGAAGAGGGCAGCTTTCCCCACAACACTTCCCAGGCAAAGCCTTGTAATTGCCTATGGTGAGGGCTGAAAGATCACACGTAGGATTTTTCCCTGGGGAAGGAAGGCTCCGTAGGACCCACCACTTAGCTATTTGACTATAGGCAAGTCACTCAATCTTCTAGTTTAAATTTTAATATTTATAAAATGAGATAAAATCATCTACTTCACATATTTTTTTGCTACATTAGATGAGGTGGTACATACTCCATTTTCTTTCATTCCAGGGGCATTTCTAGAACAGGTGCCCAACAATCAATGATTTCAGCTTTTGTTTTACATGATGGTATCTTTAAAAATTGATAGTGTATCCTAGCTCAGTTAGATATAGTAAATGCCCAGACCAAAAAAGAAATTCAATATTTTAGAGGTTATAATTGTGGAATAGGAAAATTTTTAGTTATAAGAAAATTATTCTTCCTTCAAGAATGAAGATTGAAGACATTATCAGTATTGTAGTCATTAGAGATGTCTTCAACTCCCAAAGTCTAATTTTATAGATAGATACTTTGGATATCAATTCCTGAGCATATACCCAACACTGTTCAGCAAATTAATGACAGATCAGGAAAAAAACTCAAGCTGTTTTTTAGCTCTCAAAGCGAATGGTCTGTATTTTTGTTTTTAATTTCAGAATATTATGGGGGTACAAATGTTTAGGTTACATGTAATGATCTTTAAACATTTTAGTTTATGTGCCATATAAACAAACTTGGAAAAACTATGTATTTAACTTGCATATTTTAAATTTGTATCTAAATTTTTAACCATAACTTGAAGTTTATTTCTTATGTTTAGGAGATAAAAAATAGATTAAAATATTATATTTTATATAAATTACATTATAAATATATTATGAACAATATATATCATAAGATACTATACAAGAAAATAGGATAAAGATTCATTGTTATAGAAATAAATAGTTCATACAATTTCATGAAATTGTAACTACTTTATTAACTTAAACACACTGGCAGAAACCATGTAAAACTTTTATCTGTAGACTTTAATCAAATATTGAAAAATCAGGAAGTCTTACCAAATGACTAGTTACGTTTAAGATAACAAATTTTATTATACTACTTCAGACTTCGTCAATTCAGAGGATCCCAGCAAGAACTCAAATACTCTGTGTCTAATGCCAAACTTCACCCTAACAAGGAATGTGTATGACAGGGCAAGACAAGGTATAAGGAGCCTTTTTTTTTTTTTAACTATTTCCCAGAAGATGGAATAAGGAGCCTTGATGAATTCTTAGATGAGTCTCCTGAAGCAAGCTACAATTTAATTATACATCCCTGTGTTAGAAGCCCTGAAGTTGTTATATACCAGTATGCATTCTATGCTAGGATTTGTTATGGGTGACAAGTTAAAACTCTCATATATGGAAAAAGAACCATTATGAAAAGAGGATCTGAAATTTTATTCCATTAAAATTCTCTGTGCCTAAGAACACCAGACATATGCACATCTTAGTTTGAAGACGTTGTTCTAAATTGCATTGCCTCCAATTTACTTGAGAAGAAACAAAGCTTAATATTACAATTTACTTAAAGTGACCAAGTTAGGGACTGGAAAGAAGTCTGCTAGTAGATCCCAATTCCTATACATCTGTTAAACTACCTTAGCAGCAGGAAACGGATACCTGAGTTAAGGAAACTTTGTCAATGACTTTGGATTATTAGAAAGGGTTTACTTTTTACAATAGGTGCCAGGTACCTATCCAGTGTATGTCAGAACAGATCATTTTTTGAGACTCCCCTCCTCTACATGGCAAAATTATTTTCAGTAATAGGAAATTAAACAAATAGTAATAATGATGGCCCATATGTATTCATGCCAATAAAAATGTTAAAAATTAAAATAAGTTTAATACAAAAATAGGAAAAAAGTAATGCATTAATACTTCTTAATACTTATGTCCTCTTTTGGGAAAACAAAAAGGAAAAACTTTTTTGTCTTTTGCGGTAATGAATAATAGAATTTTCATTGCTTCCATTTTTTAGCCTTGCTTTTTCAATTTTTTTCAGTGACTTCATCAAAATTAACTTGTTTCATGTGTTCATGTTCCATAGCACAGTCCGATTTGTTAGTCTATTTTCATTCATAGTTGATTAAAGAATCTTTATTAATTTTAATTTTGAAAAGTTTCTTTCACAAGAAGCAATCGTTATATAAATAGAAAGACAAACTCACTCCTAAAGATATATTTGGCAGAGATTGATAAAAATTGCATTTCACAAAAAATTCCAGAAAGTGTAATACTGTTCATGATCTGGTACTTGGTATCAATTCTAACGGTTTCTAAACGTCTCTGTGTCAAAAATTTCCACTAAAGTATCTTCATCATGAGATCCATCATAAAATTCCATTATATTTGGTAAAACTTCTGGATTTTGTTTTCTTCTATTAAAATCAGAGATAATGATTAGATGCAAGGATTACTGATGCTATTTCATCCATTGTTTTAAAACAAGTAATTCGAATACTGGTTCTTCATCTTTATAATCACTGTGCTTCTTTATTTCAATCTCTTTAAATGAAAAAAAAATAGTTAAAGGATTTTCAATAAAAGGTAAAATCATTCCTCTCATGTACAAATATAAACACATGGCAAAGAATTCATTAGAAAATAGTAAAATGTTAAATTGGCTCAAAGGAGAATCCAAAGAGCAAACATTCTTCCTCATTTTCCTTCTCCATAAAATGATCTATGAAATATACTTTTCTTGTTAATACATGGGAGACTTGTATCTGTTTGGGCAGGACTCAATGAAGGACTGAGTCAGATAACTTGTACATCAGATAAAACTTACTCATTTGGGTCATATAATTTGGGGAAGTGTATTTAGAACCATTAATATACATAAAAAGAACAGATTTAGTACTTGGTTGCCAGATGTTAAATTGTTTAAACAAATCAATATATGTTTATTATATTTTCTTTTACTAGGCTCTCACCAGTATACGTTAAATAAAAGAGTAAGGCAAACTCTATCTAAGCAAGTTTTCTGAAAGGAGAACTTGGAAGAATTTTGAGGTTCAAATTAAAATTAAAAACAAACTCAACTCAATGCACAACACTTTGGTTTTATGCTGAATATATGTCTCACAAAAAATTTTTACTTTCTTGGTCCTAATATTGTTAGACTTTGTTCATTAACTTTAATTCAGCTATAAAAATTACCCTCGTGGTCTCAAATATTATTAGTATAATAGAAAACTCTTTTAAAGAATGTTTCAAGATACTCTCCCATTAACCTTTTTATCTATTGTATTTATACCTCCCATAGGTGTGGTAATTCCTTTATTTCTCTGCATAATCATTTTGAAAAGAATCCAGTGAACATGTACGAGGGAGTATTGACTCAGCCTATGCAAGACTCCATAGTTGCAGGGCTTTGGAGCCAATCCTAGATATCGTCAGTCATTCAGAGTTAGAAACCTGAAGTAGTTTTAGAAGTCTATCCCTCAATAGAGGGTGAACACTGTGCTTGTCCCACAAATCTGTTATTAATGCAAACTGTTAATGCCGCAAAAGATCCCAGAAATACTTTTGACCAAGAAAAGCTAGGTTATTAGATCCACTGTAGTTAGGTAGAATATCGCCATGACAGAAGCTTAATAGTGTCACAGAATGGGGAAGTCAAAAGAGGATATTTACAGGGTTTTACAACCTGGGCTGACCTTTCAAGGCTCAGAGCTGGTAATGTAAGGTGTTAGATTAGATGCTGATCATGAAAACAGTTTCTCATCTCTTGAAGTATATGTCACATCCGTTTGGGTTTTTTCCTCCATTTTGTTTTATGTATACCCTACCTTGACTGAGAAAGGATTTAATATGGCTTGTATCAGAAAGAAAAATTATATATATATTATATATAATATATAAAATATATATAAATAAGTAAATATTTTTATATGTATAAGTAAAACTTATCTAATATAAAGTGAAAATAAAATCTGGGACATCAAGGAGGTCCAGGCAAGACACACAGACCATGTACCCCATACAACCACCAAGAGTGAACTACACATTCTATTCTATGTTTTCTAGCAGCCAATATTAAGAGAAAACATCTGTTCATTTTCAACATTTATAATATCCAAAATATGAAAGTACTGACCATGTTTTGAGAGGAATGTAAAGCATGTAAAATAAAGAACCATACATAATAAAAGGCAGACATTGCTCAGCAAAATCAGAAATGAAGAATTAGAAAGTAATACAGTAGTTGGATTAAATAGATCACTTCTGCTTTTACTGCCAGAAAATACTTTGACACAAATGAGGCATTTATTTAATGAATCCTTACCTAACCCTCACTAATTTCCAGGCACCTTTCTAAATGTTTTAGGAAAATATAATTAATGTAATCATCAAAATAACATTTTGAGGTAGGTTATATTAACATACACCAATTTTACAAGTAAGGAAACTAAGTCCCAGGGAGATGCAGAAATTTGCTGTCATACCATTAAGTGGCTGTAACAATTAGGCTTGACTGAAAACAGAATCACTATGAGTGGCAGAGGTAAAGGGGTGTTACAGAGATTAAGCCTCACTCAATAATGTGAGCTGCTTAAGCAATCTTTGTAAGTCTATTGCCTCTGTTCCTGGTACTGGGATTCAATGCAGCAGGGCCAACAGCAGAAGGGAAAATGAATGCGAAGTTGGGGAAACAAATACAAGCTGGAGATGTCTGTCTCTTGATCACTACTTCAATCCTGATGGCGCGGGTGACCTGCAGGCTAGTTGGCACCTTCCCCAGGTTGCCATCTCACTAACCCAGAATTTGAAGAAGCTAAAGGCTAAGGAGCTCAGACAGGAGCAGGAGGAGCTATGGTTCCGACTGCTGCCCTAGATCAGCAAGTCAAGTGAGCAGATGAACTGCAATGTAGGTAAACTACCTCAGCTTCTGTGCTACAGTAAACTGCAGAGTATAACCAGATACATACTAGGATTAGACAGCCAGGAAATACAGTTCCAGCTTAGCTAAGCAGAGGCAAAACAAAGCCACTTACAGGAAATCTGGCTTTTAAAAATATATGTCCTTAAAAAAAAATATATATATATATATATATATATATGTCCTTAACAACTATACATTAGCACCTCTTCCTTTCAGTTGGGTCTTGAAGATCCATTAGGAGTTACCCAGACCAAAGTCTGGGAAGTATTCCAGGTAAATGAAACTATGCTTACAAATATAAGATAAATTTCACAATACGTCAAAGACCTCTTAGGAACCCATTTTGCTTGAATGTACATGAGGGAGAGTGTAGGAGATAAGAAGCTGATAGCATCCAGATGTGTGGTCTCTGTCTTGTAGATAATTGCAAGTTTTTATTATTCTAACTATTGCCTTCATTTCTACTAATAGGTTCCAAACTGATGCTGTAGCCAAATTCAGTGTTATTTTTTTCTTATGGCATGTTGTGTCCAAAGTCCTCCATCGTGAGGAAATCGGTGCCAATTCCACTGGCTCTAAAGAGGCTGTTGATTTTGTTAAAAGTCACCAAAATTTCAGCATTGCAGAATTTATCAAGAACAATGGGTTTTATCTCAACAGTAGCACTTTGTTGGACTGTGACTTTTTTGGAATGCCATGTGGTCCAAAGGTAATGATTTGATATTTCTTCAAATATAATCAATATAATAAGACGCTTTATCGTACTGTTTCACATTGAGATAAAGTTTACTCCCATGGAGAACCAATCTAAATATGCTCAAAGATTATATATCACTAGCTCAGCCTTATGATATCAGGGGTATGGAATGTACATGAGACAAATTTCCTCTTTCGAGAAGTTAGATAAGAAAAAAAAGAAAACAGAAATCTTTGGTTGCCTTTCTTGCATCATAATCTTCAATTCTTTCCATTCATCAACATCCTATTCCAAGATAGCATTTTTATCATCATTATTTGTTTTTATGCTTGTGATATTACATTAGAAGCTATAAAATAAAAGGTATAAAATAAAAGGACCCCAGCATTTAACTATGAAAATTATATGTAACAGATATAATATATATTCACTCATAATACATAAAATCCTGTTTTCATTATTTATACATATAATCTACATTTAAAATATAATGCTGGATATATCTGGAATCTATTAGTAAAGAGAAGTGTAGGCAATTTGATCCCATATTCCTGTATCAGCAATTCTATAGCCTGTGTTGTTATGGTGAATCTAAGTCAACTTCACAGATTCTCGGTTCTGGGATACAGTTGCTTATTCTTTTGCACACAGTCAACAGAAAATAAATGCCTGAGTGACATTTGACAGAGATAAAGTTTGGGTCTAAACTCTTCATTTAGAAATGAAGCTCTTCTCATGCTGTTTTTATCTACCAACATATTCAACTTACCACCTCAAAATCTTTCATTAGCAATGACTTTGTCAGTTCCATATTACAGAAACTGAATTCTGTAATAGTAAGCTGAAGGGTAAAAGTAATGAATTAATTTAATTAACTGAATACTCTAAGAGTAGGGCTGGCTTCAGAAAATGCTGAACCAAGGCATTCCAAGACTATCATTAAGAGTCTGTCTATGTCCATCTTGTAACTCTGGTTGGCTTCTTCCTGTATGAGTTCTCCCCACACAGAGCCAAGATGGCTGCTAGCAACCCTAGACTTTCATCGTAGTAGTTTAGCACTCCATTATTCACTTACAAATCCCATAGAAGATGTTGATTAGTTCTACAACTTGTGATACATATCAATTTCTAAACCAATTACTGAGGCAAGAGGGCTGGGTATAAAGACTGGCCCTACGTACATCTGCAGTGATTGGAGAAGGGGCAAAGGAGCAGAGTGCTGTGATTGACTGCACCATCCTGACCACACATAATGGAGGAAGGGCAGCTCCTCAAAGAAAGGATGTGGAAGTAGTTCTCCACAAGTGATAACATCAGTTTCCATGAATATTTAGTGAAACATAAAACAAGCAATATTTTATTAATACATAATATTTTACATATTTATGAGGTACATGTGACATTATTTTACATGTACAGAATGTGTAATGATAAAGTCAGGGTATCTGGGGCATCCATGACCTTGAGTATTTATCATTTCTATGTGTTGAGTACATTTCAAGTCCTCTCTTCTAGCAACTTTGAAATATACAATATATTGTTGCGAACTACATTCACCCTAGTCTGCTATAGAGCATTAGAACTTATTTCTTCTGTACAACTGTACGTTTATACACATTCGCCAACTTCTCTGCATTTCCTCCTCCCACCCACATGAACTTCACAGTCCCTGATATCTATCATTCTACTCTGTGACCATGAGATCACATTTTTGAACTCCTACATTTGAATAAAAACATGAGATACTTGTCTTTCTGTGCCTGGCCTATTTCATGTAACAGAATGACTTCCAGATCTACCCATGCTGCTGCAAATGACATGATTTTGTTCTGTTTTTATGGCCAAATAGTATTCCATTGTGTATCTATACCACATTTTCTTTATTCTTTGTCTATTGATAGACATTTAGGTTGATTCCATATCTTTCCTATTGTGAATATTGCTGCAATAAACATGTGAGTGTAGGTAATCTTTTGATACAGTAATTTCCTCCTTTTTTGGATAAATACTCAGTAGTGGGATTACTAGATCATATGGTAATTCTATTTTTAGTATTTTGAGAAATTGAAATATTGTTTTCCATAGTGGCTGTAGTAATTTCATTCCCACCAACAGTGTATGAGTTCCCTTTTCTCTACATCCTTCCCAGCATCTGATTTTTTTTTTTTTTTTTTTGGTCTTTTTAATAATGGCCATTCTTACAGGGGTGAAATATTTCATTGTGGTTTTGATTTGCATTTCCCTGATGATTAGTAATGTTGAACATTTTTTCATATACCTTTGACCATTTGCATGCCTTTTTTTTTGAAAAATGTCTATTCATATCCTTCACCCACTTATTAATGTGAATATTTGTGTTTTTACTGTAAATTATTTGAGTTCCTTCTATATTCTGGATATTAGTCTGGATGAATAGTTTGCAAATATTTTATTCCATTCAACAGGTAGTCTCTTCACTCTGATGATTGTTTCCATTGCTATGGCAAAACTTTTTAGTTTAAAATATCCTATTTATTTATTTTTGTCTTTGTTGCCTGTGGTTTTGAGCCCTTAGCCATAAAATCTTTGCCCAGACCAACTCCCTGATCTATTTTCCCTGTGTTTCCTTCTAATAGTTTTATACCTTTGGGTCTTACATTTAAGTCTTTAATCCATCTTGAGTTAATTTTTGTATATGGTAAGAGATAGGGGTCCAGTTTCACTTTTCTGCATATAGATATTCAATTTTCCCAGCACCATTTATTGAAGAGGGTGTCCTTTCCCTAGTGTATGTTCTTGGTGCCTTTGTCAAAAATCAGTTCTCTATATATACATGGATT
Organism: Lemur catta; assembly: GCF_020740605.2. NCBI lineage: Eukaryota > Metazoa > Chordata > Mammalia > Primates > Lemuridae > Lemur > Lemur catta. The sequence goes on along the minus strand of NC_059132.1, from coordinate 77,702,926 downwards.
TTTTTTCTGGGGTCTCTATTCTGTTGCATTGGTCTATGTGTCTGTTTTTGTACCATACCATGCTGTTTTGGTTACTATAGCTTTATAATATATTTTGAAGTCAGATGGCATGATGCCTCCAGCTTTGTTCATTTTGCTCAGGATTGCTTTGACTATTCAGCCTCTTTTTTTTTGGTTGTTATTTCAAACAAATTTTAGGATTGATTTTTTATTTCCATGAAAAGTGATGTTGGTATTTTGATAGGGATTGCACTCAATCTGTAAATTGCTTTAGGCAATATGGTCATTTTAATAATGTTAATTTGTTAATTCTTTCAATTCATAAGTAAGGCATGTCTTTCCATTTGTTTGTGTCCCCTTCATTTTCTTTCATCAGTTTTGTACTTTTCCTTCTAGAGGTCTTTTATTTTCTTCATGAAATATATTTCTAGGTATTTTATTATATTTTTGGTAGCTATTGTAAATGAGATAACTTTCTTGATTTCTTTCTCACCTAGTTCAGTATTAGGATATAGAAATGCTACTGATTTTTGCATGTTGATTTTGCATCCCACAACTTTACTGAATTTACTTATCAGATCTAAGAGTTTTTTGGTGGAGTCTTCAGATATTTCTAGATATAAAATCATATTATCTGCAAAGAGGGACAATTTTACTTCTTTTCCAATTTAAATGCCTCTTAGTTCTTTTTTTTGCCTGATTGATCTGGATAGGACCATCAGTACTATGTTGAATAGGAGTGGTGAAAGTGGGCATCCTTGTTTTGTTCCAGTTCTTAGAGGAAAGGCTTTCGGCTTTTCCCCATTCAGTATGATGTTAGCTGTGGGTTTGTCATTTATGGCCTTTATTATGTGAAGTATGTTCCTTCTATGCCTAGTTCTTTTAGAGTTTTTATCATAAAGATGTTAAATTTTATCAAATAATGTTTTAAATGTATAAAAACATGCTTACTTATATACAAAAATGTCTCATTTAAATAATCATGATCAGGCATAGTGGCTCAAGTTTATAATCCTAGCACTTTGGGAGGCCAAGGTGGGAGGATGGCTTGAGGACAGAAGTTCAGGACTGGCCTGAGCAATATAATGAGACCCTATATCTACATAAAATACTAAAAAATTAGCTGGACATGGTGGTACAAACCTGTAGTCCCAGCTACTTGGGAGGCTGAAGCAGGAGGATCGCTTGAGCCCAGGAATTTGAGGTTGCAGTGAGCTATGATGATGCCACTGCACTGTAGCCTGGGTGTCAGAGCGAGATCCCGTCTCAAAAACAGAAACAAACTAAATAATCACATGCAAATTGATTAGCGCATATTACAAAAAAAAGAAAACTGGGCCGGGCGTGGTGGCTCACGCCTGTAATCCTAGCCCTCTGGGAGGCCGAGGCGGGTGGATCGCTTGAGGTCAGGAGTTTGTGACCAGCCTGAGCAAGACCCCGTCTCTACTAAAAATAGAAATAAATTATCTGGACAACTAAAAATATATATATAGAAAAAATTAGCCGGGCATGGTGGCGCATGCCTGTAGTCCCAGCTACTCGGGAGGCTGAGGCAGTAGGATCGCTTAAGTCCAGGAGTTTGAGGTTGCTGTGAGCTAGGCCGATGCCACGGCGCTCACTCAAGCCCAGGCAACAAAGTGAGACTCTGTCTCAAAAAAAATATAAAAAAAAAAATTAAAAAAAAAGAAAACTATCATTGTATGCATATATAAATCATCAGACTGTTTATTCTTTCTGATATTTCTGTATTCTTGTTCAGACATCTGTGATTTTAAAAATAAGTTATAGCAATTAAACTTTAGAAGTAACAAAAATACCCAATTGATTGTGTTTTCTTTGGTTCATTTTTATATTGGAGGATTTTGCACATGTCTTCACTGAATATGGAAATTGTTTTACTTTTAATAATGGTGAAACTATCCAAGCAAAGAAAAAAGTGAGTGTCTCTGGAAGAGGCTTGAGCTTGCTCTTCAACATCGATCAGGTATTGAATTTTCTGCAACCTACCCAGATTCAAAACAAAAAGGACAAGCAGTTTGATCAGAATGTTTTGCATTGTCAAATAGTTCCTTCAAGTTGCATATTACTTCATTGTCAATTTAGCTTACAGTCTCATAGATTCTATATAAATAGTGAATTAGAAATAAAATAGTCAAAATTTTGAATCATAACCTGGAAATTTTTAGCTATTCTACTGACTTCCATTATTGTAACTCCAGGAAATGTTCAGGCCACAAAATAAGGAAACCCAGAGATTTCTAAATTGCAATGTATACAGTTATTTTAAGATAACTCTAAGTATTTAAAAATAATTTCAGAAAGATTTTCACATAATAAGGCAATACGATTTAGAAAGCAACTATACAAACATATTTTACAAACCTTAGAATCTGTATCTGGAAAGGTGATGAAAAAATTAACTGTTATGTAAAGAATATCATGTAAATAGACTTTGCCAAAGCCTAGCTTTTGGAAAGTTGTATTGGGCCTAAGAAGTTCTAAGTGTTCAGGCCTAGGAGGCAGATGTTGACACCTAAGAAATCCAGTGGTGTTATCTTCAAGGGTACCCTGTATAGCTCTCACCTTCTGTCTTGCATAACCACTTCTAGGATTACACATTTAGAGGCATTCTACTCCATTACTGTGGTTGTATAAATGAGGATTCTGAAATGCTGGATTAAATATCCAAAATCACATAATTAATGCCAAAGAGAGGAAATAAAACTGGTGTTCCTAAATCTTACAAAACTACCCCACTTCCCAATTCAAGTGAATGAGGCCATTGGCTACTTTTAAAGAATTTTTAAGGTACTTTTCATGGCTTCCTTCTGTATCCCTATTCAAGATATATATTTTTTATGTCTAAACATGACATTGCATACTCCAATGCATGTACCTATGCATACTTGTATATATATTTAATTAATATATTCAAGTCATTCAAATATCAGTTATATGGTCAGTTCAAATATTAAATTATAAGTTTGATAAACTAAAATTTTCCAAATATTTTTAGAATGTAGTTAAAATCTACAAATTCAATGCAATGTTGCATAAGTAAATGGCACTGAGTTATTTCTTCAGTCTGGCCAGTTAAGTGTTTCTTAGAGGGTTAAAACAGGCCCAGGAGAAATAGAGTTCTGAGTTACAAATAGAATACTCAGCATGTTTATTAACTTCAATTACATACGCAGTTGACACATTGACAGAGAAATCATTATAGTCTTAAGTCTATCTCTTCTCCTTATAGCCTGAAATTACAACTAATGACAAGGTCACCAGAAGTTTAGTCTTAAATTTCTTCATCTGACATAAGATTTGTATAAAAAGAGTGCAAATCTTCACTTATGTGAGAAAATGAATTTGAATTTTAAATAAGGCCAGTGATTTTAATTGCAAAGAGAAGAAGACCAAATGATTTTCTAAAACAAATGCAGCAAAGAGAACAGCCAAGAAGGCAGCAACTAAAAGGTCACTAGGTGAAGAGAGGGCCAGAGGAAATAAGATCACTAACAGTCATCTTACATACTAATGGCATTTATCTGAGGTTAAAATGATCCATGGAAAACTATAGAAGCCTTGAGCTGTAATTTGGCCAAGAAAGGCGTGCCTAGTTGTTTAATTTCAAAATTCTTATATAAAAAGAGATTAAATCCTAACATAAAATATTGATTTTGGATGTCAGATGCTATCATGAGACGATAAAACTCAATCTTAAAGTTATGTTGAACTGATATACTCAATTTCCAATTTAGGGGAAAATGCACTTTTATTTCAGGAGGAATTCACTGACAACCCAGCTCTTGGTTTTCTTGATGCTGGGATCATCTTTGCTATCCATTCACCAAAGAAGGTGCCACAGCTTGATGGTTTAGGCTTGTCAGCACCTGCAGGGATGCACGCACGGGTAACCATGCGCCAAGTGAAGGTAAATGCTTGAAAGATGTGGAGTCTGAGGGAATTAGGTGGGATAGTGAATGCATTAAATACATAAATAATGCTTTTCACCGGAAACGCCTTTCTTCCATGCCTTTAGAACATCACTGAAAATTCTAAAATTTCATTTCAGATTCTTTTTCTTTATATGGAGGCACATATTAGTAGAAACAGTGGATTCACATATACAGTATAAGTGAAAGCTGGGAGGCCTATCAAATCCAAGGTGACTCTAAATGTCATTAGAAATGGAAAGAGTCATTGAGTATGAGGAGACACCTAAGTTGCTGAGCTATGCTTTCTCAGCGGGACTATCTAGGAAGGAGACAATTAAAGTAGAAATAGCAGGAATCTTTGAGTCAGGCTGGTCTGACAGGTTTCCATTTGCCAGCCACTTGCTCAGTAATTTTCTTAATTAGCTTCCTGAATTCGCATCTCCTCTCTGCACAACTCAGGCAGAGGTGATATTTCCCCTTCATAGTAATGAAGTTTAAGGAAAATGCCATAAAGAAAGCATTTACCATTGTTGCCTGGCACACAATAGGTGCTCAGCAAAGAATCTTTCTTTTTTCTTTGTGATTTTGGTTGCTGTTTTGTTAATGGGCTGATGAGTATGCCACCATGACATTTACATAAATGACTTTTTTTCTTCTGTGAGTTAATGTTTAGAATAATCCATCTCTCTTTCTTGATTAGCATTTGGGATATATATTAAAGGACCACTATTATATTAATTAATACTTACCTTTAGGGACTTTCAGGTTAATAGAGGAGGCAAAAGAGGCAAATGTAGTTGATGTTAAAAGATCAAAGAGCTCTGAGAGAAAAGTAAAAATATATATCAGTCGTTGTGATGGAAAATGGATGGCTTGACTTGGATAAATCTCCTGAACTGGGTGTTTATTTTATCTTAAGACAGTTCATCAAGAATATCCTTGGGGAGAATGCAATCCTAACATCAAGCTGCAGAATTTTAGCAGCTACAGCACTTCCGGTTGCTTGAAGGAATGTAAAGCCCAGCACATAAAAAAACGATGTGGATGTTTTCCTTTTCTGCTTCCTGGTAAATAATGGTGACTTTCCCCTTATTTAATTATATTTACTTAATTTGAAACATATAAAATGAACATATCATTAAATTGTTTTCCATTCTTATGAATTTCTATGCTGGAAAATCAGCCATTTGCCAAATACAACCTCAGCAGACAAATTTTAAATCATGAAATCATAGCAGAGATTTCTGGAAAAAAAATTGTGTTATCAGGGTGGGTCCCCAATTCTTATTCCCAAAGGCCGAAATCAGATGATCTCAAATGTCTAAAATGGCACATCCAGATTTTCTCAGTTTTTGAAAGAAAAATTACATTATGTATATTTCTTACTGATCCTTAAAAAAAAAAAAAAAAAAAAAAACCCTAGAAAATGATTTTCTTTGTGACTGTAAAAGAAACTTCAGGCCTTCTTTGCATACAATTTAAAACATTTCTAGAGCCATGGTTATGAGGCAAGCATCCAAGGGTGCAATAAGGCAGCAGGGATAAGAGCCGGATCCGTTCTGGGCTGCTCAGCTCAGCTCCACAGTTCTCATCTCCAGGATCTTGGACAGGTGACTTAACCTCTCTCACCTGCTGGAAGAAGTAGGGATGGGGAGGTGGGAGGAGAATAATATTCTTGCCCCATAGGGTTGTTGTAAAGATAAAAAGGGCATGTGTGTGAGTGGTTTGAAAAGTGCATGGCACAGAATATAGAATATAGTCTGTATGAATGTTATTAGTGTGGAATGGGATAGGCTTTAGTTTTAGGTGCCAGAGGTAGGTACAATTTGCTTGTCCTCAATAACGGGAGGTAGAAAGAAATTTCTTTAATTAATGGATCTGTGGGGCCAGCTCTTCATAGGTTCCTGAGGCTATGATTTGATTTTCTTTTTACATCTTGTAAAAACACTACCTACCTACCAAACTATTGCTCAGAAATTTCCAGAATCATCACTTCCTTCTTTTAGAATTCAGATTATTGATCTCTGGCCCCTTCAAAACTGCCCTTCTATAAAACATTCTGTAAAACTTTGGCTCTGATTTGCCATTTCCAATTACATCGGCAAAGTTACTGGAAACAAGTCTGAACTTATTGATGCAGAATACTGTTTAAAATTTTAAAAATTATTATTTCTTACAAACCACAAAATGAATAATTAATATGGGCCAGAAACAAGGCAAGATGCTATATAAAACACAAAGCATGACATTTGCATGAACTTTAGGATATACCAAAAATTCTCAGGAATGTCATCTTATTTGGTTAGATACTCACATATCCCTCTAAGTCTATTTATAAATGAGAAAACTGAGACTTCTAAACATTAAATTAATTAGCTAAGTGTTAGGGGTGCTCCTTCTGTGGGATGAGACAGAATTCTTGACTCAAAGATGAAAAGAGGCTTAAAACAAGGAGTTTATTTTACTTTCCAAGGGAGGAAAGGGAACAGCATGAACGGAAGAAGGAATGCCAGCCTTGAGAATGAGTGGCTTGGAATTTTATTGTGGTTATGGAGAGTAGAGCAGTTGTTGTGAAACGATAATGGAAGATGGCCATTTTCTATTAGGTTGGTTTGATCTGGCTCCTTGATCTGGTTTCTCAGAATTCAGTTTGGCAGGTGCCGAGAGGGCTACATGCCCTTTCCTGCTTGTTCAGTACTTTTCCAGTTCTGTAAAACAAGCTCTTAAAAAAACAAGTTAACTGCCAGGTGGTTGTGCAAGAAGCAAACAATGGGGCCAGCACACTGTTGTGTGCAGCGATGTTTTTGTATTAGATGATTTTCTAGCAATGCTGTCCTTTCACTAAGGTAACTCCACTAACATTCTGTAGAAGCAGTCTCTAAAATCAGCTTTTCCGATATCTGCTGTTTCCAAAATTTCATTGTTCTTTATAATGGAAGAAATGTTACTGCCATAAGTAAGGCACAATTTTGAAAAATGAGGCTTTTTCCTAACTTAATTTTGAAGGCAGATTTCTTTTTTTACTTTCAATCTTTTCAGAAAGAACACTTCCTTATACACGGTGTCCCAAAAGTCATCATACACAGGGAAAATGGAAATTGTAGCTAAATGTACCTTTATTTATAAAATATTCATTACAAAATTTTACAAAATTTTTCCTGTATATGGAGAGTTTTGGAACACCCTGTAGTTTGCCTAGCATTCCACAAATTGTCCACAAATTGTGAGTGGACAATCTCTTTTGGTTATTTTCAGGATTGTTACTAAATGTTGTGGCTAACCTCAGAAACCACATGGGTTATACCAATAGACAAATATTGTATTAAGGCTAAATGACTAAGACTTTAGAATCGGCCCTAGGATTAAACCCTGATACATATTGATTTTACTACTTGTCTCAAGGTCCACAGAAAGTGTTTAGCAAATATTGGTACTTATCTGCCCCCATCCTATTCCTAGAAAGGCTGCTCATATATATACACACACTCAATGGGATTCTATTTCTCCCAGTGGATAGAGGGAGAAGGATGGAAAATACACACAATGTACCAAGGCTTAGTTTCTTCATCTGTAAAATGAAGATTCTCAAATCACAGGATTGTGAGCAAGATCAAATGAGATGATAACTGTGAAAGTAACTTAAAATTTGAAAACTATCAACATTTTAAAATTACTGTTGGCACTTAAAGATTTTAGAATGATATAGACAGATGGAAAGAAATAGAGAAATAAATAAAAGCATTATCCTTCATCCCAACATATGTTTTCACTGGGTGTTAACATGCTTTCATACTTTTTCTTACAAAAGAATAAATTTCCATATGTATGGATGGGAGATGGATGAATGGATGAATGGAGGTAAGAAAGGTATTTTTGTCATTAGGTCACTTATTTTATAAAGTGTAAAGTCTCTATTTGTTATACTCATTGTTTTTAAGGAAATGGGATAGAATGTGACTTACAAAAATACTACAATTGTGTTTCTCCCATGCTTGGTAAGTGGTTTTATTTACTTCTTTTATTTTTAGGATTCATATTAAAGTTGCTCAATGTAATTCAGGACATTAAATCATACTATGGATACCTCAGAAATGAAACAGAATGTAGAGTATAAAAGGGAGAGTTTTTTTAAATGTTCTTAAACAGTAGCTTATATAAACATACACAGTAAAAACAAACAAACAAAAACAAAAACTCTCTGATTTTAAGACACATCTGGATTAAAGATACACAGTGACAAAATAACATCAGAGAGTTCGGTTTTTATTTCTAAATCCTTATATTGTTTTCAGAATTTTGTATTTTTTTATAATCAAAATAGCCTTGCTGTTTTTCTCTTATTACACAAATTGAATGTGTCTGTTGTGAATAGTTCAAACATTACAGAATATAAAAGAAACCATGTAAAAAATCAGTAGAAGTTGCATCACTCTGAGAATTACTCCCACTGTTTGGGAATCATCCTTTCACTCATTCATTTTATTATACATATGTTATATATAAAATTTTTTCCATAAATGGAATCATAATCATATATGCTGTATTTATTGAGGGCACCTTTTTTTTAAACAGCCTTTTTTGGTTTTTTTTGCTTACATACCTCTTACCTTAACCCCCAATCAATGTAAACACTATAGTACATTCTACCATAACTGTCTCCCCATATATAGCTTTATATTTATGACTTTAAATCATTGATTGTTTTATTGAAACAGAATCCAAATATGTACTCTTTCGTGAAACTTGCTTTTCTAACCCATTGTAGAAATATCTCCAGAACAATGGAATTGATTTAACGGGTTCTTTTCAACAGTTGTAAAATATGTCACGGTATGAATATGAGTTGAAGGGATCTTATATTTTTTTAAAGCCCACACGTTGAATATGCAAAAGACATATTACTAACCAAGAGAGTGGGAATTATGCTGCCAAATTTCTTCTGATTTCCTATCCCCGATGAAGGCTGGATGGAGAACTTGGGGAAACAAATCAGGCAGTTCTGCATTAACTGTTGTGGGATAATGGGGTCAGAGGAGTGTGTGTGAGACTGTGTATGTGAGTGTGTGGGTGTGTGTATGTGTGTGCGTGGGAGTATGTGAGTGTGTGAGCATATGTGTATATGAGTGTACGTGGGAGTACAGGAGGTATGAACGTGTGACAGTATGTGCGTATGTGTGTATGAGTGTGGGTGGGCGTGTGTGTGTGAGAGTATGTGTATGTGAGTAGGTGGGTGTATATGAGTGTGTGTGAGTATGTGAGTGTGTGAGCATATGTGTGTGTGGGAGTGTGTATGGCAGTGTGGGTGTGTGAGAGTATGTGTACATGAGTGTGTGTGAGTGCATGGGTGTATGCGACTGTGTCGGTGTATACGAGTGTGTGTGAGAGTATGTGAGTGTGTGAGGAGTGTGTGTGTGTGTGAGAGCACGTGTATGTGAGTGTGTGGTGCATGAGAGTGTGTGCATGGTAGTGTGTGAACATGTGTGTGAGCGTGTGAGAGAATGTTAGTGCAGGGAAAGAGTGGTGGTCCTTCACAGTAGCCTTAAAGAACTAGTGGATGCGTGCAAAAGTTATGGTCTAAAGAAGTATCACAGTTAGGATCTGAAAAACAAACCCAAAGTGGGTCATTAATCAGGGGGGTCTTGGTGAACAATGGGTTCACAGGAACAAAGGGTTTTTGTTTCAATGCCAAAGGGAAAACGAGAACCTGAATATCTACCAGGAGTGAGGACGGAGATGGGCACTGCGGGGTGGTCCAGGCTGGGGACAAGCACCACGCCAGCAAGGGCTTTTCCCAGTGCACATTTGCGCATTTGCGTGGACAGCCTGGCTGCTCTCAAGGAGCCAAGAGAGGACAGGGACAGAGGACCTCAGTGGCTGATTTAGAAGTTACTGGGTCCATAGAGATAGGAGATTTTAAACACCCAGCCGCATATTTCACATCACTATATGTTGTGACAAGGCTAAAGGTTAGTTTAATTTAAACCTGAGTTGGCTTTCAGGATCATGTTTGAAAGTTTTTCTTACGGTGACACAAAATCACACAAACAACTTTCCATCTTTGTCTTGTTCATATATCTTATATCTTATGGAAATAGAGCCAGAGACTTCCTGGAGAGAATTTCTTATCTCTAACAAAGATCCTAATCCAGTGACTCAATGAATTCCAAGATAACAATTCCTATGGTCCATATTCTGTCTGCTTTGCTTTATTTAAAATAAAATATAAACACCATTTGCTAAGAAAGTATTAATAGTGTGACAGAATTTGTAAACCAATTTTTAAATTTATTTTATTTTTTTAATTGACAAATAATAATTGTACATATTAATGGGGTACATTGTGATACTTCAATACATACAATGTATGGTGATCAGATCAGGGTAATTAGTTTGTCCACCATATCAAACATCTATTGTTTCTTTGTGTTGAGAATATTTAATATTCTCCTTCTAGCTATTTGAAACTATGTATTATTGTCAACTATAGTCACCCTACAGTGGTAGAACCACTTTTTTTTTACCATTGAAAGTGAAATTATAAACTTTAAAAAGCTCTATCTTCCCCATTGTGAAATATTCCTCTTCTTTGAATTCCCTCCCCTGATTTTCATTTCAGACCACATTGAATTTAAGGAATTATGTACAGTGGGAACACATAATTCTAGCTGTCCTGTTTCTTGTGAAGAAACGGAATATCCTGCCACTATATCTTATTCCAGTTTCCCAAGTAAAAAAGCTTTGAAATATCTTTCCAAGAAGTTGAATAAAAGCCAGAAATATATCAGGTAATCTTGTTAGTCTTGTAAATTACTGGTAATTAATGTGAGTATTTCCTTTACTGAAAACTCTCAAAGACTCAGGAAATAAAATTCCTATCAATCAAGGGAGGTGACAGCTTGTCACTGAATTTACAATGGTAGCATAGAATTTTTAAATTAGATAACGTCATGTCTTTAAACCACTTACTTTAATTGTGTGAAAGGAAAATGATGTTTGCTTGAGGAATTTGCTCATGATCACACTTTTACTGCCCCAACTGAGGAAAATAATAATTCCGCCTAATATCAATGAATGCTTTAAAATACGAAAATTCCTTACTAGTATATTATATAGTTTGAGACTTCTAGTAACTGCATAAGGTAAACGGAACATAAATTATCATTCTAATGTCACAGATGAGGAAACGGAAGCACACTGTATTTTAAGTAACTGTCCTATAAAGGTAGCAGCACAGAAAGAAATTGTGGCCAAAACCTTTGACTCTCATCCCCATATACTTTCCACAGAGGCACGTGATTCCAATTCTGATTAACTGAGTATTAAATGAGTTCTCTTTCTGCTATACCATGCTGCCTCTTAGTAACTACAAATCAAATCTCATAAAGAACTCTTTGTTTTCTAACTGGAAACAACCTTAACATTCCTCTTTGCTTTTTATTTATATTTTTAGACCTAGGACATGAAACAGCAATGTAGTATATTGGTATTTGTACTTATATTTATTAATATAAATATATATTAACTAATTTAAAGTTGATTTACATTTGCACGGTCAAGTACCTGACTTTGAAAGTGTGCTTTGATTCTAGTTTTAGCCTTGTATTTAATTTAAAAAACTTTTTCCTCATGTAAATGCCTACACAGCAAAGTGATCTTTACAAATCAGAAAGAAAAAGCATTTTCATCAAGATAGGACTGATGGAGGTATGATTTCAAACACTTAGCAGATAAAAGAAAGAAGAGCTACAAAATTTGTAATTATGTCTTTGTTTATACTTCTGACTCTAACACATATATCTCTGTATTTCATTTTAATGTGGGAAACCGATTTGCTTGTAATGTCATTCCTATTATATTTAAATATGACTTAAAAGAGCACTTTGCATGACTTTTGGCTGATAAAAATCTCCTGAATTTCATTATTATTTAATATGCAGAGAATATAGGCATGATTTTGGAGACATGTTGGTGAATCAGAAAAGAAAGCTGTGTAAAAACAAGATGATCCTAAGAATGCAGGTTTTTTTCCCCCAAACTCAGATTGTTATAATTGTATCTCCAATTAATCCTATCACATAGTTGACATGTAGGGACTTCACATGGTTGTGAACAGTGGAGTCTATTACCAGGAGGATTAAGGTAAGGAGCTGAACAAAGGCGGCTAGACTCAGAAGTTGCCCAGATCCTAGATAGAGGCAGTTAGAAGTCACACATATGATTAAGAAACTGGTTTGTGGACAGAAATCAAAGAGTGATGAATCAGAAAATACAAATGCCAGCTGGGGGCAGTAGCTCATGCCTGTAATCCCAGCACTTTGGGAGGCTGAGGTGGGAAGATCACTTGAGACCAGAGTTGGAGACCAGCCTGGGCAACATAGTGAGACCTCACCTCTATAAAAACTGAATGAAAAAAAATGAGCCAGGTGTGGTGGTGCACACCTGTAGTCCCAGCTACTTGAGAGCTCTGAAGCTGAAGATGGAAAGGTCCCATAAGCCCAGGAGCTGAAGGCTGCAGTGAGCTATGATCAGGCCACTGCACTCCAGCCTGGCCAACAGAGTAAAATAAATAAATAAATAAATGCAGTTTGTCAAAAGAATGGACATAGAATCTTAACAGTAGTAAGATTAAAAAGAAGCAAACTACTTTAAGCATGAATTCATATGTATGTCTTCCTGGGGCAGAAATCAAAGCCACATGATGGCCAATCCAGGGTCCCAGGTGACAGCTGCCAGACCCCCAAATGATGAGAAGCTTAGCTTGACTGAACAGGCAGTGAGGTGGTGAATATAAGGGTAAACTGTGACTGGATATAAGCCCATTTCATTAGCAAAACAGTGAATTTTTTAAATTGTTTCATTTTAACTTAAATTTTGAAATAAAAATTGTTTGCTTTGTGCAAAACCAATTCATTCCCCTTAAGGCAGCATTCATGTTCAAGCATCTGAAAGCATTTCCTTAGCGTTTTGTAACACAATGAAAAACCCAGTTTTTATTTTATAATATGCCTCTCATGACACAAACAAATATTCTCGGACATAAATCCTGAACAATTTCACTCTCACCATGAGGCACAGATTCAGTGTGACCCAAATTACTGGGCAAATCAGCTTCCTGAGAGGAATTGAGTAAATATCACAATATATTTATGGGGGAGGAATTCATTTTCTCTCAAAAACACAGATGGAGAATGTTTGGAAATGATTATGAATGTTGTGCTTGGGAAATTAAACAATATTATCAGTGTACATGCAAATTAGGAGCATAACAGAGGCTAAAAGGATTGAAATCTTATTGAAATTTCTGTACTTCCAAGACAACTTTATTATTTCCATCACTTTGGCAACTGCTTTATTATATGTAAATATTGCCATACCCCCCATTATCTATTTCAACATAGTACATTTTCCTGTTACCGAGTTTTAAACCAATGGATATTAAGTAAATATATTAGTGATGTATTTTAAATTAAGTATATTTGGAAATATTGGTTTCAAAAACTGTAAACAATAAAGAGAGTGATTTACAGCCACATTTCTTAGATATATTAAAGAATACCAAATAATTCTAGAAAACATTGTTAATAGGATCCATTCTTAATGACAATTATTGTTGCCATTTGTAAATCATGAGGTGGTTGGTTTCCACGTCACCTTATAGCACAGGTGAATATTTATTCACTCATTTATTGGTTTCCTCTTTAATTCATTCCCTTATTTGTTCATTTTACAAATATATAATGGGCACCTACAATGTGTTAGGATTTGAGGAGCATTCGAAGCATTAGGAATACCTCGGTGTACAAGACAAAAACCTTGCCTTGTTGTGCTATGTCCACTGGGACGGAGATGGACCATAAATATATCTAGTCACATCACACGGTGCCTAGTGCCATGGAGGGAAGGCACCAGAGAAGCAGTCTTGGGAAGCCAGAGCCAGGGAGGGTTGCTTCCAGGGTTGTGGGGCATGATCAGAAAAGCCTCTCCTGAGAAGGTGAAGTTTGAGCAAAGACCTAATGCAGAGGTTCTCCAAACTCCATAGGGGAGTTTTATTTGCAGTATACTGGGAAGTCTTGGGGTGAGGGGTGAAGGTTGAGGAGAAGAGTGACATGATGTGGCAAATAGTAGGCGTATATTTTAGTTACTGTATGAACAGAGGTGTGTATTTGTTGAGGTGAAGTGCATTAAAGTTGGAAGCAGAACAACTGGTGAGAAAGCTATTGCAAAAATTCAGGTGCAAAATAATGAAGGACTGAGCAAAGGTGGTAGCACTGAGTCGGGTTAGAGATGGCAGCAGTCCAGACACATTTTGAAGGTAAGGCAAATAGGGTTTCCCGATGGATTGGCTACAGGATGTGAAATTTTATAGTACATTATATATCCGGGGAAATAGCAAGAGTTTGACTTGGAATATGTTAAATTTGAAATACCTGTTAGACATCCAAGTAGAAATAACAAGAGGCAATTGAATATATTATTGCAGTTCAAGGAAGAGAGGTGGCTGGAGATAGTGAGAGCTTCGAAGAGCCCATAAAGGGCTATAATTTTATTTTGTAAAGTTTTATTTTTTTTTTTATTTTTAAGAGAGCTATTATTTTAAAATAATGTTTAGCCACTCCAGTCACATATAAAGATTTCTAGAAGATATTAAGGAAGCAGAGTCTTTGCCCAAATATACATTAATGATATAGAGGAAATAACCAGCATATATTGAACATTCAATATACATCAGGTTCTGTGCCAGGTTCTATACATTATTTAATTTCTCCTCATCTCAACTCTGAGAGTTCAAGTAAAATTCTGACTACTCATGAGGAATCCAAGATTCAGAAAAACAATGTGGGTCACATAAGTAATGAGGGACCTAACCAGGGTTTGAATTAAACTTAAGAACACTTTTAAATTTCTGTAAATACTTTAGTCTACTTAGTGGATATTTACATTTAATGTCTTTTTTAGTTTCTTGGGAATGAGGTGGAGAAAAAGAATTCTTTCTCCTAAACACTAGCATGACAAAAGTACCTTATTAAATCATGCTAATTGTGATTAATATTGAATTTAATTCTGTGCCTAATTCAACAATTAATAACATCTAAACCAAAAATGAGTATTACTTTTGTCAGCCGGGAGTTAAATGTAGTGCTGACAATCGTGAACTATGATAACTCTGTTTTTGTCCCTAGGGAGAATCTTGTAAACATTGAAATAAACTATAGTGATTTAAACTATAAGATAACTCAACAGCAAAAAGCAGTGAGCGTGCCTGAGTTACTTGGTAAGTGTTATTTAGTTGTTTCTCATTTTTTTAAAATTTTTAGTTAGTTTTTTTTTCCCCTTTCATATTTAAAGTTTAGCTTATCTATGAAGGAAAAAGAATCAGTAGTACTTGTCATTCGGCTACTATTTCCCACTCTCTAGAAAACACCAATGTAAGCAAACCTCACGTGGACTTCGACAAAGAAAAGGCCGGTGGTGTTGTCATTTCATACTCACACTCACATCATGCTTTCCCTTCTTTGATGAGACTGCCATCCTCATCAAAGGACTCTTGTAGCGTTTTTCAGCAATCCCGCATCCGTGTAGAGTCAGCCACCTCATATCTTCACACAGAGCTCCACCTCAGAACCCGAGGAAGTAAAATTAAGTATTTAGTTTACAATCACTGTCTGCTCACTGGCCTTCGTTACAAAGTCCTTAACAAACTTAATTGCTGATTTCCTAGATCTCACTGCATCTTAGAGGAGGACATGCAAGAGATAGAAGAGGACATTAGAGTCAGGCAAAGTGACAGCAGTCAGACATAACAGTTGAGACTGTGAATAGGGAAGAAGTATACATATTCCGCAAAGCTCTTGGAGAAGCCTATACTTCATTACCACAGTTTACAAAAATGACATGATCCTAAGAATGGCCCAGGGCAATGAGATAATGATTAATAATGTAATCTATTTTAAAAAACAGTGCTGGAGTGGTCAAATTCAGACACACAAATTCAGAAAGTAGAATGGTGATTACCAGGGGCTGGAGGCGGAGAGATTGGGAAGTTAATGTTCAATGCATGCAGTTTCCGTGGGGAAGAGAAAAAGGTTCTGGAAACGGGTGAAGAGAATGGTTGTATAACAATGTGAATGTACTTAACACCAGAGAACTGCACACTAAAACATTGTTAAAATGTTATATTTTATGTTATGCGTATTTTACCGCAACAAAAAAGCATAAATAATAAAAATAAATATAAATTTTAAAATCATCCAAAAAAGGCAATACTATGCTAATATACTTTGGTTAAATGAAATATAAATGCTTAAAAAGAAATAGTTTGGACACTTGAAGTCACAACTTGCTTGGAAATTAATTTTCTGGAAAACATCTTCCAGTAATGCCATCTGGATGGTATTTCTGCTCCTTATGTAACACATGGACCTGAATTTGTAATTATCTAGGATCTTTTATGACTTTAGCAAGCTTTTACATCCTCCAAAGCCTTTGAGTTATATTTTCGGAAACAGATTTTCTGTTTGCTTTTTCACCTGTGGTTTTTGAGATGATTTGTATGAATATTACTATAAGCTATTACTTATTGCTATAACTTTATACCAAATTTTAAAATAATACACTGAACTCACCTTCATATAATATCAGTTATCATTAACTTATGAGCTTCAAATAATTTAACTTCTAATAATGTCTAACTTGCTGTTTATGGAAAAATGACATTCAATTTTTTTTGGTTTTATTACAGCAGATGTTGGTGGTCAGCTGGGCCTATTTTGTGGGGCCAGTATAATTACAATTATAGAAATCATTGAATATATATTCACCAATTTCTGCTGGATATGCATTTTCTTTTTGGTGAAGATACCTGAAATGACCCAGTGGACTCCTCCACCTCAGAATCATATGGGGAATAAAAATAGAATAGAGGAATGTTAATGTTAATGTTCACATAGAATAAAAGCGTTTGCTTTTCTCTTCACAATACCTTCGGATTTATCATGACTATTTCATTGTTATGTAACTTTATATTGTGGTTTTGGGGGTTCAATAAAAGCCAGTGAAGATATGTATCGCTTTACAAATATTTCTATCTATCCATCTATCTATCTACTTGTTCTTGGTTGTGTCTGTGTATTTATTTATATATATGAAAGAAATGGGCACTATTTATTTCACCTTTGTATTTCCAGTACCTAGAACAGCAGAGATTACATAGTTGGCATTTCATAAATTTATTTTCAATGAATAAATGTTTGTATAATGGAAAAAAAGACATTCTTTGTGACAAAATATGTACATTATATGTGATAAATCAACTGTGAGAAGACAAAATACTTCTTTCTTCAGGAAATACTGTATACTTTATAACATTTTTCAGAATTTTCATTTTTACTAAGATTCAACTTTTTTTTCTTTTACTTGAAGTGTTCCATTGTAAATTACTTTTGGAGGGGCAGAAATCTATATTTTCTACATAGGTATATACTTAAAATAAATCTAATTGAAAATAAGGTTAAATCTGTAGTTTATTGAATGTACATGGTATTTTGTCATTTTTTTCCCGAGTACTTCTATTTACTTACTCAGTCTAGAGAGGAAATTCTAGAGTTTCGGTATTCTCCTTACCCCTGAGGTTATAGACCTACTTTCAACTGCTCAGAATATTCAATCAATGGTGAATTATTCAGAAGGCTTCTTAAACATAGTTAAGAAATCATAATCAAGTCAAAGACATCTAACCTCTAATTCATTCTCTGCAGTATTGCTTTTTTTTCCAGACACTATGAAAATTAGTTGGGAAAATCTTGAAATGTTGTCTTTAAGCTTAACAGTAAGCAAGTGTTAATGCCTTGGGAATGAGGCCAGTGCAATCTGGTGGGAGTCAAATTAGAAATATGTATATTTCATGACTCAGAAATCCCTATCTTGGGTAAATACTGCAGAGAAATTCTCCCACAGAGATGTGGCATGGACCTTCTCACTTCCTACATTGCGATTCTTCTACTTATCCAAATATCAATCCTAAACTAAACCAAAGTGATACTATTCTTTCCCTTTTTTTTCAACATACTGAACAATTTGAAACAATTTTGTATTTTCAGTGATTCATAGAAAAATTCTGTAAATTTTGTTCTAGGTCTCACATAAAATGGGTCAAGTAGCAGAATATATAATTGAGAGGACTGTCCTACTTTTTGGACTTAATGAAGCTTGCATTATAAAAAATATTAAGTGTTTTGTATAGCTTATTAATTTCTTTTCCAATATTCCTATACTATGAAAATGACAAATATATAAAAAGACCCTTGAACAATGCAGGAGTTAGGAATGCTGACCCCCACACACAGCTGAAAATTCACATATAACTATTGACTTCTCAAAAGCCTACTGTTGACCAGAATCCTTACCTATAACATAAACAGTCAATTAACCCATATTTTGTATGTTATATGTATATTATATACTATTCTTATAATAATCTAGAGAAAAGAAAATGTTAAAATCATAAGAAAGAGAAAATACACTATTTATTAAGTTGAAGTGGATCATCATAAAGGTCTGCATCCTTGTCATCTTCACATTGAGCAGGCTAAGGAGACGGGAGAAGAGGGGTTGATCTTGCTGCCTCAGGGGTAGCAGAGGCAGAAGAAAATGCCCATATAAATGAACCTGAGCAGTTTGAGTTGTTCAAAAGTCAACTGTATTGTGTTTGAAATAAATTAAATAGGATTGATGTCATGGAAGAGCTAACTAGCTAAGAATGGAGATTCTTAAATTTGTCATTGAAGGTGGATAAACATATACAACCCCATAAAAACAATGTAACATTCCTAAATTGCCGAGTGAGAATGGGAGTGGAGGGAGGCAATATGCTTTATCTTTGCACTTAAAGTATTGTTGCTTACAGTAAACATCTGCAAAAATTGCCAAGGAAAGTCAAAGAATAAATTAGCAAACTCAGCTCATCATGTTTCAAAATTTGGGGGAAGACAATGGGGTTATGAAATTTCTGATATAACTTAATATACTCTTTAGTTTTAAAATGAAAGTCATCATAATTTTGTGGGCTTTTTTTGATTTGGACAGAAAGCGTTTTTGCCAAATATGGTTAATGAAATATTTTTATATACAAAATACAAATTAGAACATTAATCAGTTAGTAAACTAGTTATTGTGATCACATATTTTTAAAGGTAGTGAAGTGATAGGAAGTATCAGAAACTTTGCCTTTTTGCCCTTTGCTTTCTACATTAACTATAGATTTGTGATATAGAGGAACACAAATTTAAATGCCTAATTTAAAATGCCTTTAAAACAAAGAGGGAAAATATAACAACGCAATTGAGGAAGCTTTGGGTCAGCATCGTAACAGCTGCTGCGCTGAAGCAGAACACCAGAGGGTGCCCCTGACAAGTTCCAGCACTCAGCACCAGCACCTGAGCAGCTTTAGCGAGTGCAGGGCCTGGCTGGCCTTGTCTCTTATTTGAAGCTCCCAAATCAAGAAATTTTGACATTTTTTTTTCCAACTTTCCTCTTACAAGCCTATGATGAGGCATAGTGAGTCTGTGTCTATTCTTATGGAGTTACAGAGACAAGTAAACAATAAAGATGTTATTAATTTTAGCTCTCTTTAAGAAAAATAAAAAGCAAGGGAAAACCTATTTTTTGGGGGGATTCTTTGGTTTTGTTTTTTGAAAACCTATTTAATCTGTTTATATTTTCAAGAATTTAAAATTTAGGTTTCTGTAGCTAAGTGTGATTCAGGTTTCTTTAGGGACACATAATTACCATTTTAAATCTGGTTAATAACATCTTTCAAATTCTCTAAAATACATACACATACACACACACACACTCATTCTTATATACTTGTGCTAGTGGTGAGAGTGGAAGGTATTCATGGGGAAATTCTAGGTGAATTTAAATGAATTAAAACAGCTAGGAAAATCATTATGCTTCTAAAGATAGAATTTAGTAGGAGTAGTCAAATTTAGTATATATGTTGAAACTATTTTAAAAAAATCCCACCATGTATACATTTTTGCTAATCAAGTCCTCTTTTAATGACACCGTTTAGAAGACAGTGCATATATAACCTTGAATGCTGAGATGTGTTCATATACATCAATGATATTTTACTATCTGATAGTAAGAACAACTGCTAACAATTTAAATATGTTTACTTTAAACTCATAACAAATTGTTATTTTTTCTGGAGATCCCTAATGTAAGGAAATTTACAATCCCTCCAGGTAGGCCAAGAGAGATTTGGGGGCACTGGGACTTGGTGAAGAGGGAAGACAGAAGAGACTTCAGCCAAGCAGTCCTTTGGCTGGCGCTGGACTCCCTGTGATTGAATACAGCCAGGGAAATTCAGAAGATGGAGAATAATAATAATAACTTTCAATCTTGAGATTTTGTACTCTGTGCAGCTATTTCCTTCCGATACTGTTTTTCAAATCTTCAGTGACACTTTGTTAAAAACTACAAGGTATCAGCCATGGACGTGCATGTGTATGTGAAGAGAAGGATGTTCCAGTAAATAAACCTATAGCCAGTACAAAGGACAAACAACCAAGTGGAAAGCACAGATGCCTTACGAATTGTACAAATGTCATTCCCCCTTGCCCAGCTGATTCTCCAGTACTTGAAGGAAGGACATCTGACAATAGTAAATTCCCCATGTGTGGCCAGACTCTGTACTGGCTGCTGGGGCTGATGAGTGGATGTGCAGTCCCCACCCTGACTTCTTTCACGGTTTACTTGATAATAACACGGCAAGTCATTAAAACTATAGCAGAGAGAAGAATAGCAATAGTGTTAAACCCAGGTCATACGGAAGCGCAAACCTACCTTAGATTGAAAAATCAGAAAAATCTCTCTTAAATTTCTGGGAGACCCTGTTATAAGCCTTAGAAAGAAAAACTCAGAAAACATTCTCATATTGAGAACCCCACACAAATAAAATTGAATGCTAATCATGGTAGCAGAAGTGTAAAACCGTGTTTGACCACCTTCGTGGAGGATGCCTTCCACATGCAGGGATCCTGCACTCTCAGCAGATGCCTTAACGGAAGGATACAGTAAATGACATTCTTTCCCTACTTTTATAGCCCATCAGCATTTGCTATTGGAGTTAATCAATCTCTCAATCTGAAAACTCTAGGACCAATCTGGTTTTCAGGCAGAAGAACGTAAGCCCTTTTTATACAAAGAGACGCCATATTCGTATTAGGTTGTTTCTCTTACTGCACACCCTGTGGGTCCTCCCGTTCTAGCCTTTATAATTGCTATCGATCCACATCTAGTGTGAACATGTTCCCTCTTTCTAGTCCTGCTTTGGCCCTCTGCACATGCCCCTGGCCTCCAAATCCTGTACCATAAGATTTAGGGCCAAAACCACTTGCCATATCTTCTTCACACTCCTTGCTAGCTTGCCTGACTAAAACCTTGTCACCTGACACACGATTATCTGATGTGAAAACACCCGTCAGACATTCACCACTGGCTGGCTGCCTGCTTCCTTGTGATTTCAGAGGCATCAGGGCATGCTGGGTGGAAGCAGGAGGTCTGGAGTCTGGTGGCCTGGGTGTGGATACTGGCTCTACCACTCACTCTGACTTCTGGAGAGTTCCCCAAACATTATGTGCTCCAACTTCCTCATGAGTAAAATGGAAGTGATAATAAGAGTATTTACTCAATGGATTGCTACAAAGATTAAACACAGGAAAAACGTTCCAAACAATGTTGACACTCAGCACTGCAGACGGTAGCATTGCTGCCTGCTTGCCATGCCAGGAGTTGTGAGCTTGAGGGATTCCAGTCACCACTTACCCCAATGTCTTCATGCCTGTTAAGTTTTATTATCAATTACAATGCAATACAATACTCAAATATATATTCGAAAGGGGAGTTTTTATAACATATATTATAGTGTACCTTAATTTTTAAAAGAACTCTTTTTAAAAGGGCTTTACATGTCAAGAAATGCGATGAGCTGTATTCAATGAGTTTTGAATTCCAAACGTTCATGAATCAGGAACAACTTTTGGTAAGTTCAGAGAATGGCATGTGGTCAGGGTGGTAGAGATATTTGCTCCTCCTGAAGTCTGAAGGATTCATGTACTTCTGGGATACTTTACTGAACACAAGTCAAGTAAAAATTGTTCATGTGTAAATGAATGTGCAAATCTTCTGGTAGTTATCTTTTGCATAATTCTCTTTCAGTTAATACATTGGTGATATTCCTGTCAAGTGCAAAAAAGAAGCGGTTGGGTTGACAGGGAAAGAAGAACCTTTAACAGGAATACAAATGAAAAAAAAAAGAAATATAACGTGGGTGGTAACTGAGTGATGAACCAGGTCTTTATAAAGAGCCTTAACTTTGTCAAAAGATAACAGGTACTAATTAGTGCTTTATAATTGCTTCTCATTAAAAAAGTGCAAAAGAATTGTCAAGTGAAAATGTAAGATCCTTTATCATCTCAAAACATTAAGTTGCTAATGTTAGAAACTTATATAAAAAGGTCCCATTCTTTTTCTTAAATATTTTTCTAGATATCTCTCATATAGAATTCATTTTCCTTTATTACTCTTCCTACCACCATTTATACTATGTTATAATACATAGAGTGTTCAAGTTCAAAAGAAATGCTATATTCAGAACTACGTTATAAATCAAAATAAAAAGTATAAGCATGCAATGCATATACCTTTTTACTTTATCAATGACCACTTTCACTTTCAACTATTCAGCTACTTTTCTTGTTTTCTTTTCATAAATAACAAGGTTGTTTCAATTTGTTGGCAAGGAAGAAACTAACCAATCAAATATCTGAGATGACTATTAGTTTTGTATAAGAGATCCCATTAGAAGCCTGTATATCTAGACCTGCACTATCTAATGTGGTAGCTACTAGCTTTATGTGACCACTGAGCAATTGAAATGCGGCTAGTCTGAATTTAGATCTGCTGCAAATGTGAAATACACACCAGCTTTAAAAGACTTGGCATAAAATAAAGAATGTAAAGTAGCTAACTAACAATTTTAAATCAATTACATGTTGAAATAATATTTTGTTTATATTGGGTTAAATAAAATATATTATTAAAATCAATTTCACTGATTTCTTTCTACTTTTTGAAGTGTGGCTACTTAGCAATTTTTAAATTTAAAAATTTAATGTCATATGTGACTGACATTTTTATCTCTCCTTATATTTCTGTTAGACCATGCTGATAGAGACTAACCTTGCAGTTATCTAAAAACAACTTTAAAAATATTGTGCTTTGGAGGAAAAAAATAGTGATACTAATACACCGTATATCAAGGAATTACAACCATCCATTATTTAATATCCTGTTCTATACTTACAACTCAGGGTGTAAAATCATTAAACAGGTGCCAAAAACATCATTGCACACACAAACGGGTACCCTGCTAACAGGGTTTGAACACCTAACACATTTAACCCCCAAAGCCTTTCTATCTCTAACTCTCCAAGCTACTGGATTCTGCGGACAGGCCACTAGGCTTTCCTGTCAGATCCTCCAGTTGAAATCTGCATATTTCCTGAGACTTTATAGGCCCTGCCCTCACCTTATCTCAGATTGCAGGGCACAAACTCCCCATGAACTACCCTGCCCACGCCATTCAGAATACCAGTGGCCAGGAGCAGAGGAATTAGTAGCTGGTTTCACTTGTGCCTTACCCTGTAACAATTTTGACAAAAAATAAACAAAATCTCTTTGTTCATGTTATTTGTACTAATATGTTCATAACTATATGCAATCACAATGTCAAGTGTAGGTGCTGTGGTTATCCAGAACTTTATGATTATATGATAATCATGGATATATGTAAATTATGTTGAATTTTTTTCATATAATGCAGAAAACCACAAAAGGGACAGCATTAACAGATTTGTTAAAAGTGTTTTGTAAGTTAATACTTTATTTTTATGTGACTCTTTTCTCCCTGATGATCTAAAATTGCTTGGTAGGCAAGAGTGGTCACCACTTTACAAAACAGACAATAAATTTCACTAATAATAAAAGCAAATACAACCTGTATGTAACACTCACTGACACCTCTTATCTTTAATTTTTAAGAAGTCATTTTCTATTCAAAAGTATGATGGTGAGATTTGGCTGTTTAAGCCCTATTTGAATAGACCATACCATAGTAGCTGTGTGAATTGGAAGGTGGTAATTGAAATAGAGACATCGTTTCTTCCCTTATTTTTATGTAATCAAACACGTAACTCTTTATTAAAGAATTTAAACTTAGCTAACATAATTAAATATTACAGAGCACATGTTTAATAGAGACACATACATTAATACTCATATACTAAACAGGATCTAGTCAGTTGATTTCAGCTTGGAGTCAAAAGTCTTCACAATGTGTTTGCCTCAGATTCATTCATTTTTTAGAAGTTACCTTTCAAATCCCTGAGTTGATCTACTCAATGTTCCTAAATTGTTAAAGTTAGTATAGTCAAAACTTTGGATGATACTCTCAAAAGGGCCAGGCCAAAGTCACAGCACAAATGTGCTGAATTTTTTACCAAAAAAAATGATGGAATTTTGGAGCAGTAATTAACTTTAGATATCATCTTGACCCACTCCTTTTTCCCAGATTAGGAAATTGAATGTTTCTAAGAAGTCACGTGACTTGCAAAGGCCAGTGTTTTCTTGCTAGAACTGGACTTGATTCTCTGTAAAGTGTTTTTTGTTTTGTCTTATTATTTTGTTAATCTACACTATATTTCTCTGCTATAATATATTAATAGAAAAAGTAGTAAGGAAGAATCACAAATACATTTTTTCATTAATGCAAACTAAGGGTTTTTACAATTTCATCCTTATAAATAAACAGTACTGTCTTATTGGTACTCAACAACTTTTAAC
Organism: Lemur catta; assembly: GCF_020740605.2. NCBI lineage: Eukaryota > Metazoa > Chordata > Mammalia > Primates > Lemuridae > Lemur > Lemur catta. The sequence continues at coordinate 77,678,087 of NC_059132.1, read as the reverse complement.
ACAAACTGGATGCAATTTAGTTTGCTTATAATATTACTGAACAAAACTATTGCTTCTATTACAAATTGCTTGTTTTAGCAAATTTATACTGCCTCCTATAGAATTAGCAGGAACTATTTCAGTGAAATTTCTGAACAAGATATGTGTGAATAGATTTCATGCTATACAAATGGTCATAACCCGTAGAAATAATTATTTTATGGCATTCCTTTGAGCCTGAGGGAGAGTAGGAGTGAATTTAAGGTTACACACAGAAAGTGATGGTTGGGAGCCAAGATGGTGAACTCTTTTATGAAAGAACCTGTGTTCTTCCCTGTTCTTTTCCAAACTTCAGTTCCAAACAGCATTCTCTGCTGCCCTCTAGAGCTTCTAAGAGCCATTAGTGACAGCAGCAAAAAAAAAAAAAAAAAAAAAAAACAAAAACCACAAACCTACAAACAAACAAGAAATTATTTTCTCCCCTTAATGACAAAGAAAACAGAACATATCATTTAGCAAATCAAATATAGATTTAAACCAAATGAAGTAATGAATTAGTTCTGGAATGTATATATTTAAATTGGTATTTAATTATAAACATGTAAAAACATGTACATATCTCTTCAATTCAAACTGATAAACTGCAATCGTTTCATAATATTTGGTTCTAATTTTTTGGTGGTTTTCATTGGGTTTGTTTCAAGGTTCAGCAAAGCTAAAATGTGTTTAATGGTTTTTCTTGTTGATCCTCTTGTTTTTTCATGTAATTTCCTGTCCATGATTTAGTTTTACCAGTATCTATTACCAATAATTCACAAATTTGCATTTCTTAGATTATCTTTCTGGTTTTTCTGAAAAGGCATGCCAAAGTTACAACTCCTCTGATCTCTTCATATTTCAATTAGCTCTGCCAACAACTCTAGTGAGTGGCTATTATAATCCCTGTTTCTACAATGAAAGAAGCAAGTAACAAAAAGCTTAAGTGGCTTTACCAAAATCAGAGAGCTAGTCACAGGCTGTTTGGAAATTCAAAGTAGGCAGGCCCAACCTGAAAAAAGAAAATTCTATTCTCTCTACACACATTAATGACACCTGGAAAGAAAAAGTAGTCATTTCTCTTTTAAATGTATTCATCAGAACTTCAAACTCATTTCTAATATTATTCTTACTGCCTTTCTCCTAAGCTCAGTTACCCTTCTACATCCTCCATCCTGTTTAATGGAACCATCATCTATACACTAACCAAGCCAGAAGACTTCTCCTAGGCTCTTACCTTCTCACCACCCCCCTTCGCCATAAGTAATTATTCACCTTTAATAGTCAACTGTGATCACTCTTCAACTGGCCTCCAGCCTCGCCATCACCTTAAAGCAGACCCTGGCACAGAGTACAATAGCCCTCTCACTCCACCCTCATGCCCAAGCTCCTTCCCTCTAAATCAGCCGCTACGCCAATGACACCATGATTTTCTCCAAGCACAAATTTAATAGAGGTATTTTAACCCCTTTCTGCCTCTTCTTTTCTCCATTCTCATTTGTTACTCCTCATTCCCTTCAAATCTGGTGTCTAGCCCCACAACTCTAAGAGACTACTCCCTCCATTCCTTCACTCAACAAATATTTATCAAGTGCCTATTTTGTGGAAGGTTTGAGGGATATCTAGAGAAAGAGGAACCATTTTCCCCTTAATAAACTTAAAGTCTAATAAGGAAATATAGATATATATGCTTATATATTTATAGCAGATAACATTCTAACCATTTTAAGTATTGCGGGACAATAGGGGAAGTGAAACTTGCTGAAGAGAGTCAGGAAAGGCTCCAATAAGAGGAAAATGAGCTGAGTCTTAAAGAGAAATAAGTTTGCAGCAGAACATGAGTAGGGAGCATTCCTGACAGAGCACAGTATAAGATTACGAAGGTAGCAACTAGCCAATGAAGCTGACAGTTTTTCTATGCTTTGCTAAGGTGTATAGACAATGAATAGCATGTAAGTGATTTTAGGATGGAAAGCAATTTGGATTTCTGGAAGATCACTGTGGCAGGAATCTTGAGAGTTTGGAACGAAAGGGGAAAGCTCTACTTTTAAGTAGACTTACCATTTGATACAAAAATTCCACTACTGGGTATTTACCCAAAGGAAAAAACGACCTTTTATAAAAAATACACCTGCACTTGAATATTTATAGCAGCACAATTCACAATTACAAAGATGTAGAAACAACCCAAGTGTCCATCAGTACATGGGTGGATTAATAAAATGTGGTATATGTATACCATGGAGCACTACTCAGCCATTAAAAAAACAAACAAACAAACAAACAAAAAAACGGTGAACTAATACCTCTTGTATTAACCCGGATGGAATTGGAGACCGTTCTTCTAAGTGAAGTATCACAAGAATGGAAAAACGAACACCACATGTACTCACCATTAAATTGGATCTAATTGAGGAACACTTATGTGCACATATGGAAATAAAACTCATCAGAAATCAAGCAAGTGGAAGGGGGAGGATGGGATGAGTAAATTCACACCTAATGGGTACAATGCACACTATCTGGGTGAGGGGCACACTTACAACTTTGATTCAAAATGTACAAAAGCAATTTATGTAACCAAAACATTTGTACCCCCATAATAGTCTGAAATAAAATAAAATTAAAAGCTGGAAGTAGACAGATTTATAAGACAGATCTTGCAATGGTTCAGGTTAGAGATGATGAGTGCCTGAAGTAGGAGAGTTTAGGCAGAATAAAGTACACTTTTAAGAACATTCAAAATGTAAAAATGGGAATGCAAAGTCTTTGAAGGCAGAGATGTTTTGTTCATTGATATATCCCAAATACCCAGTGTTTGCCACAAGTAGATGCTCAAGAAACATATGTAGGATTCTGGGAAGACAGCAGTGTCACTATAGTTTTTGAGTCTCTCGGAATCTCCCCCCAAAACAGGCAGAAAAACTATACCCACTTCTCCTTCTCTCAAGTTACTCATTCTCTGAGTTTTATTTCTGTATCTTCAATATGTTTCATCATCACAAATATTACACATTTTCACTATGTGTATACATGTCTGTCACCTCTAAAAGATTGGGAGCTCTTTAAGTCAGGGGATGACATTTCACATTTAACTGTGTCTCCTCCCTTCCATGTCCAGTTTTTTTTTTCCATTATTTTGTTGGCACTAAAGAAAAACAGCATTTAAGAATATGACTAAGAGGAACCATTAACAATTTCTAATGGTAGCAAATCAAAATTAATTTATGAAAAAGGCATTAATGCAATAGCAAATAATAATGTTAATATCTTTATTGAAATAAAAACTGTACAGAGACAAGTGGAAAAAATAATTTATTGCCGATTCTTTTACACATTAACATGGAACATTTATACATATATTGATGTGCTGATAGGAAATACTAAATTTAAAGACAACCATTTTTACACAAAAGTAGTTGCACTCTATTTTATAAAGATATATATTAATAAATTATCAGATACATTTAAGAACAAGAGGCCAATTATTCCAATTGTAATAATGCACTCTATGTTGAAATTAAACTAATTTTCCTGAACATGATGTCCTGGATGTAATGACATTCTTCAAAGCTAAGAAAAGGAAGCTCATTTCTGGAAATAAAAGGCCGAGAATGTTCTAACAGACGTATCCCAGCAGTATGTTTCCAGCTTTATTCTTGGGTATGGTTAGAGCTCCTAACATTTAGCCCGAGCTAATGGAATAGCTCAGTGTGAAACAGCGCAGCTTTCTATAACAGCTGCATGTGGTTAATGAGATTTAATACACGGGATACAATACAAATGACAGCATTTTAGAAGCATAATTGCCATATGATTTGAATGAGCAACCAAATACTTTAACAAAAGAAATGAGTATTCTATATTCCCAAAGGGAAATTAGCATACTTCAAAATAGTCACTATTTTCATAGCATGGTATATCAATTCTTACTTTGACAGTCTGAAAATAAATTGGATTTTTTCCCTAAAACTTAGAATTCACTCCTTTAGAAAACGATTTCTACAATGATATATACCCACATGATATAAACTTTGTTACATGTTATAGTCATTAAAATATACATATACGTATATATGGAGCACTAAACAGATTTGATAAACCATAATATATATACACATGGCCAAATATTGTTCAATTTCATTGAATTAAATTCAACAAATAGTTATTGGATGCCTACTACTTGCAGATGACCACGTCAGGTAATGCTTGTAGTAGATTTTAAGACACAAGAAGCTCACATCATCCACATCAAAAGCCAAACTTCATATAACATACTAAAACTTTAAAAATAATCGAAAGCAGAGCTGAAGTTGAATAATGGATAGTGAGAGATATACCTAGGAAAAAGGCTTGGGATAATTGACAAGGACAAAGTAAAATCTGTATCCAGAGGGAAGAACTGCTCCTGGGCTTGGCTTGTGTTAGGAGATAACTGTTGTCTTCCTCATCCCACAATCCCAGAGTCAGTTATCATGCAGCTTTGGTTCCTTAACAAAGTGGAAGAAATAAGGGATTGATTTGCAGTGATAATAAAGCTTATAATATCCACTAAATATATTTTTCTGTCTATAAGAGTGTGATCTGCAGTCACATCTGCAGTTTCTCTGAAGTATTCCCACCGTAATTCTGGGAAAAACTGAGCCACCCAACTAAGATGACCAACACTCGAGGTATAGTTTGGTTTACCAGAAGAACATCAGTAAACATGCCAACCCCATATGTAAATTATTTAAAGTAAAACCAGCTAAAAGAAGATAAATATTTGAAAACTTGACATTCCATTCCCTTTAGGACTTGTTATACTTGAAAAGCATTATTAGGGAATGTATACATACATGAAATGAAATATAATCATGCAGTCTCACCCCCTCTGAAGAACCAATACATCTACAGGGGAGCAAGTATCAAACTTGCTTCTGGTGCAACACATTATGAGTAGGAAAAGACTAGGCATGACCTTAGTGTGTACAATGTCACTGTCAGTGGCATGATTCCAGTTTGGATGTGATGTTCTAAGTCCATTCTAGCATGTGGGTTCTGGCTGGAATGCAACCAAAATACTAGCAAGAACCTAAAACTTCCCTAAGGAATTAATTACATTCTTACAAATTATGAATCCCTCATCTCTCTAGGAGAAACGCACGAGGGATTAGGTCACTAGGATTTCCAAAAATCCCCAAACACTCCACAGGGAGATATCTTGTCCCTTAGAAGGATCTTCAACTTCATGGTTGAGAAATCTCCCATGAACTGCAGCCCTTCTGGGCCATGATGGTGATCTCAGAACTAGCTTAGGGGCCCAGCACAGGGACCAACGGAGTCCCTCACCGTCCACGTAACCTCAGTCGTGTCTGAGACAGATTACAGGAGAAGAACAAAAGAACAGGCCTTTCAATCTAGTGCTTTGGTTTTAATTTCATTAGAAGACAAAAGCCGGTAACCATAAAGTATGCCCTAAAAAGTGTTTATTGTTTGAACTGGCTCATTAATGTTTCAGTTATTTCCCTTGCTTTACTGAAACGTTAATTTCTGTAAGCAAGAATTCTTTTCCAATGAAACACATTTTCAGTGATTATGATTTAACTCCCCATATTTATACTGTTTTAAAAACGAGAATTATACTCTGATTAGTCATACCTCTGTTCCTGTATTTTTTCTGGACAGAAACCAAACTTGCATTGGTTCTTTTTTGCCCTTCATAGACACTGGGCCTCTGTGCTCCAAATGGAATTGTGGATCTGAATTTTCTGGAGACATAAGACATCTAAAAGACAGGGGGGAGTAGGGAGAGAAGTATGCAAAGGCTGTTTGGAGAAGGCAACATGTATCCAAGTTATGAATTGAGATAGCAAGAACTGGTGCTGAAGTTGTACTGAAATGTAACTCAAGGTTTTAGTAACAATGATCATATCAGGAATTCCAAGGATGGTGTGAAATAATTTAAAATGGAAATGACACAATCTTCTCAAATAAAAAATAATCCTAAGCAAGGAAAGAAAGAGTGGAGGTGATAACTGTTTAAAGGTGCCAAATTCACTCAGACTGTTAAACCATATGCTAAAACTCATTTTGTTTGAAAATCAGTAAATATCAAGACATTTTCTCTTACCTGTATGTATATTCAGACACATTTATTTTTCCCTTTTCTCCTGTGGTTTCCGTTCTGCTTGTGAGGTTGACAGTATTTCCAAAAAGACAATACCGAGGCATCCGCTGTCCTATGACACCTGTAACTACCTCTCCAGTGTGTATCCCTATTGTTATCTGTAGAAATCAAAGCTTTGCTTCAATAACTTCGACCATTAATACATGACGTTTTTGCTTACTTTGTATTACAGAACAATGTAGAACCATCATCTAGAATCATAAGATTTCTCTGTAAGAACTCTAAGTACGTTACAGTCAACTTGAGAAACATTTGAAGTCTGAATATTTCAACACTGTAAATCTGGCAACTTACATGAGACACAGAAAAGAGATTTTGAAAACTAAACCAGAAGGAGCAGGAGGTTTTATCTCATACTCATGACTTTCAGTACATGGAACAAACTAGATAATTTCAAACAGTTCAACAAATTTCCCATATCTATGAAAGAATGTAGTACAATGGACTCAATAAAATAGTGTAGTCCTCGTTTTTCTTTGTACACACTAATGATTTCCTGGTCAAGAATATGAATCAGTTATCCATAAAGGTCTACTGCTGTTATTATAACATTTACTTTATTTACTAACCTGAACAGATTCACCATCCACTTGAACCTGGCCAGCAATTTCCATCATGTCCAAGGCCAGGTGGCAGATGGATCGTGCATGGTGGATGCATGGCTCTGGTAAACCACTCACTGTCATATACTTGTCACCAACAGTCTCCACCTAACATATTACATATATTTAGATGTTCTTTGATTAGCATAAAAATTACTGTGTTTCATTTGCTACTCTAATAAAAAAACAATTTCCCAGGGCTATCAGCAACTTTAAAGTCCCTAAATTCCCCTCCTCCTTAATTCTCTTAAAATTCTAATATATTCAACTCCAACAAAATGAAACCTTGTAATTACACACATACTACTTGGGGTCTTTGATTATAGGCGACTACAGACACTGAATTAATTTTCCTCTAGTAAGCAATTAGTTTCCCACCTCAGATCCCCTTATAATTCAGTAGAATAATTTTTTACCTTATTTGCCCTTAAAACTGTGATGGTTTAATGGCACAAGAGCCATGACTTGAAGTTCAGTGATTTATCATGGTCATTAACCATTTATTTTTATGACGTGCTCACCAAGTGCTACATTGTATCTCAGAAAACGACTATAAAATAAATAGTCTCTGTGGAATTACATTACCCCAGATGCCTAGGGATGGTTTAGTTAACATTCTTGCCTTTATGAAACAATATTCCACTGACTTCATTTTTCCAATATTTGTCTCTAATCGAAACAAAGGGCAGAAATGCCTTATAAACGTTTATCTTCAAGTTGATGTTATCTAAAAGCAAACCTCAGTCCCCAGTACCCTTCTCATGCCCCACGACTTCTTTACTGTGCAAAGCATTTATGTATTTCAGTAAAAATGTCTCTTGCAGAGCACTAAAACGAATGCTATGTTTATAGTAGATGTGATAAACACCCTGCACAGATTTGCTAGCCTAAGTGCAAATAAGCTGCTAAACATTTCATTTTAACCAGGGGATCACCCACTCCACGAAACATTCCTTTTAGTTACAAGAAAGAGAAAGTTTGAGAACAAGAGGCAATTATTTAAGAAAATGGTAAACACTGACTACACGGAGGTTTGGGGTACCAGGGCTGCAGTGCTGGAGGCAGAACCGTGATAGCAGTGCCTCCGGAGGGGACTCTCAGGAGACCAGACTGAGGAGCCCTGCAGTAGCTATCACGAGGACTTGCCTTATAAACAAACGGATTTTTCCGAGAATCCGTCAGCGTGTCAAATCTGGTGTAGAGATCGTTGAGAAGGTTGACAATCTTCATGGCCCCTTCTCCAGACGCATGCTTGCTACAGAAAGCATTGAAGCCCACAATGCCACTGAAGAGGATGGTCACGTTGTCATATCTTTTGGCAGGCACTGGGCGCTTATGTCGCAGCTCATTGGCCACAGACGGAGGAAGGACAGAATACAGCAATCTGTTCAGCAGGATTAGGAGAGCGCCACTGTAAGACATGCTGGGAATGCCTTTAGTATTTCTGCTGTCCCTTTCATAGAGCACCAGAGTCATTTGCACTGCCAAGGCCTGGATTCTGATAGGACACCCTCTAAAACTAGCATCAGATACGAGCCATATTCATTAATGCAAGCAAAGAAAGAGACTTGGCGATAGAAAATCAAAGTTTTCGTTTATAGTCCTATATTCTGACCCTGCTATTATGCTATTCAGAGGATGAAAGCTGCTATTACTAGACTATAATCCCCAAATCCAGTGACTAATAAAAATGAAAACTTTAAATGCATTCTTATAGGAAACCAGACTTTCAAATGTCATCATGGAAGAAGACATAGGCATATAATAAATTTCAGCTGAGTTAAAAAAAAAAAAAAAACCGTCGGATGAATAGCACAATACCAGGAGCATGTGTACCTCTCAAAAAGAAGAAATGTATCTCATTTTTGGAAAGTAATATTAGAAACAGCGGGATTTTTCTCTAGTGTCATTCATGCCTCATTACTCCATAGAAGAAACTGATAAGACAGTTAGAAATTGGTTTAGATGAGAAAATATTTTATTTCTATAGGCAAAACTGAGACTCCCACAATGGCATCAGAGATCACGCTAAGAGGACAGATGTGGCAAGCACATCGGAGGAGAATGAGAACTGATGAATTTAGAGGTACAGAAGCAGAAACCAGGCCTGTGGGAAGACTCAGAAGAACAAATGAGGCCTCCTGCCTTTTTCTTCCCTAAAGCACAAGGGCACCCTGTGGGAAGTTTCCGTGTGCAAAATGGAGCTGAGCTCTCAATGTTGTTTCTAGCCATGGTGGAATTTTTCCAGTGTTTCATTTTTGACTTTTAAACAGAACGGTTTATAAAATGTTAAAGCCATATTTGAATATTAAGTGTGAACAGTAGAACTATTTAGCTTTAAAGAAAATTAGTAGTAAATAGTAAATGGTTTCTAATTAAATGACCTTGAAAACCAAATATCTATAAAAATCTAATTCTAAATCTAATAGTCTAAAAAATAATATAAGAGTTCTTGTAGCACAATAACACTAAATAGTACAAACAGTTTCAGAGAGTCAAACCCATCTTGGGGAATCAAAATAAAGGAATAGTTCTGTGATAAGGACTTATCGGCTACTCATCTTCCAATTTTGGACTCCTGGTCTAGGAAGAGAATACCCTGCTTACGCTGACAATTTAGGAAAAAAGCGAATTAAGAGCTTTTTCAGTACACAACATATGAATATTTTCACAATTTAAAATGTGCATTCTTCATAGTATTGGTAGTTATCTGTTTAGCATGAATGTAGATACAAGCTAATTGAATCACAACACAAAAAATGAAACTTAGGTGGTTTTCTAACATATTAACAGCCAGAGCAGGATATTGAGTAACTCAAACCCACAAACCCATTTGACTTTGAACCTTAGTCCCATGGTTTTACAAGCTCCATAAAATGTGTAATTTTTCATGGATGAAGTTGCATTGTGTATCAATAATTACACACTTTGAGTTATTTCTCAAGCAGTGGAAGAATTTGAGCTACCTGCCCCCATATAATTTCCAAAATTTGCAAATTGATTGGATAAATTAAACTGGGTGCAGTTTGGGACCATGAGGAAACTAAAGTGGTGTCAAAGGAAATAAACACAACTTTTAGCTTCATTATACAACGGCCAAGACATGTGAATTAAGAAGCTATGGATAAAGACAGGTATTTAAATGGCATTCTCTATTTCAGCCATGCTACTAATCAAGTTAATGGACGTGTTTACTTGTGTGCACAGCATCCATCCATGGGCAGATACACAGGTAATCAATGCAAGAGAAGTATAGAAAGTGACGCTGTCACCAATCTTCTGGGTGTTCAAGTAGAGGAAAATACTAATAGCTCTTATGGGAAGTAGGGCAGATCAGTTCAATTCTCTAAAAAGATAGCTTTCTATTATATAAACATTAAAAAATGTCGGCACACAAGAACCTGGGTAAAAATCTCTTATGAATGTCAGTGATTTAGTGCTTTTAATTAGCATATGGAAGCAAGGCCAAGTGGTATGCATGATATGTATTTACTCATTAACAAATGTGGTACTTGAAAATGAAGTATTATCATTGAAGTTATTTGCCTAATATTTTATAATTTAATCTACCATTCATGGAAAAATAATCATTTTATATTTTGATATCTTTGCTAATGTATATCATTACAGATGTAATTATCAACATTACAGATGACATTCATATCTTCCAAGCCCTAAAATAATTTAGGGTCTAAGAAAAGACTCTTTAAAATATATGACAGTCAATTCTAAGTTCACTGTTCAGAGTAACGCTTTGCACATGGCCAGCCTCTGGCATACTTAAGATGGCTAATATATAACTCTTGAATGAATGAATGAATGATAGTTGGACTTTAATTTTTGAAGTAAATTTGAATTTGAATTATTCTCATGATTTTTAAAGAGATGTTTTGGCATACATTCTTTCAACCTTGGCTTTTAAACATAGAAGACATATTCCCACTGCTATTAAGATTGATTTATTTCCTTATGCATAATTTCTTTTTAAAAGCAATGGAGAAGATTTTATCTACTACTCCATAGCCACTACAGGTCTCATGACTGTTATTGATTTTAAGTATAGTAGAGTCACAGTCTATTATGAATCACAGTCGTGCCCCAAGCGTTACATACTTACGTGTCTGTCTTTTTCTTTTCATCTTCCAGGGCTCTTAACGTGAGCTGCAGCCTGTCTGTGAGGATTTCCAGTTCTTGTGTCAGTTTGTATTCCTCTCTGAACTGTTCTCCCAAAAGAACAAGATCGCGCGTGGCATCATGCAGAGGGATGTCACTCAGATACAGCCCTCTCCTTGTCAAATCGTCCAGGTTCATCACACTGTCATTCAGAGAAACGAGGCAAAATCAGTCCCAACTTGTCCACATGACAATGCCAGCCCTGATTACTGTCAAGGAGTACAATCCTGCCACGGCCTACCATTCAAAGGGTCAGGCTGAAGGAAGTAAAATTATGGAGAATTGAATAAAGAATATGACTTTATTCTCTTAGATATTTAAAAATCTATCAAAAAGCAGTGAACTTGAGATGCATTTTTGCTAAGTTGCACTTTTTGGTGCCTTCAGCCTAAACTGAAAGATAATGTAGAAAACATCCCTATGAAAACTATTCAGGTATTAAATACAAGGCTGTTATTTATTATTAGCATATTTTTTTCTCATAAGGAGAGAAAAAAATCCATCTTTACTCTCTTTATCAGGAATAATGATGCTTCTTTTGAAAAACTAGTTCATTTTTGCCTTATGGATGCTATGAATCTTGTAACTTTATTTTTCCCTTTGGGACACAATGATTTGAAGTTCCCACCAAAACATGTGAGTGTGTTACTAGATAATGCATGTACACTTTGTTTTTATACACAGTTATAAGTACACAAGCTATCATCTAACAATAACTCCCACAGTTACCTTTTCTATTTTTCTAAAGCAAATTTAGATCTAGTTTTCATATTCTAATTTCCCATGTATCTTTTAGTAAAATGCTTTCTTAAATTGAGAAAATAACAATCCATAGTTTCATTTTCCTCTAATGTTTATTACAAATAACATATTTTACATAAATTTTAATTTAATGATATATTTTGAACAGTGTATTTCAGTCAGAGTAGCTACATACTTTTAATATAAAATAGTTCAAACTCAGAAACAATTAGAATCCTTTTAGATTTTTTGCTAATATACTATAGAAAAGATAATTTCTTGGTGTCAAATATATCCATGTATTTATTATGCCATCATATTTGATAGTTTATGAAACTGCTTTTCTATATGATACCTCTTTTAAAGGTACAAAAATGTGGAATTAGCTAACTGTAGATAAGGTATCCCATGACCTAATGACATAAACACTCTGGAAAATAAAATGGAATATGTGATTTCTTCTATTAACAAATGTTAAATGAAATTAACCTTGTTATAGGGAAGTGTATAACAAGGGTTGTAAAATCTAATTACACTTCACAATATGTAAACATGATTGAATAAGATGTTATTGAATTACTTTGTTAGCTAAAGATAGGTACTTATATACATTATCATTAATTTAAAAATTATTACCTTGGTGAACACAGAAAAAGTATGCTGTCTGCTTCAGGTAGGTAGATCATCTGCCCCTTGAGACGTAAGCAGCTGATCTCAGTACCAGTCAGTTCATCCTCACATTCTAACTTCTCTACATCCAACAATCCTTCCTTGAAAAGACAAGACATAACCGTTACCTAGTGCCTTTATTGCTATCTAACAGTTCATAAACTCAGCACGAATGACACACATACCTCACTTCCCACCAAGCCCTAAGGGAGAATAAGTACATCAATCAGAACAGCAGAGGGCGTCTCATCAGAGCTTTGCCAGGTAACAAGCCTTGTGGCTACCTTACAACACCATAGGAAAGCGACTGTCTTGTCTCCTTTGAGCTCAGAAAGATAGTAGCTGTTAACATATTTATTTCTGGCTTCTGTGAATCTTGTTTTTCCCCTGATTTTCCAATATGGAAACATATAATACTAGACTCTATCAAAGAATAAACCAAGCCTCCCCATTCCACAGCCCTATATTCACAGAGCAGCTAGAAGCAGTTCCAAATACATAAACTATGTGCAGGTCAGGCCTTGGGAGAGATGAAGGAAGGATGAAATGTGTACTCCAGAAAAAATGATTTTTACTGTATCTATCCCAAAAGTAGAAACTATGAGATCTGGGCACTATTTAAATTATCAACTGTGTGAATATTTTGTAACTTTTATTTTCCCCAGAAAATGCCACCAACAATAATAGATAATTTAAGGGAGAATAAATCAATGGCTTTGGATGAAGTTACAAAAATATTTATTAGTTCTGATTTCTAAAATAAGGCACTGCAGCTGCATAGGGAGAAAAAGATGTTGGTTTTATTCTGTGAAAATGGGCTGTCTCAGCAAGACATTCTAAAACTTACTTCTGTTATGTTTTAATAGAAGCTAAGAGAGTTCTATTGCTCCTCAGGCAAACCCAAAATCAATAACGTTGCCTTTCAATAGGTCTTCCTTTGAAGTTTGTTTTTTATCTCTCTATTCCTTCTTCATCTCGGGGAATATGACCATTTTACCTCCTGAGTATTTCTAAATTGTGACATACCTTACTTACACTTAATGAAATTGATTACCTTGCTTCTCAATACAAAAACTGTATTGATGTGTGAAAGGATCCCATGGAAACTAATATCAATATGTGGACGAACCAGAGAGAAGACAGAAAGAAGGCTGCAATTCCCAGGCTGGAGCTAAAATGCAGATAAAAAGAAAAGGGCACTTAATTAGTTATAACAGATTTTATGATTTGATATTAATCACTTGATTAAACCAGCTCAACTATATCTAAAAATAGAAAATAATTATTTTTTAGGAAACTCAGCTCAACTAGGGACTCAAAGCTTGATCAATACAACTCAGTGGGCCGGGCGCGGTGGCTCACGCCTGTAATCCTAGCTCTGGGAGGCCGAGGCGGGTGGATCGCTCGAGCTCAGGAGTTCGAGACCAGCCTGAGCAAGAGTGAGACCCCGTCTCTACCAAAAAAAATAGAAAGAAATTATCTGGCCAACTAAAAATATATATACAAAAAAAAAAAAATTAGCCGGGCATGGTGGCTCATGCCTGTAGTCCCAGCTACTCGGGAGGCTGAGGCAGTAGGATCGCTTAAGCCCAGGAGTCTGAGGTTGCTGTGAGCTAGGCTGATGCCACGGCACTCACTCTAGCCTGGGCAACAAAGTGAGACTCTGTCTCAAAAAAAAAAAAAAAAAAAAATACAACTCAGTGATTAAACGGACATCAAATAGTTGCATGAACATGAAACCTAATATAGATTCAGATGACTAATATTCAAATATAAGCTAATACAAATTTAAAAGGCATTTTCAGAAGAAGAAAGAATAAAAATTTATCTTTTAAAATGTTGTATGATGTGTCATATGCTTATGGCTTGAAATGAAATTAAAATATTAAAAACACGAGCAACCACTCTCATGTTTATCAACAGATAAACATGAGGGCTAATAACAATATTAATGGTAAGCATTTATTGATTGTGTACAATAGACCAGGCACTGAACTAAGTGTTCTTCATGTGCTTTTTATCCTCATGCCAGAATAAATGGAAACTAGGCAGAGAGAAGCAACGTTGCACGTTGAAGGTTGTACAATGAAGGAGAAGCAGTCAATGTAGGAGCCCAGGCAGTCTCTGCTTCCAGGTCTACTATGCCTGACCCATTTGGCTAATCCTGAATTGTAAAGTCTATTTAATGACAAGTAAAAAGTACCTATAAATACATGTCATGTACAACTCCAAAAGTTAGTAGATGAAAGAAAAGAGAAGTAAAAAAGAAGGATTTTACAAACGGGTGTAACACTATACAAGTCAACTATAGGTTCTCACCATTGTCCCAACTGCTTCCTTTGATTTTTTTTTTTTACTGAACTATGATAATCTCTATCTTTATTCTCTTAAGTGTTTTTTTTTTAAATTCTGTTCTTTTCCTTACAAACATCAATAGTTGATTTTGAAAGCTATTTTTCGATGGTAGATAGCCAATGAATATTTACTCAATGAATGAATAAATAAGTGAAGGCTGATTGTTACCGGAAAGTTAGCCATTTTCTCATTAAAACAAGTATACCATTTCTACCTAATGTTCCTACCATTTTTTGTAGGTGATTAAAACAGAAAAAAATAAATAAATAGTTGTCATAGGGAAGGTCACAGCATGGTCAAATACACTTAACCAGAGTTAATTTATGTAATAATATACCATGTGCTGTCCATTACCTACTACATAGTCAAAAGGTTAAATGACTAAATGGCTGCGTGTAACAATGGTATTTTTATAGCTTTTTGTCTTAGGCCCCAAGGAAATGTGCTGTCTTCTTACCTGGGGAAGCACTCTGTATATGGCATTGCCACACTGAGTGACCACTAGGTCCCGATCAAATATTATGTGAAAAGGAAAAGCTTTGCAGAAGGTATATGGGCTGATGCGTGATTCCTGGGTACCATTTTCTTCAAATCTGTCAAGATCTTCATAAAAATCCTCTTCTTTTGACTCTTTTTCTTCAATTAAAAATTGAGTGTGATCACATTCTTCATTTCTTTGCTGAATAACCTGAATATCAAAGGGGGGAACTGACATTAATTGTCTGCATTTCACTTAGGTTAAAAGACCAAAATATAAGAAACCAGTTATGAGAACTGTACTTAGAGGATTAATCACAAAAATTTAATATATATGCAAATACTATACATGTCTAAACTAAGAAAACATTTCTGGACATTGATCTACGAAATTTGAAGACTGAATAATTATTCACAATAAAATTGCAAATCTGATATCAGTTTGCCATGATCTCAGGTGGCCTCTTTGACAGAATTAGGAGAAAAGCACCCCCTTGTTCCACTGGGCTCTGCCTCCTCAGCCAGGCACACTTGTACAGTGAACAATCTAAAATCCATACAAGGTGGCTCTATCAAACATAATAAAAATGATACTTGAAAAGAATGGGAAATAAAATGATGGAGATACATATTCAAATCCAATGTAATTGTTTATCTATCAACTGTTAAGTATGTAAAATTATAATACCAAATTGGGTAAAGTACTGAAAAAAGAGACATCTCAAACACCATTAATGGGAAGGTATTTTGATTAATCTTTCTAAAGGATAAATTGATAATATGCATAAATATACCTCAAAATTTTGTGAATTCTTCTA
This sequence comes from Lemur catta, assembly GCF_020740605.2. Classification (NCBI taxonomy): domain Eukaryota; kingdom Metazoa; phylum Chordata; class Mammalia; order Primates; family Lemuridae; genus Lemur; species Lemur catta. The sequence continues at coordinate 77,662,068 of NC_059132.1, read as the reverse complement.
TTTAATGCCAAACCTAGGAATTCATTCTAAGAAAATAATCATAATTGTGAGCAAAGCTCTATAATTTGAAGAAATAACTACATTTCCAAAATATTATTTACAAATACATTATTAAAATATATATTTTTTTCTTTTCAGTTTAAGAAATTACAAGAAATCTGTCCTCTCACAAAGGGAAAACTCTATTTCTACTGCAGCCTGATCCAAAAGGGAAATGATTGGGGCAATATTTCTTCAGTTACAGTTAAATGAAGACAAAATGTTGCTCATTTTTACTTCTTTCATCAGGAGTACACTTTACCGTACTCTGAGCTTTTAAAAAACAAATCACAACAACCACAAATGCTATTGTATATATTCTTGCACATATATTTTTATAGCAAAATTAGGATATAATTGCTACTATAACTGTCACAATAATTTACTGCTTTTGTTAAATATTAGTATTCTTAGTTATCATTTGAAAATTTTGCCCCATTAAATTTGATTTTCCTAAATTATGGGTAAAACAAAATAGAGGCAACCTTAAAATTCAGTCCTAATTTTTAATTCTGCTCTGTTTCCATTTAACTAGAGGAACTAAATTATATGTGCCCCAAATTTATACATTAATTATATGATTCTACTTTTTTTGCTTTGATCAAACTGGCAAAACACATTACTTTTTTGATTATAATTTTAACCTCTCATTGGTATATCACTTCATTATATGATCTAATGTTTATTGCATGGTTCAAATTGTCTAGTATCTCTGGACCAATTAAACTTACGCATTCAATGTCAGAATACCTCAAGAATTAAAATGGTGCCTTTGAAAAAATTAAATGTACAAAATATATTTACAAAATACAAATATTTCAGAAGTTTGTATTGTAGTACTTGAATAAATGAAAGCTTTAAGAGAACCTAAATATTGTATAAAGTGAATGATTTAATTAAGTAAAAACTTAATTTCATATAGTTTTCTAATGCCATCAATCTCCCACTGATCAATCTCCCACTCCAAAACCATAGTAACTATAGTTTCCAAGTATACCCTAATTTGTCTTTCTTTCTGAAATGTCTGTGTACCTGCTTCTTACTTAGCTTGGCTAAATGAAAAACAAAACCAACAGTATTCATAAAGCCCCTGATATACACTCACTCAGTATAGATGTTGTGTGTGTTTGTTGTCAAGATCAAAAGACTGGAAATGAAAGGCATATACTATTAGGTCATTAAATATGAAATGTCCGATCTTGAATCAAAAGTAGTTTATTATATCTCAAACAAGAAGCAGTATAATTAGTCAAAGTATGGGCCTAAACTATTGACACAGTTTTGTCATCTTAACGGTAGCTTGTTTATGCCAGCAGCAAAGAAGCTTGGAGAGCGAGTGGCTATGAAATTGCAAAAGGCATTTTCCACAGTTTGTTGAGAATTGAGTATTTTTCCTTGCAAGAAGTGGTCCAAAGCCTGGAAGAAGTGGTAGTCAGTTGGTGCAAGGTCTAGTGAATACGGTGGACAGAGAGTTTCCAAGTCCAGTCTCTGTAGTTTGAGCAGCATTGTGCAACATGTTGTTGAGTGTTGTCTTGCAAGAGGATTGGCCTGTCTCTAGTGACTAGTCTTGGCTGCTTAATCACAAACATCCTAATCATTTTGTCCATTTGGTTGCAGTAGACATCTGCTGTAATCAATTGACCATGTTTCATGAAGCTGTAGTGGATAATACCAGCGCTGGACCACCAAACAGAAACCATTAGCTTTTTTTGATGAATATAGGTTTGGGACTTGTGTTTCAGCACTTCCTCTTTATCCAGCCATTGTGCTAAGCACTTGCAATTGTCAAAAAGAATCTATTTTCATCACATGGTTCTCCTTTATGTCGTGACAGCAAAGAAGGGCAAGCTTCGAGATGATCGCCTCTGATGCTCATTTAATTCATGCGTTACCCACCTATCCAGCTTCTTTACCTTGCCCATTTGTTTCAAATGGTCTAATATTGTTGGAATAGAAACGTCAAACTTTGCAGCTAATTCACACGTAGGTTGAGATGGATTTGCTTTCCCTACAGCTTTCAGCTCATCCACCTTGGTCTCAGGCCGCCCACATGGTTCATTTTCAAGATTAACATTACCAGAATGGAACTTCTCAAACCATGGATATACTATGAGTTCATTACCCACATCCTTCCCAAACACTTCATTGATATTTCCATCTGTCTACACTGCACTGGTTCCACCATGGAGCTTACATTCGAAAATAACATGCATTTTTTACTTATCCAGTGTTTCACAAAAATTGCTCTAAAAAAATGTGAAAAATAATCACAAGCCAAAATATGTGTTTGAAAGACTGAAGACGTACCTTCACAATAAAAATAAAACAAGAAGTGTCAAAGTGAAATGTCAGAGATATCAACGGTCAAACTTAGTATTTGAGGAAATCGGACATTTCATATTAATACTTAATAACCATATGTTTTGATTGAATCTCAGTGAGTTCCCAATCGTGGATGAATTTTGGGCTTTACCTAAGGTTTTAATTTTTAAGTCTCTAGATTTAACAGTGTCATATTATACATGGTCCCACTTTCTAGTAGAAAAATTAATGCTGCACCTGGGAATCACCAAGTGCCATGTAAGAATTGACACCACCTCCTAAAAAAAAGAAACCATAAAATCTAATGTAACATTACCAGCATTACTAGATTAAATATACGGGATACTTTTCTCATATAATTAAATGTTACAATTTTTAATGTGCATAACACTGCACTTAAGAGTTTGGGGTTCCTCGTGTGTGTTAGAACATAACTATGATTTCTAAGACAGAATTGCCTATTAGATTTTCTATAAAGAAGAAAAAGTTAAAATAAGGAATCCCTCTCACCACTTTGGCTGAAGGTTAAGGCCATTGTGAAATGGCTCCTGGAGCTGAACACACTGAGCAAACAAAAAGCAGCTAACTGGGAGAGATTATAGGGGCTAGAGATAGAGAAAAACGGTGGTTCTCTGTTGTACCACTGTTGTATCAGTACCTTTAAATGGTCACTCAGAACGAAGAGTGTGTAGAATATCTAATTTCATATTGTCTTGGAAGTTGACTACACATGTTAGAGATATTTTGCATGCTGTAACCCACAGAGTTCAGTCAGCCGCATAGCCCTCTGCTTCCCAGCTGGTGTGTGCTCACAGGGAATGCAAACTAAATTTCATGTTGCCTTGAGCAACATATAATTAGAACACAAAATCTGCTGCCACGAGGAAAAAATATCCTGTATAATGTATTCCAAGCCCAAATATAGAAGATTGCTGGTGTTTCCACTGTTCTGGCTTATATATGCTTCTTGGGAAGTGCTCTAGCAGTGATAACTATAGGTAAGTTTAAAAAGTGTCATTTACATGTGCTAAATGTCATTTGTGTTCAGAAAGGTCTCCATTCCTAATCATTACCTTCATGTCTATTTCAGTGCCATGTATTTGTTGAGCTACTGTTTTGATGATTCCAATGACAATATCCTGGAGTCCTTCTCTCTCTGAGTAGTAGTGCAGAATGAGTCCTTTGCCTTTCTCTGCATCAGTGCACCTAAAGGAAGGTGCACGCATACCTGGGTAGATAGTAGCAAGGTGGTCGTGCAGAGCATCAAGATTCTGCAAGAAAGAGAAAAGAGTGCTAAATGAACAATGCTCCCACAATGACAGCAGACTTCAGGAAAGCAAGATATGGAAACAACGCTCAAATCTGGGTTTACTGGGCAGTTCTGCAGAGTAGCACGCTTAGCTCACTTCACCAGGGTATCTGTAAAGCAAGTACCATGAAGAAAATGAAACCGAAATAGTATAATTAAGAAAAACATCTGTGGCTATTAATAGTTAGTACATTTTAAGAAAGGATAAACAAGTGGGATATAAAAAGAATGCCTGAAGCAGAAAAAAGTACAGAGTTAAGGGCTAAGGCTAAGATATGTATATTTACACGAGCGTGGGGCAGTTGAACATGCATGCTGCGGTATGTAAATAACAGGGAACACCCAAAGGGACCACATGTTACCCTTCTGTTTACACTATGCTCCTAAAACTTAATTTTTAATTCAAAACACTAAATCAGAGGTATAAGCATATAAAATATAAGCATGCTATTTTGTGAATTAATATTTTGAAAATTAAACACATATTTTGGAAATTAAAGCAGGACAATTTCTTCATGATTGTCAACAGTCTCCAGTCAAGGTAGAGTTTCATAGCTTACCAGTGAAATAATTACTTTTAGAAATGAAGTCTTAGAAAATGAATAAATTGACCAATAAATATTTTCTGTTCTTGTAGCCTTGCCATTAATTTGGAAGATGCCAAATTCCCCACAGTCCTATATTACTAACATAGAAATTTGATTTGTATTAAGATTACCAGAACAAATGGTAAAAACTATACTTTGTACTTGGTCCTATATGATTTTTCAAGTAACACTTATCTAATAATCTGTTGGGAGGGTGTGTTTGTGTGTTGCACATGTATAATAGGATACCCACACAACACAGCACGGTATAGGAATTAAGAACAATATGACTTTAGAATCAAGAAGACATGGGTTTAATTCATGACTGCAATTTCATAGTAATACAGCCAGTTCACCAACTTTTGTAAAACTTGATTTTTTTTTTCCTGACAAAATAGAGATAACTAAAAGGATATACATAAAGCACTTAGCACATCCCAGGTGTGGTAGGCAAAATAATTGTCCCTCAGAGATTCCCATGCCTTATTCCCTGTGAATGTGTTATATCACATAGTGAATGGGATTGTTAAAATGTGATTAGGGTTATGGACCTTGAAGTGGGAAGATTATCCTAGATTATCCAGGCAAGCACGACCTACTCACAGGAGTGACTAAGTACTTAAAGGCTGAGAACCTTTCCTAGCTACACTGAGAGAGAGATGCAATGACAGAAGGTCAAAGAAATGGGAGCATGAGAAGGATTTTACACTGTGTTGCTGGTTCTGAGATGTAGGAGTCTTTTCAAGGACTGGAGAGAGGTCTCTAGGACCTTAAAGAGGCCCCCACCTGAGAATCAACAAGGAAGCTGGGTCCTCAGATTTACAGCTGCATGGAACTGAATTCTGTTAATACCAGCATGAGCAAGGAAACGATTATCCTCTAGGGCCATCATAGAGAAACACAGTCCTGCCAGCACCTGGATTGTAGTCCAGTAGGACCTGCATTGAACTTCCAACTTACAAAATAATAAGATAATACATTTGTGTTGTTTCAAGCACTCAAGTTTGTGGTCATTTGTTATGGTAGCGATAAAAAACTGATATACCAAGCAAGGAGCAATCTATCCATAACTGGTGATTATTTTAAAAGAGAAGGGAAAGATAAAACAGTTTCAAAATGCCATGGGCATAAAAGAATGTATCTAGAAGGAAGATGCTGGAGATAATACCAAAATTGAACTATAGTTCTCGTTTTAAATCTCTCAAAGACTTCAATCTAGGCAAACAAATATCCAGTAAGATAACAGGAAGAAACTGGAGTGAGCCTGAGATGATTCCAGGGGTACTCAGATTTGAGCAATACTTCAACAGGCACCTATAGCACTGTCAGTTTTCTGTCCCTTCCAATCATCCACTCAGTCATTCACTCATTCAATAAAATTATAGCATGTGCATTATATGCCTTGAGCTGTATCATACAGGCTGGGGACAGGTTAGAGGTTTAGCTACAGATCTGCATGATGCATATTAAGCAGCTCATGGATTATATCACAAATGAATGTACAGGGTGGCTTCTCATGAGTAAATGTGGGGGCAAACAAATCAGACTGAAAGAATGGAGTAAAAAGATTTCAAAGTAAAGAAAGGCGAGACCTGAGTTAGGTCATGAAGGTTGACATTCTAATGCAGATAAATGTTTTAATGATCTCCTCAACTGGGTAAAACTGGTGTCTTCTTGCATTGCCTTCGTCTATGGTGCTTTCTGTTTTCTTCCCCCAAATTATACCTGCTAAATTCAAGTCAGGCTAGTTCTTAACAAAAACATCAATTCATCCTGTTGCCTCTAGAGGCTGCTATTGCCATGTAAAAGCAATCCAATATGGTGGGCCCTAAGTATTGGACAGTTTACGTACCCTACAAGCCCCAGAGAACCCTAAAACTAGTTTACTTGATTGAACAGTAAGAGGGGTTCTTCCTATGACAAGTTATTCTCATGGGAATTCTTCCCTGAGAAGGGAAGATCTGATTGTTCTTCATAACCCTCCCAGACTTCTTACGCTTCTACTGATGTGAAAAATCTTGTGAGAGAAAATCTGGTGAGAAAAAAAAAAAAAATCATCAAAAGAGTTTTGTTTTTTTTTTAATTTTCATTTCCGCAATGTCAAAATTGTGTTTGTGGCAGCATTTGGAAAATTTTTCTACTATATTTAGGTCTAGGCACTATGTTGTGGCTCAATTAAAAGAAAAAAAAATGGAATCAAACAATAACTTGAAATACGTATTTTAATTTTTTTTCAATTCTTCCTACACAGAATACTTACACATTTCATAAGTCAATATGCTTGTATTACTTTTATACTCATCTATGTTCATCTGGTATCACACTGGATTATTAGCACAGTTCTACATGCAGTCGAGCAGCTGGCAGGAGGCAGTAATAATTGGCACTACTCTTGTTAGCAGTACCATGGATGGTACAGCAGGTCAGAGACTGGACATAATGGCCCAAACCCAGTGCTCCATGAGTCACTAAAGATGGGCACTGTACCCTCAGTGTAGGTGGAGCCATTTTAATTTAAATAAAGGTATTGATAATATTAAGGTATTAACATTGATGATAAAATATTGCTTAAATTTATCACTTAAAGGCAAATGAGATATCAATAAAACACCAAGTGAGAATGCTCATCTTTTAAGTCTTTTTGTGGTAACCAACTCTCCAGAGATTTACTGTTTTACTGAATTTACTATTAATTAATTGGACAAGTAAAGTGTTTTCCTGGATCATAAAAGATTTAACACCACTTAATGTAATATTGATTTTCTTTAGATAGTATCTAACATAAAAAACACTCTTGGGATTTCTTGAGATATAGAGTTCTTTAGTTGATTTTACTCTCTCAAAATTAAAGTGGTTACCACAGCCTGCCCATTATAAGAAATGGGATTAATGACTAAAATTGAAATTATTTTTCATTTGAGTACATTTATATTGCTTAAAAATGTGCCATCTTTGTATTTAGACTGCAATTGTTTCCAGCAACCTCAAATGGCCACAAAAAAGATTCTTAAAATAGAGAAAACCTTTTCCACTTTTGAAAATAATATATAAACAAAGTTGATAATTGATCCACATGGCTGTAACAATGTATTTTGAAGAATAAGAGCTTCATATCAAAACTGATATTCTGTTTTATTTCTAAATATACCCATGGAAGCAGGTATAGATGAGAAGAGCTGTTCGGCCAATTGCAAAGAAGTATAGCCATATGTATGAAAGCAGAAGAGACATGGAAAAAATGTATTTCAGCACAAGTAGATTTACAGGAAATAATGAAGCAAATCTTAAATATGCTTTTATTCATTCTTCCTAGCTTTATAAAATTAAAAAATAGGAGAGTGATAGAGAGTAGGTCCATTCATCTATTTTATGTTGAGATACCAAAACATTAGTCTGGGGCTTTAATTTGATTTTCTAATGTTCTGATATCATTTTATTGTTTTTTTCTATAAGCAAAATAAATGTACTTTTTATACTCAGGAATTCTGCTTCTCATACGTCCAGTTCATCTTGTGACCTAGACTTTATAATTTATAGAAGAAAAATTAGCCAGGCAAGGTGGCTTATGCCTGTAATCCTAGAACTTTGGGAGGCTGAGGCAGAAGGATGGTTTCAGACTAGGAGTTTGAGATCAGCCTGGGCAATACTAATACCCTGGCTCTACAAAAACAGAAAATTTAGCCAGGTGTGGTGGTGCACGCCTGTAGTCTCAGCTACTCCTGAGGCTGAGGTGGGAGGATAGCTTGAGCCCAGGAGTTTGAGGCTGCAGTAAGTTATGATCATGCCAGTGCACTCTAGCCTGGGCAACAAAGTGAGACGTTGGGGAAAAAAAAAAAAGGTCTGGTATTCTGGGATACTATACTAGAGTTCCAGATATAGTATACTCCACAGATTTAGAAAGCAAAAGACAATTTATTATTCCTTTGAGAAACACGTTAAAGTTCCATATTTTTAAAGATCTCAGAATGTTTCAAAATAAATGCAAATTTTCTTTTTATAATATGTATGCCAAAAATAAGCTCATATATAATTACAGACACAAAGTCTCTAAAAATCAACTACCTGATTTTTCTGCTTCCAGAACATCTAATTTAAAATTTCTAAATGATCTGTAGAAATGAGTAAGATCTTGCCTTAAAAATTTTGAAGGAAAGAAATTTTTCGGTCTCCAAGAATCCTTGTCCTAGTGGATGGGGAAAAGGGAGTTGTCTGTGTTGACAATATTACTGAAATTTAGATCTAAAAGAAATCTTAAAAATCAGCCATTGGAAACCTCTGGGTTTTTTTTTTTTTTTTAATGAAGGAGGATGAGGCACAGAATTTTCTTTCACTTTGTTCCTCACACCTTTGAAAAATAGGACCAACAGCAACATTCTTAAATGAGAATCATGTGATTTAAAAAAGATTTTGTTAAATTTTGTAAGAATGAAGTCATTTTGGAATTTGAAGTTGAAAAATTTAAACAAAAAAGACCTAAATAAAGTGGAAAACCAAACCTTAGATATGAGAAGCACCAAAGTAAATACGCTGAGTTGAGAGCAAGTAAGAAGTTACTCAAAGAGACAAATCTTACAATTCTAAAATACTTATTTTCCTTCATAAGCTTTTTAATAAAACTAAATCCCCACTTGTCAATTTTAAAACTGCAGATTATGGAAATTAACATTTTGGATGCTGAGAAAACAGTTCCCCTTAAAATTCAAAAGTTAAAAATAAAGTGAATGGTGCATTTTTTTCTAAGAAATATAAATAATTCAGGGAAGTATTAGAATTTTACAGCTGTTCAGGAAAATCCTCATATTTCCCAAAATAGCCCTTTGCACAAACATTTAAGAATTAGATCAGTCATTAATCCCAGATTGTTCCTGCTGGGCTGGCCAAATCACAATGTTGTATTTTATATGCCAAAACCTAGAGCCAGCAAGAATTAAAGAAAATCTCATTGCCGGCTGAACAGAGGCATTGGTTGAAGAACTCAAATAACTGTGAATTGAGTAAATGAGTGAAACTGTCACCATATCAAAATTAGCTGAAGGAGCCAATGTCCCAAAAAAACAATGAAAGAATGTTTAATTATTTAGCTGAAGCCTATATGCATATTTAAACAGACCCACAAGTAAAATCTTGGCTGGTCTCTAAAATTGCATTTTGCCTATTTATTTTTCAATAGTCAACCGGACAGCCTTCCTTGCCCATTTTAATTCCATTTGAACTCTGTAAAATTGTTGAGGAGGTAAATACTATACAATGTAGTAATAACATAACACCACTGAAAATCAATTGGTAGCCCTGCTTGGGATTGACTTGGGTCCCATTTCCTGGGGTCATATATTATTTTATCAAATTTGGTTTGCTCAAAGTTCTTGACTCATTGTAAAAGTGAACACACACATACTAACACAGACATAAAATATAAAGGAAAAATAATATGCAGAAGACTGTTCTACTTATCCGTTGCTATATATCAAGAAATTCTAAAACATATTGGTAAAAACAATAATTTTTTAATTTTATTTTTTGTAGAGATGGGGTCTCACTATGTTGGCCAAGATGGTCTCAAACTCCTGGCCACAAGTTATCCTCCCACCTCAGCCTCCCAGAGTGCTGGAATTACAGACGTGAACCACTATACCTAGCCAATTTGTTATTATCTTTCATGGTTCTGTGGGTTGTCTGGCTGTTTAGAAAGTTCTTGCATTGGGCTGGAATCAGATGGAAACTGGGGCGGAAGTTATCAGAATGCTGTAACATGCTGGTTTTCCAGGATGGATCAATCAGATGACTAGGAGCTGCTGCTCACTCTTTGCTGGGAGCTCAACTAGAACTGTTCCCTGAGTGTCTACACATGGTCTCTTCATGTGGCTTGTTCTTCTAATTTCATGTGTCTGGGTTCCTGGAGGGAGTATCCCAAGAGCAACTGTTTCAAGATACCAAGGAGGAAACCTCAAGACTTCTTATGCTCTAACTTAGGACATTTCAAAATGTCACTTCTGCCACATTCTATTGGTGATAATCACTAAAGCCAACTCAAATTCAAGGGAAGGAGGGAAAAGTTGATAGGGGAAAAGTAAAATCATACTGCAGAAGTGCATTGGAGATGGGAGAAATTTTTGCAGTGATTTTGGGAAAATATAATCAACTGTAACTCAATAGGACACTGGAAAATAGAGATGAGCATGGATTAAGAGGGAAATACTATCAAATTGGATGTTCTTTACCAGCTATTTTCTTATGAAGGTTTTGAATCCCATGTATCCTCTACAGTGTTTTAATCAATACACTAGAAGCTTCACATAGAAATTTACTATAGCAGTAGCATGAAACCACACATTTTATTCTTAATTTAAGAATAAAAAAGTGGAAAAATAGAGAAAAAAATAATTGCTGAAATATGGTCTTGTCTTTAAGACAATATATCCAAGTAAAATATATAAAATCCAAAAATCAAAATAAAAATGTCTTCTTATTTCTTTGTCTCTTTTTGATAATTCATGTTTTCAGTTATTAAATCAACCAAAGAATAAATTCTAAAGATTATTACTTTCACTGGAGATTCAATTCCAAACTGTGTAATTTCTAGAGACAAACGATGATTCTAAAGTTTCCTCTAAAGATATTTCTTGTATTTCATTATTTTTCCATTTAAGATTTTTAGCTATTATTTGTTAAAATCTTCAGGTGGCTTAAAATATCATAATGCAAAATTTTAAAAATTGAATTTGGAAGCACAAGAGAGACTGTATAAGCAGGGTTATGAACTTGATATTGGTAGCAAAGTCTTTCAAGATGGAAGACATGTTAGTAGTGTTTATCGTTTAAATCGACTAATCAAAAGAAATGATAAAAGCCAGGTCAGAAAACAAATATTTTTCTGGAATTAAATTACAGATATTATCTATACAGTATGTCCTTGAATATAAAATTTCTATAAAGGAAAAGAGGTATTATCCTGATAAAATAGGTTGGGCTAAATAAAAAAAAATACATATACTACAGTATTAATTCTGTTATACACTCTTCATCAATTGCCTGTTATATACTGTCTGGTATTCAGAAATCTTTTAAAAATTATTTCAAGAAAAAAATATCTTAGAGAACCATTTTTAATAATGTACCTAACTGAGAGGCTGGGGAGAGAAGACAACGACTCCCAAGGAAATTCTCCTTGGTATGATGAGTGAGTTAGAGTTGCCCAGCTAAAGCATGTCACATAGACTCCCATGTTAGGATTTCAGCAGCTATTTTAGTGTTTCCTGAAACTTTCAAATGGAAATATTAGAATGAACATTTAAAAAGTGTCAACAGATGCAAGCAATGTACCTTACAAATTATATAATAAACAATAATGACCATGTCCACCCGAAAAGGAAATTGGTCTAGTATGTGTCTCTTCTTTTAAATTTTGATCTATGATTCATCTTTAAAGTTACATCATCTCATTCCAAAATGGGTTACACTTAATAAAAGAATTCATCTTGATCTATTGATGTGTTTACTTCCTATTAATGTGTTTTCTTTATATTTTTGCACAAACAGCAAATATTCATTTTTTTTTAAATGATATTCATTAATTCCCAGATACACAGATTGTATCTGTGGAGATACAATCATTAAGAGGTTACACAGGGTCTCCGGCCTCCTGAAGTTTACATTCCAGTCCAACAAACAGGAATGATAATAATACACTGTGAAAACTACCATGGCTGGGGAAATACAGTCAGCTATGAAAACATAAGAAAGGCCAGTTACCCTGACTAGGATAGGGTAGAAATTGGAAAGAAGGGTGGAGTCTTCCCAGAAGAAGTCCTTTGACCTGCAAGATGAATAGGATTTATCGAGGTGGAAAGGAGTCGGAACAACATTCCAGGCAAAGAAAAGAAAGAACATGTGCAAAAGCTCAGAGGACAGAGAGAACAAGATCAAAGGTTCCAAAAGAACTTAAGTTTGGCTGGACAGAGGGAGAGAAGACAAGGGATGGATAGGGATGGAAGTAGTTTCAATTGTTTCAAATATTTTTGACATTTTCTCCAATGAGCAATAAAAAATTACTCAAGAGTTTAAGCAAGAAAATGATATGATGAAATACATTTACATTTCAGAAAAATCACTAGAGTTATAGAATGGAGAAGAGATTGGAGGAGTCTTGAACAGAGGCACGGGAACCTCTCCTCACGACTTTCTCTAGATAATGGTAGACTCCCCCAAAAGAATTGGGAAAATGAAGAAAAGTGGCCGAATTCTCAAAACTCAGGATTTAGGAAATAGAATCTAAAGATTTGGTGACTGATTAAAACCTGGAGGTGAAAGAGAAAGATAAGTCTTTAAAATCTCTAAAATGAGGCCCAGTTTATCTTACTCCTTAGTGAAAGGTTAAAGTCTACCATAAAAAATGTTTTATTAATTTATGTAATAAAAATGTCAACTTATGTATGTGAGCAAGGATCTTAAAACAATTTATGAAAATCAATTGTTTTGTTTTATAGTCACATAAAAAAATCCATTTAATTCCCATGTAATTAGTCTAACCATAACACAAATATCTTCTCTTAAGGAAAGCAGTATTTTAACATATTCAATTTGTTCTTCAGATATACAATTTCAAAACCAGAGGAAAAAAAGAACTGTATCAAAATGTATAACATTGATGAAAATTGTACAGTATTCTGATTTTTTTAGTTTCCTCATTCTTCACACTATCGCAGCAAAAGACAAAATAAAATTGTATGCAATTTAAAGCTATATTAATTCAATTTTACATAACCCAATATATCCAAAATATTATAATTGCAACATGACATCAATATAAAATTATTAATGAGCCATTTTATATTCTTTTTGTACTGCCTTTGAAATCTAGAGTATATTTTACACTTGTAGCACATCTCATATCAAATGCTGAGTAGCCTCATGTGGCTAGTGGCTATCCTCTTGGATAACAGGGCAGCTCTGGAACATAAAGAAGCATACCTAGAAGACTGCTTGCTCCCTTACTTGTGCCTTAAAAAGCTTAGCAGATGGTCCCCATGAGTAAAGGCAAAAAAAAAAAAAATTAGTAAAATGATCTAAATCTTTGTTTTGTTATGTAAATATGGCCATTGAGAAAGAAAGTTAAAACTCAGGCAGAGCAACTGAACATTGCAACTTTGCCAATAAGATGACAGTGGTCAGTCAACAAAGCTACAAAAAAACGGAATACGTATTGAAAAACCCTAAACCCTTCAATATTTTTAAGTATCAAACTTCAATCCATTTAAAATAATCCTTTTAAATACTGCCTGTTCAATTTTAATTTAAGAATCTCCCAGCAGCTATTTCATTTGGAAGTGGCAGGTTTTTTTGACACCAGTAGTTTAGTAAATCCATGGCAGGAGATTGCAAACCAGTTTCCATCTTGATTTAATGCTCTTTTAAGTTTATAAGAAAAATGTCACTATGTAAACAACAGACATTTTGATTAAACACTAAAGTTCTTATTTTGGCTGTTAAATCAATAATGCAGCTGGATCGAAAGTAGTTTACATTCCCTCAAAACTGGGCTTCAGTTCAGCTAGTATTGCACTGACATCATTTTCCAGCACGATCTGGCTGCTTTTAGCAGCTGGTTTAGAAATGTCCTTTGCAAACAACCACATAATTTTCAATGTTAACACATTTCAAGAAGAGGGTCTCACAAATGCCAGTGCTTAAAATAGTACAGTCAATCCAGAAATAGTCTCTCATCTAATGCCTAATTTTCTATTAATAGTAAAAAAACTTTTAAGGTAATTTGAACAAGAGTATAAGACAAAGGCCTTTGGTGATGTTATTTACCTTTTTTATCTGAAACTGACTTTGGAAGGTTTCCTATTTTCCCTTCTGTAGTAGATTAATTAATATATAATTCACAGCAATGGTTCTCAAATATGTTTTGGTGGCAGAACACCTGAAAACCCTGGTGCTTTTTCCTGAACAACAAGCTCCAGGTAGAACTTCACAAATACTGATATACCGTTTGATTATATTCCACAAACTAAGAATATTTTGCAAATAGAAAATAAGACCATATTACATGTCTAAAACAGAAAACCACAACCACTAGCATCTATAACCATTACCAAAAAGAAAAAAATTCAGTTGAACAGATCACCATACACCATGAAGAGTTTTTCAGAGAACATTAATTCACACTTTGCATATTCAGTGTCAGCAACGAGAAGTTAAAAAAATGTGAAACAAAAATGCTAAAATGTATTCAAGACCATTCAAACGTCACTATGATTCCATTGCAGCAGTTAAGACCCTAGCAGGCTGAACAAAAGTATTCTAGAGCCTATATCTGAGAACCATGAAGACAAAACTTTTAACTACAGGATCTCAAATCGCTTACCTGTAGAAATTCTCTGACATTAGATCCCAGGACGCGTAAGATTGTATCGTAACCAGATTCTTGACAAAAGACAAAAAACATCTTCCCAAACATCTGAAGGATTTCTCCAGCATTGAGATCTATTTTATAGGTTCAAGAGAGAAAGAAAGCATATTATAGGTGAAACACTGTTAATGGAAAGATTGACAGTAAGTGTATATTAAAATAATTTAAAATATCTTCAATTTTTGTGCATAGTGAACATAAATCAGATGAAAAAAATCTGGCCAGGACAATACAATGAAATCTGAGAAGACAATGTACTGACATGTTAATAGTGTACATTTTTACTTATAAGCAAAGCAACCAGTTTTTCACCTTCTATAACAAACTATAGGTTGAGCATCCCTAATCTGAAAATCTTAAATCTGAAATGTTCCAAAATCTGAAACTGTTTGGTCACTGACATGACACCACAAGTGGAAAATTCCACACTTGAACTCATGTGACAGGTCGCAATCAAAACTTTGATGCACAAAATTATGAAAAATACACTATAAAATTACTTTCAGGCCATGAGTAGAAGGTGTATATGAAACATAACTAAACTTCCTATTTAGGTTAGGTCTCAACCCCGAGGTATCTTACTACGTATATGTAAATATTACAAAATCCAAAAAAAAAATCCAAAAGCAAAGTGTTTCAGGTCCCAAGCATTTTAGATAATGGATACACAAACCTACACTTAATTTTGAGTTTTTTAAACATATATTTAATATAGTACTTATTTTTTCCTGAAAAACACGGAAATATTTTTAAACTTGTCAAGAATGAACATGACAATATTTTTGATGAAAAATATTCTTGCTTTATATAAACATGTGTATTTAATAACTTGATTATATATAGTATCTACCTTAATATCCTGTTTTTTCTTAATATACAATCATTACTATTTCGAAAAACGTAAATTTTCCATAATTTTTCTGTATCAATTTTAACTGTTCTCTTATTCAACATATAAATGCAGCCATTTATTAAACCAACCCCTTCTTATTAAATATGTAGGCTTTTTCATTTTTTGATAATATTAATAACTCTGACATGAAAACACACATATAAATCTTAAGGCAGAGATCTAATAATTTCTTTAGGAAAAATTCCTAAAGGGTGTGAATATTTTTTAAAGAGGCTATGTGATGTAAAATCATTCTCCAAAAAAGTTTTCTTCCTTTACCATCAGATTAAAAACGTGTATAATTTCCCCTTTAACTCTACTCTTGACTACAGTAGATACTTGATTTTTTAAAATTGCCAAATTTATATGAAAACAAGTTATTTTATATTTGTTTCAATTTTCATTACTAATGAGGCTGGGTGTTTTTATTTTTAGCTATTTGCCAATTGTTTTTAATTCTTGTATTCTGCTATAGATAGTATTTGCCTTTCTAGTTATAGTTAGAAAAGCTAAAAGCTTCATTCTAGTCTATCCAAACTATAGCTTAGTTATAAATTAAGCACTATGGGAATAATAAATGTTAACCTTGAGAACAACTTTTTCTCCATGAAGTTTTTTAAACTTTGCCTTTTTCAGCAAGATCCTTTGACTGTGGTAGACACCAGTTTCCTATTTCTTTTAACAATAGCTAACATAACTTCTGATGGCAAAGGAGATTTGAGGATAATACATACTACACTTGTGTAATTAACATATTGTTCACATCATAACTGAAGTTGTTACATTAAGTATCAATAATATTTTTCTTTTCCCAACTCATTTTCTGTGGGGAAGGGCAGAGAGCACATTTTCTCATTTCTATTCTTTAAAGAGCTTGTGAAAGAAGCATAAAACTCAGCAGAGCTTGAGCTTAACACTGTATGTGAATGTCCTCCCCACCAGCGCTGTGCAGTGCACAACTTGCATAACTATACATTGTGATCTTGAATCATGCATTCCTTTGGGCTTCTGTGTGTCACTTAGCCAGAGAAGGAAAGTTACATTTAACTTACTGAGGACTTTGCTTGCAGCAGCAACCAAATCGTAAGTTTTGGAATCATCATATATTATTCTGACAAGAAATTGTCCTTCTTCATCTAACTGTGCCTCTTTTCTGGAAAACAAAATTGAGAGACAGGAGGGAAAAGTTAAAATTTAAAAAATAGCTACTGTAGCTATAATGCTTGTGTAAAGTATAAACAATGGTTTCCGTATCTGAAATAGGATTTGTTTTTGGCAAATTTGTTTAAATGAACGTCATGTACCTAAAAGTCTAGTGATTAAGCAGAAATTATGTCACACCTCCTACCTAAATTAAAATGATATATTTAAGGCTATTTTAGCAAGAGTAACATTTATATAGCACTCTAATGCTCAATACAATACTTGACATTAAAAACAAACAATAACTTTTGATTAACTAAATATTCAACAAATATTTGTTGAGTCACTATATGGCAGTCATCGTCCTGGTCACTAGAAGTATATTCTTTAGTAAAACAGACAAAAATTTTGATTTCTTGGAACATATACATTCTAGGAGGAGAGACAGACTAGGTATAAAATTCTTAAGTAACGTATAATGGTAAGTACTTTGGAGAAAATAAAACAGAGTAGAGGGGTGGGGCGCTCAAGTACAACAGCAAGGGGGGGCCTCACTGGGAAGCTGGCATTCCAGTAAAGCCTGAAGGAGCTCAAGGGATTAAGGAGCCATGAGCAATCTGGAGAAAGTGTGCTCTACACAGAGGAAAAAACAAGTGCAAAGGCCTAGGCAGGAGCCACCTGGGGTGTAGGACGAACAGCAGGGCCCAGTGTGCCTGGAACAGAAGAGAGGGCAAAGTAGTTGGGAGGGAACAGGTTGGAGAGGTAAGAAGAGGCCTGGTTGGACATTGGGATGATTGGCATCTATGTGAAAGAGGTGAAGAGTCTGGGTGCTTGTGATACGAGCAGTGATGTGAACTGACCTAGGTTAAAGGAATTAGTCTGGCTGCCGCATTGTGAATGGACCAAACGGGTGTAGGACAGAGTTGGGAGACCAGTTAGGAGGCTGCTGCCAACATTCAGGTGAAAAATGCAAGTGACTTGATTCAGAGTGGAAGCAGTGGAGGGGGTGAGAAGTGACTCAAACCCAGATATATTCTGCAGGTAAATTCAACAGGATTTGCTGCCGGATTGGATGCAGGGTATGAGAGGAGAGGACTCAAGGATGACACTAAGGTTTTTGGTCTGAGCAACTGGAAGGATGTTACCAGTAACTGAACTGGGAAGGAATGCTGGAGGTGGACTGGGGGTTAGGATCAAGAGCTGTAAGTCTGGGATGTCTTTGAACATATTAATTTTGAGATGCCAAGTGGATTGATAAACTCTTCAAATATATCCTTAGCTTGTTAAACACAGTAGCACAAAATAAACACAGTATTAGCGCAAGGAAATAATAGTTATCATTTTTAGCAGTTGTCATGATTATATGAATATATTTATTTTGATAGGATTTGGATTACTTTTCTCAAACAAGTGTCCAAAGGGGAGATGGAATCCTTTGTTCAAAACATTGCCAGCTGTAGAAAGGAGCTAAGTTCCAGATATTGTTGCCAAAGTTATATTCACAAAAACACATGAAGCTTGGATATCAACTCAACCTCTGACTCTCAATCCAACTCATCTAAATCCCTGTATGTTGCCAGGAGGATACAAGGGAAACAACCACTATAATTAGGTGAACTTTCAACACAGTGGCTCGAATAACTCCTCAAATATTGTCAAGGCAGGCGACAGTCACTTTCTGTCCTTCAGAAGCTGTGTATCTGTCATTGCTGCTGCTCACGGCTGCCCTGTGTCTGCTCAAGTGCAAAATTCCAAATGGCGGTATGTCTTAGGTCACTATCTCAGCATGGAGATAGTCTTAGAAACACTCTATGTTCTTCAGAGTATACCATTATTTGCCTGCAGTTATATATAACAGTGCATGTAAATAGGAAAAAAAAAAAAACCATGATTTTGGCAAGCACAGAGATCTGAATTTCAGAGTCCAGAGTTTACTAGCTGAATAACCCTGAGTAAATCGCATAAAGCACATGAGCATCAAAATCTCTTTTTTCTAAGGTGGGAGCAACAATATAACTCACCTTCCACAATTATAAAGAGAAGGGTACAAAAGCACGTTCTAAGCAGTTAAAGCATTACACATATTACTAACGAGTATAGTGCTCCCATGTCTACATACTCAAACAATTATAGCACCACATATAAAATGTGAAATTATTTTCTCTTCTCTCACACATACAAAGCTATTAAACAAAAGAGGCATAGCTCTGTTAGGTAGATAGTGAGGGATTCTGGGTCTCTTAGGGATGAAAGTGGGTGCTGATGCTCCCATCTTGGTCCTGCTCAACCCTAATTCTCCATACTTGGGGGAGGAGGGAATACCCTATGAATCTGCCAATCAGAACTTGACGTGCCAGCTGCAAAAGAATGCAGAGGACTCTAGCTCATGGGCCAAGCCGCATGGGTATGATAAAGTCCAGAAAGTGACCTAGAACCCACAAGCGCAGTAAGACTCAGGTCGTGCAGCTCCCCAACTGTCCAATCAAAGTGGTTCTGTGGTGATGTCTGAAGCACGGGGAGGTCCCTATCCAGACACCATAAAACAAGATCTAGATCATAATCAAGCTCTCTTTTTTCCTCCTGTGACAAAAGGTCTAGTCATCATCTCTGGTGTATGTATCATGCTTTGCAAACCTATGTCTCACTCCTGCTCTATAATCCTATCTTGGTCCCCCTCAAAAAACTTCACCCCAACCGTGAATCAATGCATTCCTTCTTTTCTTTCTCTCTTTTTATTAAAGTACGCTCCCTTATCTTCTAAGCTTTATTTCCTGAAATGATCAGCCTCAACATGCTCCCTGGCCCTGATGAGGATCAAAATAGAAATTAAACAGTAGTACTTGGAAGAAAATAATCATCTTCTCTTAAAAACTTCACTCTAAATTTCATTGAATTATTCAAAATACTTAGGAATCTTTGTTTACATTTATATTAAAAATCTTCAGGAATATTGGGTTGCCCTTTTTCTTTTTCTTGTTCTTTTTTTTTTTTTCCCCTGGAGGAGGTTTTACTGCAAAGATATGAATGCTTATTATGTCCCAGGCATTTTTCTAAGCACTTTTAATGTAGCAATGAATGAAACAGATAAAAATCCCTGCCTGCAGAAAGCTTATATTTTTGCTGGCAGAAACAATAAGCAATAAACATAATATATAATCAAATTATTTAATATGTTATGAGGAGATTAATGTTACAAGAAAAAGTAGATCAGCATAAAGGAATGAGGTTAGGGACGTAGGAGGAAGGGGCTGGATGCAATATGTAGAGAGAGCATATATATGATCACATATTCATAATGATCACGGGAGGCTTCATGGAAATGGCAACAGTTGAGCAAAGACTTCGGGAGGAACACTGTGTCCCTACCACCTTACACCTAACCTTTCTGGGACCACTTCCCTTCTTTCTGTAGCCCATGCTTCATCTTCCTCCCTCTTCAAGGGGGAAAGCTCATTGGAAATATCACAAACCCTTTAGTGTGAAGTGGCTCAATACAATAAACAGCGAAGGAGAATTTACGCTGCAAAAGGAGTAATGATCAAGAGAATTTATTTCAGACAATACGGCCATTGAAGCTAGTAGAATTTTAAGTCAACAAAGCCTTCTCTGTTGTCTCTCAGCTCTCAACACTACTTTTCTTCTAATTTCTAGGCAAATTTATATTTGATTAGGCTTCATGCTGTCAAATGTTTTAGCCTCCAGATAGCACAGAAATGTGATAATAACCATCTCCCAGCACTCTGCAAAATACACCTGCCACTACTCTTTAAGGAAAGCTTTAATGGCTTCCCTTCCCACACTGCATGCTCTTTCTTTAGTTTTGGAGCTGTTTTTTTCAGCTGCTGTATAAAATCACAAAGGTTGTAAGAAAAGTTAGGAAGCAAGCTAATAATAATATTGAGATTACATAAACTATTTACATAATTCAAGTAATAGTACCTCACAATCTTCCACTCTCTACCTGGTTATACAATAACTTTTAAGCTTTTCCTTTAAAAGCAAAGTAAAGGAAAGAATAATTATATAGACAGATAGATAGAAAAAACAACTTTTCTAACAACTTAAGATATATTTTCATAATATGTTGAGTTTATTAGGGCTTAAATTATCCAAATTCAGCCATGTACACTAACTGAATTTTCTAGGCTCACTCATTCTTTCACAATTATTTTTTGACCATCAACTTTGTTTAAATTATTGCATTACACAGAGCAATTAGGTAATACCCCCATTATTTAAATTACATTTAATTTACATGTGAGGAAAACCAAAGGTTTTTCTGAGAACCATAATTTAAAATTTTCCAAAAAATGAAAGACTTTGGACAAACTTTTATTTTTTCAATGATTTTTAGAAGACAAAAAATACCATATGAAGCCACAGGTAAATTTGATTAAGGTGTGTTCAAGAGTGCCCATCTATCAAATAACAACCTACAGAACTGCTATCATCATGTATCCTAGTTTGTGTTACATTCTGTTGCTTCTTCTTCTTTATATTACTATTATTATTTTTTAAATTCCTACCTAATCCCTAATTAACACAGTCTTCCTCTATTTCCAAATAGTATCACTTACAGGACTTTCAGGTATTTTTACCTACATACTCAGTGACTCTGCTTGAGGTAAGCATTAAATCCTTCTACTCACTGCATTACTCAATGACAGAGGTCAACAGACAATAATAAATATGTAGAGAGGTTAGATAAGGTTAAAAAGGCACTTTGTTTGGCTAACAAGTAAACCTAGATAAAAAGAAACTCACTTGGTTTCATCTACAGAGTTAAGTCAAAGTTTTTCCTTACATGGTATGCAAAATAAACAATTAAGCTAATCCCATATGCAGGTGCACTAAATTTGGGCAGATTCATCTCTTGGTGTTTCATTTCCACATCTGCAAAGCAGAGTAACAGCAATATTTATCTCCAGTCATTGCGCAGGTTAGCAGAATTAATCTATGCCAAGAGCTTAAAATAGTGTTTCTCACACACTTAATGCCCAATACATCTAATTGGTAAGAGTCATAGTAGTTGAAGAAGATGAAGGAAGAGGGGAAAGAGGAGAAAGAGAAAATGGCAAAGGGAAGAAGAAGAGGGAGGAATGACAACAATATCTTAGGAGTTTTTTCAGTATCGACTAATTAAACTAAATGTGTATATATTTTGCTGATTAACTGACAGAACTTAAAAATTCAAATAGCCCAAAACAAACTTGTTCAAATAGCCAAAAACAAACAAACTTGTTCTATCTCCTCTAAGAGCTTCAAAAATAAAGATCAAATTCTCATCTAGGAATAAAATAAGAAATAATCATATTCTGTGTATGTGTAGCCACAGTAAGTGTTTAAAAGTTGAGTATGCATAAATGAAATATTTTCCCAATAGCAGTTAATTTCCTACTTACTCTAAGAGATTGTTATTTGTTAGAATTTAAACAGACCCTTTACTTATACTAATTACCTTTTCACAAAAAGGTAGTAGATATTTTTATCATGGTGGTGTTTTATGGGTTGCAATTTTTTAAATTTTTATTTAATCACTGCTATCTAACCCAAGTGGCTGTAATTGAACATGTGCTTGTAAATGTGTGCAAGCTTTAAAATGAGTGAATTAATGAATTAAATATATATCCCCATGCATTTCCAGACTCCCTACTAAGAAACAAGCAATCAAAAATTACTGGCAAAAGTCTATACTTTGTTTTCAACATTAAGAATATTTTCTATTATTTATTTCTTAATAACTAGGTCTACAGTTTGTCCAAAATGTCCAGGCAGCATCTCTCTCAACTCTATACCTAGGGAGATGTTCCTTAACTACAATATCTGAACCTTCAAAAAGTGAATTCATGTGCTGTCACTGAGCTCCTGCTACTGTACACTTTTCAAGTATGTTACGTATACTACAAGGACTGCTAGTTTTCAAGTGAAGAAGTTTCCCATGGAGGTATGAAAATGAGTGTTCTGAAATGGAAGAGGCTGAATATAGGCATCTTGAAAATGGAGTCTCAAAATAAGGTCTAGTCTTAGGCAGAAAAGGTCAATAAACATCAAACAATCAACCTGACCAATGATAGCTCCAAGCAGGTACTGATCCTATAAAGAACATTATCAGAGAACATGCCATATTAAAAATAATATACAGATGTCTTCTTGAGAATAAATACTAGGATGATCCACTGCAGTGAGCTGGAAAGGTATCATGACTACTGTGTTGTGTCCAACCATTATTAAAATTAATCTCCCATTATAAACCACAGGTAATAACTGTATATAACATCTAAAAAATTGAAACTTTGGATTGCTTTTGTCTAAGTAGCTGGGAAGCATGAATCACCTCTGAATTTCCAATATCCCAGTCTAATGATTCTCAGTATGTCTGAACCCCAAAAGAGAGATCGAGTTTGAAGGAGCTGTGGAGAGAAGAGTCAGGCCCTTTAAATCCTGTGACAGCTTCCAACTTAGACCTTCTTTGGGTTGGTAAAGGTCAGTCCTTTTAGGTCAATGTGTTCACTCATCCAAGTACTGTAAACAGTAACAGTAAATGCTCTCATGAGTGAAAACCATACCTTGGCTTTAGACAAAGCAACATCACTCTTCACATGTAATTGCATTTTTCTTTCTGACTGTGACCAGCTGAGCATGGAAGACCCTTAAGAGTAATTTTCCCAATTCTGAAAACACATTCACAAACATTTCAAACAAGCTATTTTCAGTAGCTTTATGAGATAAATGAATTTACTTAGACACTTGTGTGTGCACTTCATTGTTAACTCTGAGGAGCACATCAGGTCACAGCTCCTCTCAAAATAAATAAATTTCTCAAAGTTTTGGAGGCTCTGATTTTTCTCTAGCAGATGTGTTTGTTTGTGAATACAATCATCTTAAAAAAAAAAAGCATAGTCAAAATCACCTGTACAAGTGCTTGAACATTTGAAGAAAACAAAAACAAAAGCAGGCAGTACTAATACACATATACCATGTCCATCTTCTTGCCAAAGTAATTGACTTTGGAAAGGAGAAAGCTATAGGTCCTTTTCTTTGGGGAGAAACACATAATATGGTAATTACAAGTCTGTCTATGTTCAAATCCCTGCTCTAATGATAAATAGCTGTCGGTTTGAGGCAGGTTTTTTAAAAGTCTTCAGGCTTCCACTTTCTTTTTGTAAAATGAGGATAATGAAGGAATCTATTTTCTGTGGTGGCTGTGAGGATTCAGTGAGATAATGAGTACAAGGCACTTAGGACTGTGACTGCAGAACCATGTGGTAAGGGTTTAATACATATGACATATTACATTCACCACAGCATGACATCGTGAGCGTTCTCACCTGGCTTTCAAATTTAATTTCAGTATTACAAACATTTATCTGCAGTCTATGACACTGACTTTAAACAGCACCACACATACCTGCCTTTTAGAAACTTGCTAAAGGATTGGGTCAAGTCCTGAATCCAACCCAGCAACTGTCTTTTGATATATGAAATCGGCAATCCAACAACAGAGTTCTTAATCCTTCCAATATATCCACTTATGACATGAAACAACATAAAAGAACTCCAATCCTTCCAAAAGGAAATGCTATAATTTATTGGTATATCTTCTGCCTTTGCTGACAGAATAAATGTTTATTTTGTACAGCAACGTGACTATGAACAAATATAGTCAACGATACTGTAATATATACTTGAAATTTCCTAGGCTGGTAATTCTTAAGTGTTCTCACCATGAAAAAAGTCGGGGAGTGTAACTATGTGAAGTAATGAATGTGTTAATTTTCTTGATTATGGTGATTATTTCACAATGTATATGTACATCAAAACATCAACTTGTGCACCTTAAATATATAGAGTTTTTACTTGTCAATTTTATCTCAATAAAGATGGGAAAAATAAAATGTCTATTTCACAAAAGCTTACATTTTATTAAATAGTGGTTGAAAATGTCATCATTCTGACATAATAAATTCTGGTTGCAGAAAAAAGTACCTGTGATAAATTTGTGTGTGCTCTATTCTTTGGAAATTAAAAATGTGAAAGATGATTCATTTATATATAAATACTCATATATATATATATATATATATATATATATATATATATAGAGAGAGAGAGAGAGAGAGAGAGAGAGAGAGAGCCTGGTAAAGTGTTATACACACAGACACACAAACACAATATGTATAGAGAGAGAAAGAGCAAGTGAGCCCTGGTTAGACGCTCATCAGCAGGGCAGGCATTAATCAAATAGTACAAATACATAATTACAAACTCTTTCATGTACAGTACTATGAAGGAAAAGTACCGTTTTGGATGTGAGAGAAAGTTCCCTCAAGAAATAACATTTGTTTTGACATCTCAAAGCTGACCCCTTCCAAGCACAGGTGTTACCCTGACATATTTAAAGGCTCAGTACAGTGGAGGAACTGAAATTAGCCCATGAGGCTGGAGTGCTGAGAGTAAATGTGATGTATGGACTGAAAGGTCTCCATGTTTGGGTGATTTCAAGATTGACTACAAAGGATTTTACTAAAGCAACAATTTAATATTTTATGAGTCAACAATGACTGGCAAGTAGATCAGAATATTCAATAGCCACAGTAACAAGTACAATGAATACTTCAGAATGTCTACTTTTTACCTTGAATAAAATCCTCTTTAACCTGTTTTTGATATAGTTTCATACAGAAAAAGATGCTCCTTTTTGCTGGACACAAACAATAAAGACACCATTTTCCCCACTGTTTCCTCTTTAATGGACAAGGAGGCAAAGTAGAGCATGGAAAAGCCGCAAGTACTCACATCTTCTGTTGTCACCCTCTGAATCTGGCCAGTTAGATTTCTTTATAGTGTTCATTTCCTTAAGTGTGTTTTCCTGTTGATGACTGCACAGTATCAACCCATAATTATCGCTTTCCAACACATTAAAGAGAAATATTTGCTAGAGTCCCTTATTCTGGAGAAAGGCGAGAGAGTAAAGACATTGTTCTTGCAAATAGCAATAATGTTTAGTTAATGTTTGTCATAACTAGATCTAAATACATTAAGAGCATGAAGACAGATTTTTTGATTTCTCTTCTGGTGCTCTTTCTGACACACCAAACCAAACAATATGCTCCTGTGATTTTTTTTTTAATTATCAAAAATTGCAGAATGCAAGGAAAATAAAGACCCAGGTTGATTTCTGGGGGATACTTTACATCATCAAAAAACACCTCAAAAAGCAAAAAAGCTGTAGATGAAGCTATGACCCACCTTCTCACCTAGGTGCCATGCTGTTCACAGACATGGTCCAGGTTCAGGGAGAGCCCTATGCAAAGAGCTCACTAGCAGGTATGTGAAGGTGTTTACACTTGGACTTCTAGTTCCACCTGCAAAAATAACCTCAAACATTAGGGACTTATCAATTAACATATTATGCCTTCCTCTACCTTTCAGGCTAACTGGCAGATCCTTCTACGGAAAAAGGTCCTGATCCTAGCAATGATCTGGTTTGCCTATTTCTTTAGTCTGTATATTAATTTTTTTATTTTTACTCAGGAAGTTTCTGAGTATGAAAATGAAAATGGTTTCATTTTTGTATGCATACTGCATTAGCTTCTACTTCACAATTTTATCTTTTTTTTTTTTTTTTTTTTTTTTTGAGACAGTCTCACTCTGTTGCCCTGGCTAGAGTGAGTGCTGTGGCGTCAGCCTAGCTCACAGCAACCTCAAACTCCTGGGCTCAAGCAATCCTCCTGCCTCAGCCTCCCGAGTAGCTGGGACTACAGGCATGTGCCACCATGCCTGGCTAATTTTTTCTATAAATATTTTTAGCTGTCCATATAATTTCTTTCTATTTTTAGTAGAGACGGGGTCTCGCTCTTGCTCAGGATGGTCTCGAACTCCTGAGCTCAAACAATCCACCCGCCTTGGCCTCCCAGAGTGCTAGGATCACCGCGCCCGGCCTACACAATTTTATCTTAAAATAAGCATTACCTGGCACCAGAAGAGGAGGGTTGGAGCTCTTACTCTTCAGCTTCCTATACATAATTCTCTAGGCTTTTAATCTCTTGGAAACTCGGCTTTACTATTAAAAAAAAATGAACTAGAATATCCTTTCCTATTTCAAATGAATGTTGTAGCAGTCAACTGAAATTACAGAGAGAAAAGGACTTTGAAAATTTTAAAAAACCTTATAAAGCACTGCTAATATTTTAAAACATACATAAACATACTTCCTGTACCTGTCTACTGAAGCATGGGTACAGAAAAGTATAGAAATTTAATTCATACTTTCATAAATTTGAAAATCTGATTAAAACAAGGCAAAACGTGGTGGTACACTCTTGTTTATTTTCATTTGTTTTGATAAAATGAATATTAAGGGCATATGTTGCGTTTTCAAACATCATTTAGGTATTGGAGGCAGGGAGGTGGTTAGAAGAATATAATGTAGGATGGAGTCCAAAGTAGAACTTCAGTAGAAAAACAGCATAATGAAAATAATATTCTTCCCCTAGTCCACAGGATGGAGAGGAATGGGACATGTCAGACACAGAAGACCTAGTTAGGCGGTCTGTTAGACTACAGCAAGGGAAGGTGATAAAAGCCTGGATGAAAGAACAGGAGAGACTAATAGAGAGGCACTTCAAACTTAAAGTATTGGTACCAGCTGCATAGAATGGATAAAAGAGAAAGAATAATGAAAAATGACAATGAAGTTATCACTTATCCTAGAGTGCTACAGAAACATTTAGACGGATAGTATATAGACTGCAATGAGCTATTATTCAAAGGAGAGCTTCATATATTTCAGGTAACTTGGGGAAGAGAAAAGTTTAAAAAAAAACTCTGATTCTATAGTAAAAATAAAAATAATAGCTACCATTTATTAAGCATCTATTTTTCAAAAACTGTGTTAAGCATTTTGCAGACATTATTCAATGTATTACATCAACCCTATAAAGTATTACTTTTTTTTCCTTATGCAATTGAGGCTTGGAAAGTTTCAGTAACTTGGACAGTCACATAACTAGTTTATAGCAAAGCATTTGCTTATTTGAACCATAATGATTAATTTGTGATTAGCAAGTTCAACCAGACATATTAATTTCAAAACTGGAAATGTACGCTCTCCAACAGTCAAAATGTTTCCATATTTGAGTTAAAGGCGGGAAAATAAAAGCAAAATAAGACTAAAAATATCTAGAAATCTCTAGATTTTTTTTTGAAAGCAAAGATTACATCATTTGCTTTTCTATTCTCAGTGCCTAAAACACTGGACTATGCGTATTAAAGATAAGCTTAACAAAGAATGGAAGAAAAAAATGAAGCAATGAATGAAAAAGTATGCAGCCCCAATGTAAGTAAATAAGATAAAACCATACTAAACAAATTCTTTATTCTTTACATGGGGAAGATGATTGACAACCTTCTAGAGGAACTAACTATAATACATAAATATATCATTAAATTATTATCAAATATATATCATATCAAAATTTTGATTCAACTGTTTATCTCAGATCTTTTAGTAAATAGAGAAGAGCTAACTAAAGTCTAAAGTGGAGCACTTTAGAGTTTTAAAATATTTTTAATTGGTTTTTGACCTGCTCGACTCTAGGCAAATAATTATAGTTTTTGGTTGTTTCTAACAGACTTAATCATTATAGATTTTTCAGTTTTTTGAATCTATCTTTAGAATTCATATGTTTCAGTGAGGTTAGAAAGTCTAAAATTGAGCCCAGTAATTTGATGCAATAATTAATTTAGTCAGGGATGATGGAAGAATAACAGGGATGGTTAAACAAGTATTTAGGTGCTTTTCTAATATGTATAAATCCTAATTCTATGTATTTTCTAAATTGATAATTGATTTTTCTCATTACTTAATCATGGCTTCTTTTTCAAGGACCATCTGAAGGGTGAAAGGAAATGAACAAAACAAGTTTTGAAATAGATTCAGAGGTCTCTTTTGCTTTTTCACATTTGTTATGGTCTAGATCAGAGGTCAGCAAATTACAGCCTACAGATCAAATCTAGCCTACTTTGTCTCATTTGTTTATTTATTTTCGTCTGGTCCAGGAGCTAAGAATGGTTTTTATATTTTTAAACAGTTACATTTTAATAGTTATATAGATACGTACATAATGTCTTCAATTTTGACTTTGGCCTGCAGCACCTAAAACATTTACTGTCTTGCCCTTTAAGTGAAAGTTTGCTGGCTCTTGGTCTAGACAGTTTTTTTTCTTTTTCTTCAAAAGAGAAATTTAAAGCTCTTGTGAAATGGTTGTATCGTTGGTAAGAGTGTAAGTGGATACTGAGTTTACAATGAGGCATTTTTGGCTCTTATCCACTTAGAATTTTCTGTCTGGAATCTGTTACTTAGGGTTTTATTTGTCATTAAATGTTTGGCATCCTTTTTTCATCCTTTCCCATGAAGGATGGATGGCCATTTCCTAGTAAACCAAAAATGTATTATGTAAAATTTTATAAACATCAATTTAGATAGTTTCTCACAGACCAAAAAGGAGTTTGGTACTTACTGAGACAAAAAAAAAAATGTTTTTTCCCTCCTATATTCAATTTGTCATAAAAAGTTAAAACTGAAAGTATCTTGGACCAATGACTGAAGTAATCTTCCCTAGAGCAGAGGGTGGGGTGGGAAGGAGGAATCATCTTCAATTACAGTCCTCCAACTTTTCCTCCCCTGCTCCCAGGCAGTAGTAAATGCTCTTCCAGGGGGCATTACTCAGGGGTACTGGGATGGAAACCAAGCAACAGCTTTAATCCCCTCAACGCAGAGAGCTGAACCATGTTCTTTAGCCCAAATACTAAACCACACCCAAGACAAGCTAGGATCTACTAAAGGATGCTTTAATAAATAAACAATCAAAATTAACATCTGGATTACCAACACTAGGCTGACAGTTTTTCCTTTGCAGGGGCATAATCCTTGAGGTAATTTTATTAAAAAAAAAAAAAAAAAGACCAATATGATTTGTTTCATTTTTACTATGAAAAAATATGTTTTGGATGATTGGAATTTTATTATACCTTAAATAGATTAAGAATACTGTTCTAAGCTACTTAAAGATAAATTAGTGAGTTAATAAATTATTTGTTTAAAGTAAAATGGAACAATAAGCACAATTTCACAGAGTTAAGTTCTCATTAATGGGATTTTTACATATTTTGGCCTTCTCTGGGGAAAATATTACCAACATAAACACATCTCTTGATAACTTTTTAAAATTTCTGACACATTTCTCTATGAAATATAATTTTTCATTTCTGTATTTAACAATGATCTAAATTGATAATGGCTAAACATACATTCTAAATCTGGTTAAATAATATAATTAATATTTCATCATAACAGCCATCTTTTATTATGCTCTCAAAATTCTAAACATATTCATTGTCATAGCATATCCACTAGGATACTTGGAAATTTCTATCTTGCAGATGAGAAAGCATCATATGGGGATATGTATGTTTTCATAAATTTACAAAGACAGTGGCATAAAAATAATCCTATACTTAAGTTACACTGTTTAAAACCTTTTCTTGATGTCTGCCTTCTCTGTAACTGTCTACTTAACAAAATAAAAATTATGAAGGTGTTAGTAAGGTGAACCGAAAATTCAAATCCCAAAGTAACCTTTCGTGCCTAGATTCTCATTGGATTCAACCACATAATTGCCAAATCGAGACTTATCTTTATAGTATGTAGATGTGCCCTGTGGATACCATCAACGGCCTATGGAACATGAAAGAAATGTTCAGTGATACAGATCCAGGGGAAAGAAAAGTTGCATTCAGGTGTTTAATGTATACCCCTGGTCACTTCTATGGACACAGATAGTTATAAGAAATCACTATCAGGTAACTGCATAATAAGGTCTTAGAATTGATTTATAATAATTGTAATGTGCTTAAAGGAAAAAAAAACAGCACGAAAGCATCATCTATATGAGATAACAAAATGAAATCGGAAGTTTGGGAAATCAGAGTAAATAATAACAATGTGTTCCCATGTGCCCACCCAGGTAACACTTTCCTCCACCTCCACCAAAATGTGATAGTTCAACGGTTGCTCTAATATTAAAATCCATAAATACGGTTTTGGTGTGGCTAGTGGGTGATGGTCTGCTATACAATAAGTTAAATACAAATTTTACCAAAGTGAAAGAGAAAAAGAGAGATAACTGTGTTAGACTGAAATGCTCAACTGCCTGCAGAGATGCTGACCTGTCGGTCATTCCAACAGGTTTAACCTCTCAGGTGGGTGTGGTATTTCCATTAGTATCCCAAGTATTGGGCTCAAGGCTCTAGACTGAAGCTAGAAAGTTCTCCTCGAATTGCCAGGCTTCACCACAATAGAAAACATAAAAGGAGATTTGGGAAAATGAGAGAGAAAACATTCCAACGTCAGTTTATTTCAGAATGAATAAATGCACTTGATTCACTGTTGCTCAA
Organism: Lemur catta; assembly: GCF_020740605.2. Taxonomy (NCBI): domain Eukaryota; kingdom Metazoa; phylum Chordata; class Mammalia; order Primates; family Lemuridae; genus Lemur; species Lemur catta. The sequence continues at coordinate 77,630,908 of NC_059132.1, read as the reverse complement.
GAAATAGTCTCCTGTGTGTTTTACCATACCCGAAAGGCTTAACTATTATGTATCCGCAAGGTGTGTGAATCGTAAACCAGCCAAGGTCTTCCGTTTGTTGCCAAGGCCTCTGGAAGCAGGAACCGCGCAGGGGCCTGTGTGGTCCCTCGGGCCCCTCTCCGCGTGGGAGCCGATCCGCCCGCAGAGCCTGGGAGCGCTGGCAGAGCGTTCCCACGCTCGGGCGGGGTCACAAGGCCGCGGTGACCCCAAGGGGCTCCTTTCCGCAGCTCTCGCCCTCCCAGCCCCGCCCCGGCCGGCCCTCCTCTCCTGGTCCCGGCTCCCGAGCGTGGGAGCGCAGCTGCGGCGGGCGCGGCGGGCGGAGGCGTCTCCGAGGATGCGCGCCGCGACCCCGCGCGGGGAGGCAGAGGCCGGGGCGGGGCGCCGCGAGCAGCGCCCCCGGGGCCTCCCACGCAGGGCGCCGTCGCAGGGCCACGGCTCGGGCGGCTCGTCACTTACTTGATGTCTTCCCACACCTCGGGGCCGTAATTGCGGATCACCAGCAGCTCCAGGGCGTGATTCACAAACCCGTACTGCGGGGACAGGGAGAAACCCGAGCGTCAGGGAGCGGCTGGAGGCGGGCAGGGGTTGGGAGCGAGGCTGCTGCAGCCGCTGCCACCGCGCGCCTTTCACCTTCTCCCCGCCCTGGGGCTCCGCTCCGTTAGGGGTACTGTGTACTAAAGGGGGTGGATCGTGGGGGCGCAACCCCTCCACCCGGGGCAGATTTACCCCGCCACCATCCGCCCCACCCCCACGCCGTCTTCTTACCCCCTCTCACCTGTCACGGCTCGGAGACAGGCTGGGCACAGAGGACAGCGCGGGGACGTGCACCCTGAGCCTCTCCCGCGGCCGGCGCTCAGCCCCCCGACACCGGCGGGTCGCCCGAGCCGGGAAGACTCCGTGCCTCGGCCGCACCTCTTCTCCCCGAGCTCGGGAAGCTGAGGTGTGGCGCGGCGAGCCGATCGGCCCCGCCGCGACCCGCGGCGTTCCCACCTCCCCTGCCCGGACGCAGGCAAACAGCGAGGCTGCTCGCGCGGCCAGCGGAGCGCTCCCGGGCCCCCCCCCCCCCCGCCCCCGAGCCAAGCTCCCGCTGCGCGGACGCTTCCCGCCGGCAGCCAGGCCCGGCCCCGGCCGCCGCGCGAGGGTCCGGCCTGACCCGGCAGAGAGCACTCACCATGGTGTCTGCGCCCGGAGCCGGGGAGGCAGTCCCCACGCACAGGCACCGCCGAAGGGACCCAGGCAGCGGCTGCAGCGGCGACAGAGCAACCCGGCCGGGGCGGCAGCATCGAGCTGGAGCCAGCGCCGATTGGCCCGCCCTGATTGCCACCTCTTCCCAGCCAATGGCGAGTCGAGCCGCAGGGGGCTGGTCGCGGCCTCCCAGCTCTCAACCAATCAGAGACAGAGGGGGGAATTCGGATACTCTCAGTGCTGCTGCGCTCCAGTGCCTTCTCGCCCCCACCTGGTGACAGGGCCTTCATTGGAGGCGGTAACAATGACCAAGGAGAAGCCCCAGCTGTGCGAATTCTAGGGCAGGGGAAATGCAGCTCTTGTAGTACCAGTAAACGCATTCTTACCCAGAGGTCTGCCCTCTGGGATGAAACAATCTAAGGGGGAGGAGTGTTGGTGTGAGTGTGTATGTGTGTGTTTTGCAATGGACAAACCTTAAAAGGAATATCCCCTTCCCACCCTCGTCAGCATCCTCATGTTTACTGGCATCTTACAGATAAACATGTCCTCTGTGGGTTGGTCCCACAGCAGTTAACGGTGAACTGAAAGCTAGTAATACTGAGCTTAATACATTTTAGTCAATGAGACTAGTTGAATGAACTACGTAAAATTTTCAGTAACATAATTTGGTGAGCACTATGTCAAAAACTGCTCTGCCCTTTACTAAATTATACAAGATCCAGCAATGTTCTGTGCTTGATCCCAGAGGGACACCCGGCCAGACGCCATGGCCAAGGAACCATTATTCCAGGAGTTTTTAACTCTAGACCTGGTCTAAAGTTAACTGAGTCATCAGAGATAACTGATGAACTGGACAAGGTGCAGAACAAAATGCACAGACTTTTCATTTATCTACCCACAGTCTACATTCTACCAGGGACTTGTTTTAGTTAATGCTCTGAGACCCGTCAAAGAGAAAAGCAGAGAGAACAGGAACTGTCCATTGACTAAAGCTGTTTGTGCCTGAGGTGTGTGGATACCTGTTGCCATAGTATAAGGTCAAGGGTGAGATTACCAGTCCCAGGTGGACCTGAGAAGCCAGATAGTATTCTAAGATGTGAATAGTCATAGTTACTGTGAGAACAATCTCAATATGATTACAGAGAGAATTTCAAAACAATAGAATTGTGCTGGCATCAGCATCCACAGACATATGTTGAAGGATAATTCATACAGAAACAACGATATAGCAAACAAGCAGAACTATAAATTATTTATAAAAATGTCCATCAGCGGTGGAGTGATTAAATAAATTGCAGTCTTTCATATGACAAAACATCTTACTTTACACAACTATTAAAATACTAAGGCATTATTTAATATTAACCATTAAAATGGCACATTATTCTATACAGCCATAAAAAACACAAGGAAAACTAGCTACATAATGGTACAAAAAGATATTTTTGTTAAACAAAAGACACATGAATGTAATCATTCTCAATTTTTTAATGGTTGTATAGAGTAAGGTGCTATCTGGGTAATAAAAACACACAGGCACATACACATTGCTGTAAATATAGCCTCCTGGGAGGAAACACAGGAAAGTGTTGACATGGCTATTATCTGTAAGAAGAACCAGTGGCTGGAGTGACCAAGACTTTTACTTTTTACAGTATAACCTTCTGTATCTTTTAGTTTTTTTCTATATAAATGTAATGATTTTTTAACTTTTTCCGCCCTCCATGTCTCTATCTGCAGCGGACCTACGCTGTCTTTGCCTAGAGTGTGCTACGGTGCGATGGCACCTTAGACTTTATATAGGCAAAAGATAAGGAAAGAAAAATGCTCTCTGGGGATGAATATTGAGAAAAGCTCACCTGGAGAAATTGTGAGAAGAAATGAAGCATGAGCATTCCTTCCAATCTCTCACCCTCTCTCTCTCTCAAGTTCAAACTTCCACCCTCTTTGTTCCTTTTGTCCAATACCTTTTTGTACTTACTGTACTTTTGTCCACACATATTTGCATTTGTAAATATACTCATTTGTTTTCTAATTGTCTTGTATTCACTCTGAACCTAAAGAAAGTTCTGTTCACTAATCCTTTGCTAACTTCTGTTTGGCCCACAAGATATTTCAAAGGTATAATGTTCAGGGACAGAAGAGTGCTTGCCAGCCACGGAGAACCCCGAAAGGAGGTCACCATGCTTCTGCAAACTCCCTACCCATTGTCACTACTGCTGACCAAATAGCCTAGGATAGATTTCACAAGGTGGATTATTCTGTATTTGCAGAAACAATACACTGCATTTTTCTACGTATGTCCCAAGCTGAGGAGAACCAGTTAAAGAGGAAAAGAAGGATTTTAGAGCATCTTAGCCAGTCCTAAAGTCAACACTATCTGAAAATCAGTCTAATGCATGAAAAATAAATAATAAGGCAGTATATGGCTTTCAGAAATGTCAGCTGAAGTGACTCACATTTTCAGCTAATAAAAATAAATTAGTCTGGTAAGTTAAATATTAAAAGTTTTGTAACCATTGTTTTCCAGGCTTTTCCAGTTAAAGTGAAAATAACAACCCTTAGATTGAGGATAAAGGGGAGTACAATTCTGAGGGTGCTCCCAGGTCTATGCTTGTGTTTTTCAAAGCTTTTGTGTTTTGCCACTTTCTTCCTATCATGGAATAAGGGCTTCCATTTTGGGATCATTTCATAGAGCAGCATGTTCTTTAATTTCAACAATTCCTTATACAATCATTGCTTTATATTCATATGCTTGTTTAATCTGTATGGCTCAGAGCCTCCTTATTGTTTCTTCCTGAAGCTTCTGGGGCTAGTGTTTGGTTGTCACACAATAATCACACTTCTTGTTCATAATCTTTACTAATATGGTCACTCAATACTTAAAGCAAGGAATTCAGAATGCTTATAAGCAAAGAGAAAAGTACATTCCAAATGACATGTTCTGTGATGTAGTTCCAGATCAACGGGAAGAAAAGAGATCCAATAACTCAGATTCCTAAAGAGGTGACGTTCAGATTTCTTTTTAATTTTCAAATTAACTGTAAGTTTTATCACACAAAAAAGGTGGTGTTGAATATTAAAAGAAGCACTTCACAAAGTTACTTTTCTACATAAAATTCTTTTAAATATTTATCTTGCCATCAGAATTGTAAACAGAAAAATTAGTCAAACTTTATAAGTAAATGGATATCTATATACCTATATATATGGATGTCTATATATCTATACCTATGTATCCATTTACTTATAGAGTTCAAGCCTATATATGTATACACATATATACACACATATGTAAATGGAAAGAAATTAAAAGAGAATTAAAGATAATGTTTAGTATTGATTTTATAATAATTAAAAGCATTAAGTTAAATCAACTCATTACTATATCTATATTGGAAGTATATGGAATTAAATAAATATATGTTTTATTTCTGAGGAAAGCTTACAAAATCTAGATTGAGCACTAACATATTTTTGGAGTCAAATTGAATAAAATAAAAACCAATTGTTCTTCCCTTGGCCATAGCCCAAACTTACACATGGCTAGGAGAGATGATCTTATGTTTAAAAAAATAGGGATAGATCTACCATGATTGATTATATCAAAGATTAATCCACTTTGAGCACTGAAAGGTATTTTGGAGGTCACTTAGTCAAACTTTCTTTTTCTTTATCTGGAAACCTCTTTATGTACTTGTTGGGGAACAATGAAAGTTAAAAGTTTTAGCCTAGAAGTAATAGTAATGAATTGCCGTCCTCAGAAACCCTGGAGGATTTTAAGATTCCCATCAATACTTCGCTACTCCCAGTGGTAGTCAGAATCTAACATTTTAGCTATGATGTGTCTATTTCAAAAGCAGTCCATAACTCTCAAGAGCCTCAAGATAGCGCATTAAAATATTGCTCTTCTCCAGTCTATGTTCAACTACTTACTGAGCATTGCAGATATGAAAGGAAATAGGAGAGAACGAGAGCCACTCATTCAAGTATTTGGTTACTTCTCTTGTATCTTTTTTTGATTGGAACAACAACAAATAAAAGAACAAAGCTATAGGGACAGGTTGTGCAGTGTTTGATTCTTTACTCAGACTGCCTGATTTTCACCATTTAGTAGAGAAGTGACAAATGGCAAGTTACTCAATTTACTTGAACTGCAGTTTCTTCACCTGTAAAATGTGGAAAATAACAGGTCAATATGCTCTCGCGTTAAGAAAGTTGAAAATACTGCTGACCTCAGATTCGTTGTTGGCAGCAAATGTTTTAATGCAAGTGCGATGTTTAAACAGTGAGTGGTACACCTTAAGTATTGAGAACTGTTAGCTAATATTATTTTTGAGGTTGTTATTGCTGTGTTTGAAATCAACAATTAATGAGACTAAACCCCTTTTGTATACTGTATAGAAATAACATGTTCACTGGTATTGATTACATAGTAAAAAGAGCTGAAATATGTCAAACTAAAAGATCTAGATCAGCCCTGTCAGTTACTTGCTTAGCAAGACAACCTATCTGAGCCCGGAATTTCCCATTTTATAATGGTGATAACATTGCTTGGCCCACCTTCCTCAACTAAAATATTATGAGGATCAAAGAGACAATATGCTTGGAAGCTTCTCATAGACTTTAAAGAACTGTCACTGATTGTATGGAATTAGTAAGTGAATAAGCCAAGGACTCACAGGTCAAACAAGTACAAATCTGCTAGAAAATCTCTTGTCTATATCTACAGATTATGGCTTTTTCTTTTTGTTGAATATAAAATCCAAACCTAACTACATTCATAATATACAACTATATTATGATTTTTCTAACAGATATAATGAGTAAAAATAATGAAAAGGAGGTAAATTGCTAGTCTGTTTCCATAGAGCATGAGCTTTTATTTTTTTTTTCTGAATGGGTGCTTTATCAGCAACATAAAAAGTTGAAGCTAGCCTGTGTTAATTTAATAAAATCTTACTGACCTCTGTTGACATTTGAAGCAAAAGAATTGCATTGAATGTACCCACTAGTATGATAATAAAATATCATTTAGGATGTATTTTGAAGGATCTTAATGATTTTCAGTGTCTCCACATGACAGTCCTCCCATGTGACAAAAGAACATCAAGCTGAAATACAGAAACAGAAAGTCCTGAACTGGTTTTGCTGGATTCAAAGAGCCATTCATGATGCTTCACTTGAGAAGCATCAATAAATACCCTATTGAAAAGATTCCAGTGTAAAACAGTATTTGTTTCAGTAGAGTGATTCTAATGCTTTTTAGTTAAAAAAGATATCTTATCTCTAAATAATCTTTGCAGGTAACAAAGTGCTTTCATATATGTTACCTCCTCTGGTTTTCTACAAGCCAGATAGCACTTTGTTCCTTTTGCACATGAGAACCCATGACCTAGAGAAGTGAGGAGCTCCAACATTAATCAGGGTCATTACTTGACTCATTGGCCCATTGCAGATCATGGATACCAAACCTATAGCTCTGTCTTTATAATATTATTCTTTTCCTTCATGTGCTATGGGAATTAACAGTTGGTGTTTGTTTATTATAATATATAGTAGAGTGGAAAAAAATCAGAACAGTATCTGCAAATTGATAACTACATAAATTGGGGAATTTCACATTATTTTCCTAAACATTACTTTTCTTGTTTATAAAACAAAAGTGCTGTAGGTAGTAACTTCTATACCTTCTGTAGGGTTTTTGGTAAGGATCAAATAAGTTAACATAAAATGATAGCATTTTATATGCAGTGCAATACTATGCATATTTGATTTGATATCTTTATTATTTGATTCTCTATTTTAATTATATGAATTTTAAACATTCTTCATATGAGAAAATACCGTGAAAGAGATAAGAGATTGGTATTCATAAGACACATGACTGAGCCTCTCTAAAACTTAGTTTCCTCTTCTGAAAATAAGACAGTTGCAGAAATTAAAGGTGGATATTTTATATTGAAGGACATTTTAGGGTGATTGACACATGGTAAGCACTCATCAAATGTGAGCTTTATAATTGATTTAAGCATCATGTTTATAAAAGTGTAAATAATCCATTTGCACAAATGCTGTGTTTAGTTAAGATAACTTGCTTGAATCTTATACTTGAGTTATAGGGAATATAAGCTGTGGTTTTCTGAGCTCTTCCTTTGGTATCGCTCCAGCCCCACAGACAGGAACAAAAGTTATCAGAACAAAGCAGCCCCAGATGGATTCTATTCTAATACTTTAAATGAATGAAAATCAACCCTGGGACATATTTTTATGTTCTATCTACCAAATTAATGTGCATTCAGTTTATTGAACTGCTCTTATTTCTTTGTTCTTTGTACTCTCTTATCTTCATTTTCATCCTTGCCAAGAAACCAATAAAAAAGTCCACAAATAATTGGCCATAATGTCCAAGGCTACTCAGACTGACTGTTTTGGCCTGCAGTGGAAGTCTGTGGTTTTTTCAGTCAGATCCTAGGTAAAGCTGATTTTAGTGAAGCCAGGGGTTTTCTCACATGAAAAAAAAAAAAAATGCTAAGTGGAGTAAACTGAATTAGTGAGCCCTAAGCTTTGATCTGGATCTTCCTACATATGTGACAGTAGGAATGCTATAGTGGACAGAACAATGCCTCCTCTGCCACTCCTCAACAAGATGTCCACATCCTAATCCCCCAGTCTGTGAATATGTCACCCTACATAACAAAGGGAACTTTGCGTATGTGATTAAGTCAAGGATATTGATATGGAGAGATTATCCTGAATATCTGAGTGGGCCCAATTTAATCACAAAGGTCCTTATAAGAGACCAGCAGGAGTGTCATGTTAGAGAAGCAGATGTGATGACGAAAGCAGAGGTCAGATGTTGTGAGGAAGCGGCCGTGAGCCAAGAAATGGAGATAGCCTTGGGGCTCTGGGAAAGAGAAGGAAATGGATTATCTTCTAGGACCTCCAGAAGGAAAGAAGCCCGGCTAACACCTTGATTTTAGGACTTCTGACCTCCAGTACTATAGGATAAAAAATGTATGTTGTTTTAAGCTACTAAGATTATGATAATTTGTTATAGCAGCACTAGGATACTAATACAATATGCAAATTATCTTTTCTGAACCAAATTCTGAGAACTCTTTGAGACCTTAGTATGAACTACGTGTTTGTGTCCTTCTAAAACTCGTGTGTTGAAGCCGTAACCTCCAATGTGGTGGTGTTTTGGGCCTTTGGGAGGCAATTCCTTTTAGATGAAGACATTAAGGTAGGGCCTCCACGATGGGATTAATGTCCTTGTAAGAAAATGAGGAAAGACCAGAGCCTCCTCTCCACCATGTGAAGCATGGTGAAGGCATGCCATCTACAAGTCAGGAAGAACACCCTCACCAAGAACTGAATCTTCCAGCACTTTGACCTTGGACTTTCAGACTTCAGAACTGTAAGCAATAAATGTCTGTTGTTTAAGCCACTCAATCTCTGCTATTCTGTTATAGCTAAGCTGAGCTAAGACAAACTTACAAGTTACAGTCTATGTCAATCTTTCAGAGATGTCAATAATGGCAGAAAGCCTTCCCCTCTACATCCACATATATCCTATTACTGTATGTGTCAATCTCTTATTCTCCTGTTGGCCATGCTGTCTTTCACTGATGAAATGACCATACTGATGTAGCTTATATATATGAAAGGACTCCTGTCTCAGCAAACTACAACGTGCTTTGAAAGAAGGTATGTTTCCCTAGGAATAATTGTTAGGGAAATTTTTGATCTCTCCATCAGCCAAAGCTTTTCACTGCAAGCAACAGAAACCAACTGTAGCTGACTTAAAGTAAAAAGAAACATGAATATTGGGTATCTCATGAAATCATAAAGAAACCTAAAAAAATGGTGAGAGAAACATAAATTATGTATAAATTCTACTCATTGCCTCCATGAAAAGTCATGCAAAATTAATTAATTTGGGTCAGTTGTGCTTCATATATTATATAAGTATGAAGATTGTGGGGGATAACTTTGTACAAGGAAATAGCATTATTTAACAGTTGTTTTTGATTTGGGGAGTTAAAAAAGTATCTTTGCTCTCTGTGCTTCTAGGTGCATTATTACAGAGTCTAAAGTTGTCTTCTCACAGCCAAAAAACTTCCTTCTACCAACACCAAGATCCTTGGTCTGTTTCCAAACACTAATCGAGTTTTCCATGTTTCAATTACATTTGAACATCAGGAATGTGTAGCAGTAAGTAGTTCATCCTAGGAGTTGAGAATGAGGTTTGAGAAAAAGCCTGCGGTGAAGCCAGAAGGCTAGGAAAGAGGAGGGGAGCGGCATATGGAACTGTTCATCTCTAGGGCAGGGAAAAAACATCCAGGGAAGATGAGTCACAGTGCAGTTATAAGCCTGTGAATGAAAATCAATATTGTGATTTACCATAAATTGCACAGAAGATACTGCTTACAATCTAGTATAAATGTGGTAAAACAACTATAAGCCAATCAATTGGCTTTTTTAGATCCCAGCTCTACCATTCATCTTCTGATACTCATCTTCTTGCTTAGCAACTATTTGCTGGCACAGATTCTTAGTAAGAATCCTTTATCCTTAGTCCCAAATGTAACTGGTATTTCAGGCTTTATCTCTCTCTTCTACTCTTGCCCCATAGATAACATTGCCCTAACCTATTGTGCCTAGGAGAGATAGGAGGAAGCTGGAGGAAAAGGACCCACACACTGAAATTATTTAATGAAATCTGTGATCTAATTTCTTAGTGAAATCATCTCATTTTCAAATTTTAGCATGCTGTCCTAACCTTATCCTACTTGGAAGCTAATGAATTAGCTTGCTGCATTTTCATGGATGCTGGCAGAAGACACAGTATTTCTGGGTCAGTAAGTAAGGACTGTATTACTCACAGAAATAGCAATAGCCAGAGTAGCCAGTTTCCTGCATCTTGACTCCCACAAGATGACACCAAGAGGGCCTGGTGACACCTGTACATGTAGTAGGCTACATTATAAAAGAGGAACTCTGAATTTAAGGGACATAAGAATTTTATATTGGACACTAAGCACTCCTTCCCTTTGCTCTGAGGAAGATACTATCTCTATCTTTTAAGGCAGTTTGCTCTATAAACATTCCTGAAACGCTAGTGCAGAACAAAGGCAGTCAGAGGCTCTGATTATAAGACATAGGCAAACATGAAAGATTGCCTCCTAACAACACGGACCCCTAGTTTCTACACTATCTTGTCTTCTGGAGAATTTCCCCTTGGATACATCACTCTGTCAGCACTCTGATTGACTTCATCGAAAGACCTGAGCCTAAATCTGTTCAATTTGGCTCATATAGCATTTAATTACAGCTACTATCAATAGGGCTTCAAGCAGCAGGATGAGGATTGACCTCGATCATGTTCTGTATCCTGGGTTCTGAACCCAACCAGTAAAACAAACGCCATAAAAACAGCAAGTCTACCTTAGAAAGCCAAGCACTTTTCTCGTTAAATTTCTCTAGTGACCTTTCCCCTTGGCCAGAAGCATTACTCCAGGTACAGCAGGGTGTATTAGCAATTATTAGGTCACTGAATATGACATATCTGATTTTGAATCAAAAGTGTAGCTTATTATATCTGAAACAAGAAGCAGTACAATTAATCAAAGTATGCACCTAAACTATAGACACAGTTTTGCCATCTTAATGGCAGCTTGTTTATGCCAGAAGCGAAGAAGCCTGGAGAGCTAGTAGCAATGACATTGCAAAAGGCATTTTCCACAGCTTGTTGAGAATTGAATACTTTTCCTTGCAAGAAGTGGTCCAAAGCCTGGAAGAAGTGGTGGTCAGTTGGTGCAAGGTCTGGCAAATACGGTGAATGACAGAGAGTTTCCATGTCCAGCTTCTGTAGTTTGAGCAGTGTTGTTTTTTGTGACATGTGGTCTTGCAAGAGGATTGGCCTATCTCTAGTGACCAATCTTGGCTGTTTAATCACAAGCATCCTCATCACTTTGTCCAATTGGTTGCAGTAGACATCTGCTGTAATGACATTGGCCAGGTTTCATGAAGCTGTAGTGAATAATACCAGCGCTGGACCACAAAACAGACACCATTAGCTTTTTTTGGTGAATATCAATTTGGGACTGTGTTTCAGCACTTCATCTTTATCCAGCCATTGTGCCAAGCACTTGTGATTGTCAAAAAGAATCTATTTTCATCACACATAACAATACTGTATAGAAATGGTTCTCCTTTATGCCGTGACAGCAAAGAAGGGCAAGCTTTGAGATGATAGCCTCTGATGCTCATTTAATTCATGCCTTGCCCATCTATCCAGTTTCTTTACCTTGCCCATTTGTTTCAAATGGTCCAATATTGTTGGAATAGTAATGTCAAACCTTGCTGCTGATTCATGAGTAGGTTGAGATGGATTCAATTCCACTACAGCTTTCAGCTCGTCATTACCCACCTTGGTCTCAGGTCACCCATGTGGCTCATTTTCAAGATGAAAATCACCAGGACAGAACTTCTCAAACCATGGACATTCTGTGCATTCATTAGCCACATCCTTCCAAAACACTTTGCTGATATTTCAAGCTGTCTGCACAGCACTGGTTCCACGATGGAACTCATATTCAAAAATAACACTAATTTTTGACTTATCCAGAGTTTCACAAAAATTGTTGTAAAAAAAAATTGAAAGATAATCACAAGCCAAACCATGTGTTTGAAAGACTGAAGATGTACCTTCAAAATAAAAATAAAACAAGAGGTGTCAAAGTGAAGTGTCAGAGATATCAACTGGCAAACTTAGTACTTAAGGAATCAGATATTTCATACTTAACAACCTAAATATTGCAACCACCTTGGTCTGTAAGTAGAAAATCTAAATTAATTTTATTAATACTGTCTTTCATAAGGACCCCGGCCAGTGAGTCTGAGCTGAATTCCTTTGAAGGTCAAGATGGTGTCTTTGATGACTTTAACTAAAGTCAGGAAAAATTTTGTAGTGGACATAGTTACCTTGATGGACAACAGAGGCAAAGCAACAATCAGCATAGTCTGACTCCAGTAGACCTATGGCATGGTGTTCATAGAAATGAGATAGGAAGCCTACTAAATTCTTGACTTGTATAAGCAGAAAAATTCCAAGTCAAGTAAACAAAATTTTAACTTGAATCCTAAAAACAGAGACTCATGGCCCCTCAATCATTTCCCAGATTTGAGCCAATTTACAAATCCAGAATTCCTTGAATGAGAGGGAGTCTGGGTCCCCTTGTGGAAGGTCCCTACTACACTACTGAAAATGTGTACTGTTAATGTGTCTCCCACCCTTCCTCAAAGGCACCTCCAACCTTTTACCAGGATAATTATGCATTGGGGCAAAAGAAATAATCAGAGTTTCTGGGGACTACTAGATACTGGCTCTGAACAGATATTGATTTGGGGAGAGCCGGTGGCCCTCCAGTCAGAGTAGGGCCTCATGGAGGTCAGGTGATCAATGGAGTTTTAGCTCAGGTCTGATTCACAAAGGATCCAGTTGGTCCCAGAACCCATCCTGTGGTTGTTTGCCCAGTTCTGGAATGTGTAACTGCAATAGACATACTTAGCAGCTGGCAGAATCCTCACATTGACTCCATGACCTATGGAATGAGGGCTTGGTGAGAAAGGCCACTAAAACTGCTTTTACCTAGAAAAATAGTAACCCAAAAGCAAAATTGCATTCCTGGAAAGATTACAGAGATTAGTGCTACCATCCAGAAGAAAGATGTGTGGTGATTGCCACCACATCACCATTCAGCTTTCCTATTTATTTGGCCAATTGACATATGGCTCTTGGAGAATGGCAGTGGATTACTTTAAGATTAACTAGGTGGTGACTCCAATTCCACTGCTATACCAGATGTGGTTTTAATGCTTGAGCAAATTAACACATCCCCTGGTAGCCGGTATGTAGCTACTGTTCTGACAAATGTCTTTTTCTCTGTACCTGTCCATGAGGCCACCAGAGGAGTTTGCTTTCAGCTAGCAAGGCGCCAATATATTTTCACTGTCCTATCTTGGGGTATATTAATTCTCCAGCCCTATAGCATAATTTAGTTCACAGAGATCTTGACCACCTTTCCTTTCTATGAGTATCACCCAGGCCCATTACATTGATGGCATTATGTTGATTAGACCTAGTGAGCAAAAAGTAGCAACTACTCTAGACTTACTAATAAGACACTTTTGTATCAGTGGGTGGTAAATAAATTGGACTAAAATTCAGGGGTTTTCTACCTCAGTAAACTTTCTAGGGGTCCAATGGAGTGGGGTATACCAAGATATCTCTTCTAAAGCAAAGGATAAGTTGTTGCATATGGCCCTTTATATAGCCAAGAAAGAGGCACAATGCCTAGCAGGCCTATTTGGATTTTGGAGGTTAACAGATTTGGATATTTTACTCCAGCCCATTTACCCAGTGACCCAGAAAGCCTCTAGTTTTGAGTGGGGGCCAGAACAAGAGAAGACACTGAAACAGGTTCAGGATACTGTGCAAGCTGTTCTGCCACTGGGTCGTATGATCCAGCCAGTATCCTTAGAGAACAGTCCCTTAGCATAGGCATTTATATGAGTGATGCAAAGAGTTCTGTCAGTAATTCCACTTTATTTCCATAGTTTATGGCCCCAAAAAAGGGTGCCTTTAATCTGCTAATATGTAGTTTTACAAGTAGCAGAACAAACAGCTAGGATGTTGGCAACAACCCAAGAATAAGTAAAAATATAACAGGACACCATTGGATTTCAGGTTAGCTGAATTGTCAGTGAAAGAGGCACAGTCATGGAGGAAACCTCTGTGAATCGAGGGTCCCCTTGAGCCAGTATCTTTGCCATAAGTGGCAGAGTAAGTAGTAAAGATTCCCCCAGAGTGAGTGACAGCTGACACTTTTTTGTGTAAAGCTGAGATGCTGTTGGCCCTAGGCTAGCTACATTCATGAATATACCATTTCCATTTACCAAGTAAGAATTGTAGAGCCCACCTTCCCACTGTGCTAATCAGTGAATCTGAGTCAACACACCCTAAAATGAAAATATCAGGCTGAAGAGTCACAAGGCTTTCGTGAGGTAGGCATTCAGTTTTGACGGGAGCCTGGTGGCATGATAAAGAGGCTTTATAATCGAAGTTATTTAATAGCTGTGTCAAGGAGGTGGCAAGTCAAAACCTCAATGATGACTTCTGGGTAAAGGGTGACTCCCTTCACCAGAGGCTCCTATCACCAAAATTATGAGACATGGAGACTTCTAGGTCGAAGAGGTGGTGGGGCTCCAAAGGTACTAGTGCTCACCTACTTGTTGTTATTGGTCAGGAGAATTCCTTCTGGCACTTCCTGAACAAGGAAGTATGAGCACATAGCACATCAACCCCTAATGTGCATTCAGATACAGGTATAAAAAAAAAATGATACATTGAATTGGCCCCAAGGACCCACACACAAGGTCACATTTGCTTCCCTTCCCCACTATGATTCTTGCCCAAACTCCATTAATTGAATTTGTATGCCCCATCCCAACAAGGGACCAGGTAGGATGTGACCTGGGTGTCAGTACACAACAAAAGCATAACATTTTGATTCCCTCCCCTCCCCAAAGCCTCCACCCCCTGTCATACTTGGGCAGTTGTTTGTGGTTCTGTTTCCCCTTGGGGGCAGGGAGACATTGGCCTCATCCCTAATCATCTTTCTCCTTAAAGCAGCTGAGATCAGACTAGAGAGAGAAGGATGGATCAAGGGGCGAGAGGGAGAGAGTGGCTCCATACTAGCAAGAGAAGAACATTTACTTTCAGTTTGGAGCACATGGAGGCAGCTCTGGCTCAACCAAATGAACTTGCGATGTATTTGACCTGCTCAACACCTGTAGCGGGTGGCAGAGCCCTCATTACTGACTTCATCTATTTCAGCTTTGGGGGGTCCCTTGACTGAGCACCCACAGCAGCCTTGTATTCCAACTGTAGCTGATATGGGATTGACTGGCACCGGGCCAATTTTTATGAAAGGACTCTGAAGCATCTGCTGCTCCTTTACCAAGAAAATAAGCTTAATTTCTTGTCCCATTTAAGTGTAAGGGCTGGGGGAGTTTTCCAAGGCTATGGATTTGACCTCCAGAATTTATCTACAATTTTAGTCTCTAATTTCTCTAGTGAGTCACTTCCATCAGCATTATAAACCCAATTCAGGGCATTAAAAGCCCAAAGATTAGTCAATGGCCATATTAGTTTGCTAGGGCTGCTGTGATAAAGCACCACAAACTGGGTGGCTTAAACAACAAACATTTATTGTCTCCCAGTTTTAGACACTAGAAGTCCAAGATCAAGGTGTCATCAGCACTGGTTGCTTCTGGGGGCTGTGTGTTCCATGCCTCTCACCTAGTGTCTGGGGATTTGCTGGAAATCCTTGCTGTTGCTGGGCACGTACAAACATTTCCCCAATCACTGCCTTCATCTTCACGTGGAATCCTCTCTGTGGGTCTGTGTTTGAATTTCTCTGTGTCTGTTTCTCTACAAGTCATGAAGGATTGATGGAAAATTGTCTCCTGACAGAAAACAATGAAGACAAATTTACCCCCAAGCTTGTACTACTAGCCCGTATACTTGGATAAGCCAAGTACAATTTATTTCTAAATGTAAGTTTTTTTTATTTTAATTTTGTATGTGATTAAAAAACAAATTTTCAAGTTTAGTTTTTTGTTAATAAAAAATTAAAAATTTTATTTCTAAATTTAATTTTTATTTTATGTATGGTATGAGTTTTGTTGGAAATAGGAGCTTTACATACTCAAGTAAATGTATTTTGGTTATATTATTATCTTATTTCACAATAACTTTTTGAAAGAAGAATTTGGATACACAGCAAATGCCTGACATAATGGTTGTTCTAATCTTGTTGTGTTGGAGGTTTCCTCTCTCCATAGCAGTAAGACCTACATCTGAACAAATGTTTTTGTATAACTTGCAACAATATTGTTTTTACTTTATTCAATGGTTCATTTCTCTTTTTAAACAGAACTCATTTTAAATGTTAAGATTTTTATTTAAACACTTTTTTTAACAATATTCATGTGGCAGCAATATCTAACAAGTTTCTGAGACATGAGGTAACATTTTGATAGACTTTGCAACTCTGCCAGCAGCAGAACTGAAAATAAATGTGTTATTTAAAGCAATCATGAAAGGAGTGTTGTTAGCACTAAGAACGTTTTCAATGAAGGGTCCAATGGCTATCTTTCTATAGATGAAAAATGAAATGAATTACTTAGAAAAAAAATTGAGATACTTATAGCAACACACATTTATTAAAAGCTGGAGAAAAATATGTTGAGAGAGATGTTAAATACTTGCCAAAAAGAAAACTTTAGTTGTCTGTATGTGAAACCCCATGAATAAATTCACATAGTAGGACCAAAAGACTAATTTGCTTTGTTCCTAAAAAGTCAATAGTGGTCTCATCTAAAAATGGTCACAGACTTATGACAGTTTATTCATTTTTTAATCATTTCAAACATTATTTACTATTTTCCCCTTTAGACAATAGTTCTTAGTCAACATTTATTATTTTGTCCCCTCTAGACAATAAGGGTCTATGGTGTCTCACTGGAGTGATCTAGGAGTGGATTTCAGGGAGTTTGCAAACCTCTGGAATTATATACATCTTGTGGCATAAAGGCATATGCACATTTTTGGAGGAATGATGGTCTATATATTTTATTCAGTTCTCAAAGTGATATGTGACTCAATAAAAGTGAATACCCATTGGCTGATTATAGCAGTTTCCAAAGTAAAATATGAAGATGATTCACTTGGGTAAGTGAAAAAAATACTAGAGTTTCTAGTTATATTCATGCTTATTTATAAAAGAAAATACTCTGTACTAATATGTAGTATATGGATTGAGAGCAGCATATATCAGCATGTAGGGTTGGTGTGCTAAAATATTTTACTAATAGTGTGCAGTAATCCAAAAAGGTTGGAGACCACTGCTCTAGATCAGTCAATGTCAAGTTCTCAGATTTTTCAGGGTATCTTTAATTTACATGAGGGAGAAGGTGAAGGAATAGTAAATTCTCAAATACCAATATATTTTCATTCATTTCAATTTTACAAGGTACAGTTTATTCAGGGAAGAAGGCCATTCATTGTGATTAAACAGTGCCTGGATGTTGCAAACCCCTGCATCACTGGGCCTGCCTATTTCTAAAGCACAAATTCCATGACCACTGTCACCATAACTTTCCAAAGAGCTTCAGTTTTGCTGCTCTTATTCCAGATGTACGATACTTAACACAATGGACTGTCCAACTTCTATAACAGTATTCTGCTTTTGCTTTGTTTTGTTTTAGCTTTCTCTGAAACTACCTTATAGTTCTTTCCTCAATACAGATGGGTTTGGCAACATTTCAGACTAAAATATCTGAGCAGATACTTTAAGATTTGGGCATTATGCAAAGTCATTTTCTGCCAAGCAATTTTCTTCACACTCTGGAAGGCTCATTTGTGATTTAATTTTCCCACATTACATACTTGAAAACATTTAAAAACTTAATAGGCAGCCACAATCTTATCTCAAATCTTTCACCAGAATATCCGAGATTAACTCCTGGCTATACCATTTAAATTTTGTCCTGATTTCTACTCAAATGTTTAAATCTAAGATGTTAACATTTTCATGAAACTAATGATTTATTATGATGGAAACAAATCTGCACTGATGGTAAAAGATGTGTGACTTTTAGAATATCACAATTTTTTTTGTTTTGCTTTTTTTTTTTATCACAATATATGCATTGATGAAGCTTTGCTATTTGGGGGGCAGACCCTGAATACGGGAAGAAATGGGCATAAATAAGAAAGTAAGGAGACAATTTTGCATGAAAAAAATGTGTGGATTATGTGGTTTAGTCAAAACAGATGCAGGTGTGGCTAAGTTAAGAACAAAGCTGCTTCAAGAGAAATCTAAGTGGCAATAAAATGTACAATGTTTGAAGTGGCTTAAAATAAGAATACCAAATGAATACATGCCATCAATATAATAAGAGACGTATTTTTAAGTGAGCAATACTTCATAAAAAACCCAGAAGCCTACATGCTGAAAGCAGAAGAAAACTGAACTCAACAAAGACTACAAAGAACTAATGGCATCCATTACTGTAAACTCATGGCTTTCCCAACTAGAGCGATTGTTCCCCTTCTCACTAAAGGACAAAAAGATTTCCCGAGTCTTGAAAAGTATCCCACCAAAGACTGTACACTATAACACCATAAATTTTGTTTGAAAATGACATTTTTGTGTTCTCTGCTTAACAAGTCAAGCTGTCCCTGCTTTTAGCCTGTGTTTAAACAAGAGAATTGCACTTCCCTGTCCTCTCTGCAGCATTGAGTTTGTGTTTCTGAGGAGATTAGTCCCTCCTTGCAGGAACTGTGGGGCCTCTGGCACAGCCCCTTCTAATGACTGCCCTCCCACCTCTCACACATGTCACATCCCCCATCCCCGCTCCTTCCTTTAACTGTCCCAGTACCCCTATCTAAAGTGTGAAATAGCACCAAAGAGCACAATTAGGTGAAAAACTCTGTTTTACTGTTAAGTGAAGGGTAGTGATCTATTGATCTACATTAATATGTATCAAAGAGATTCTTTTTCACTTATTAATAATGATTTATGCAGGTCAAACCCATGTGCTTAAAACTACTGCAGTAATTCATTAACCCATTCTATCTGGGACTGTGAACATTTGCTGTAACAGGGCCTTGAATATGGCCTTAAGGCATTATATAGCACTAGACTTCACTGGGGCTTTGACACGTAAAGCTCCATTTGGGCAGTTTCCCAGCTCGGTAATCTCAGGGTATTCACGTCTATTCCTCAGGCACTATTTGGAATAGACATCGTGTTCATTCATTTCTTTAATTTTCTAGGCCCATCACAGAACACCCTGTTCTATCCTACACCTTCTTCTAACTTAACATGGGACAGGCCTGGGCAGAGTCTGCCTTAGTGTGACTGGCAATATCAGGGAGAAACAATTTGAAGGAAGATTAGTTAAAATGCTGAAGCAACTCTTCTTTCCTCCCTACCAAAGCATCTGAAGGACTAATGTCCTTGAGAGTGATATGAAATTCCAGTGCCAAACATCTGAGCTTTATATTCATATTTTCAGCAAAATATCCAGGATATAGCATCAATTTTTCCCCTTGAGATATAGGCAGATAGTCATTTAGTCATCTCTGTAAGTAAATATCCATCCTATCCATCCTTATCCATGCTGTTTCCGACATTGCCTTTCAAAAACACACATCTGATCATATCATTCTCTTCCTTTAAGATTTGATGTCTCCATTTTCTAGTAGCTTTAAATCTATTGGCCTGGGAGACAGAAACCAATGAGTCTGCTTTTTTTTTCTGTTTTGCTTTCTCTTTTCTTTTTTTCTTTTGTAAGATTCATTTTGAACAAATTAAACATACTACCTCTAATTATTATTAATTGCATACCCTTCACGATTTTTGTCCAGATGTTCTTTCTGTCCTTACTCTCTTCCCTTCCAACTCATCCCAGGCAACTAGCTGTCCAGAATATACCATGCTGCTCCCAAATCCCATTTCTTGTGTGTGCTAGATCACTTGCCTGGACCATGTCCTTCCCCATCTCTGCTAGGTGAACTGTAAGTCCCCAAGAACTGAGGCCCCTACTTTGTAATCCCACAGAATTTTGTAATTGTTTGTCATATATTTTTCTTTCATTTTCCTTTCTTTATAGAATGGTCCATATAATATTTTTAAATTTCAAAAATACAGCATTACCCTGGCACACAGTAGGCACTCAATAAATGCTTGATGCATGAATACATGAAAATGAGTAAATGAATCTATTAGTATTTATGTTTTCTTAATTATTAAACTTGGCATTTTCTTACAAAGTCTAGATGGATGTAGAAAGATAAAACAAAATGGGAAGAAACATTGTAACTCTCTATTTCTCTTTGCTTCTTGATGCAAAGCATCTGCAGAAAACTTCAATACAACTCTATGCTTGCTTGAGAAATATGTATGAGGAGCTAATTTATTTAACATTTTGTGTACTTGACACAAAATAACAAGACAAGAAGTCACAAATGGAAACTATATAACCCAAGCAGAAGGAATAGCTCCTGGAGTTCTCAGGAGAAACAGGCTGATAGGGAAGCAGTCTTGGGACTCAACCTTATTTTTTAGAATAGGCAACTGGCAACATGGTTCAGTACCCTTAGTCTCCTACTCAGTTATAGGCCCCGTCTGTGCATTCTTTTCTCTATCCTCAGTTTCACTCCTAACCTTGGAGCTCTGATTTTGGTCTCTTACTTCTTTTGAGAATTTACCCTTCATGGTCTGTGCCCTGGCTACTATCAGTGGTCTGGGTCTGAAAAACGTCTTCATGATCTATCTCTTCCCTAAACCAGATAAAATGGAGAAAAAAGAGACTCTTAAAATTTTTTAGCATCCAAATCCAAATTGTGACTTTTGGATGCATTGTCTCATGGGAATGTACATTCTTTTTGTTTAAAGTGCACAGATTATCCCATCATTAATCTGCCTTTGTAGGCTGATCTAGGGAACCTATCTCAGATGATTTAATTTCTCTGGGAAAACACATTTTTGGTAACCTTTTCATTAGATAAAATTCCAAATCTACAGAAAAGTTGCAGGAAAGTACAAGGAACTCCTGTATAGCTTTTTACCCTGATTATGTCCATTTCCCCCATTGTTCTGTGTGTGTGCAGGTTTGTGTACACTAATACATCACACACATATGGAAAACACTTTTTGAATTCTAATTAAGTTATAAACTTTTAGATAACAAATTATTTCCTAATTAAGGTCTGCTTAGATATTGTTGAAGACCACATTCTATTTTATGCTTTGTAATTTTCTTTAATTTCTATTATTTCCCTATAATAGGGGTTCAGTTCCACAAAGAAAAATGTATTTACATCTTTATTTTCCTTGTAAATACTTATTTAACTTCATAAAATTATGAGACTGTAACTATATTTTCCCAAGGCTTACGGTACTCTCCAGTAATAGGGTGGGTGTTGAATGAGACACATTCAGTCCTATTCTTCACTAAGGTAACATTCAGTAAATAGTAATCATTGTAGCATCTATAGTGGTACCCTTGGGATACTGGAGGTCAATCGGCAATGACTTTTTATTCCTGACATCACCATGGGCTAGCCTGAGGACTAATGGAGACAGTTAAAGAACTTTTAAACTGAGTTACTTCTCAGAACCCCAAATAAGAGTTCATCGTATCTATGGCTCTGCTAATACTGATTTTAAAACTACGATGTTCATCTTTTTCTTGCTTTGAAGTTGAGCTCTTTTTTAAATCAAATCCTTGTCCCAAACAAAACTCTGTAGACTTTTTAGTTTAACAGAGAACTTAGACTGACATCATTTCCTTAAAAAAAAAACTCAAGCTCCAGAAAGATGTTTAGAAATTCCCATAATGAAGTCACTGCATCATTTTCTTCATCAATACTAACAATCTCTTTAAAAAGTGACATTGAGATATTTCAACTAGAATTAAAATCTTCATGTACATATACTTAATGAGTCAAAAACTTGATTCTTACTTAGTACATATACATACACCAAAATGTTCGATACAAATACTTTAAAAAATGAGCTATCAATAAAAAGAACAAGTCTTATTTTTTTACTTCTGAACTTAGATTTTCTTCTTGCAACTTTATATGGCTCAGCATGGCAATGAAAACTGTCTGCTGAAGTAGGTCCAAATTACTCCAAGTGTATGTGTATATGTGCGTGTGTGCAAAAATGTCTTACTACTGTACTTTATGGGTCCTCTGGGAGTTTACTTTACTCCCATGAGGCTTATGGCCAAATTAAATTAGAATAACATTATTGCATTTTAATACAGGTTATAAATCTCTTTTATTCTGAATATTTTGCTATTATGATACTAAAATGCTAATATGAATTAAAATAGCCTTTACCATATATAGAATAAAAAACAATGTCAAACAAAAAGAAATATTTATTGTTACGACACATGGTGTTACGGAGAATATTTTTAACTTCAAGAACTAAAAATAATCTTTGGTATTTACAGAAGAACTATTTTATATTCATATTGCATCTAACCCCTAATTGCTTATTTTCTAAAATGGAAGAAAGTGCAACAGAGAAAAAAAGTCTCAGCCTGTTTTCCTATATAAGCTAAACAGTTAAATGAGAACATGTAATAAAATGCAGAGTTGAAAGGTTAAAAGAATTTATGATATCAAAGAATGTAATTTCTATTCAAAAAGCTTTTTTAAGGCCACACTATCACAAACACACTTTAATAACCATGGCATTCCACCAGGGCACAAGATTGCAGGTGACTCCATCACTTTGTACAGTTGACTACAATTATCTGATATATGTACAATGTGCTGAACTTTGAGTATGGGTTGTAAGTGATTGTTATATAACAGAAATATCCCCCAAAATGTTACCTTTTGAGGTTTCTTTAAAAAAAAAAATGGAAGTGTATTAAAGAGTATTTGAACAGAAGAGTATTGAATTGAATACATTTTTGTCATGTTAAATGGGAGAATGAGTAGATTGTGACTTAGCTCCTGAAATTTTAATACTGCTCCTTAGCCATCTGCAGTCCTAAAGTGCTTTCAGAGGTTCTACACATCCTCAAAGGAGTCAAACCCCAAAGACTAATGAACAGGTATACAGTTCGCTAATCTATTCCTGATGCTTTGCCTAAAAAATTGGCATTGCCATCTTCAACATCTCTTTTTTGGAACCATGGTTTTGAATTTGTTCCTTGTTGATAAGCATCTAGAAAATGACAGATTCCAGGAATTTCACTGGGGAAGTTTGGTGGAAGTTCTTCCCTTGATCGAGGGGTAAACACAAAGCCAGGACAGTCTTTGAGTAATCTGAAAAGATTAAAATAAAAATATTAAAATTTAACACTGGCATAAATGTCCACTCAAGAAAAGAAGACAAAATAAGTACATGAATATTACTGAGAATATTAATAAACCAGCCATTTTAGGTGTGATTGACAGAAAAAGTCTAATGACATTGACAGACATCTTCACAGAAGTACAATGAGGAATAAATTCACAATAACAAGAAAATTCTATTAACTAATGTATTTCACGCCTGTTGGAAAAAATAAATAATTATAAAATATCTTTGCAAAGACATAATCTATATAACAGTGTAATTCACAATAATGAAAAAAAAAACCAAAATAATCCAAAGGTCAAATAATAGCAAAAAAACCCACACATAGTTATAATGGTATTAAATAAGGCTTCCTAAGTTGAAAGAGATAAGACATTGTCCATTTATCAATTCATCAATTGTACAAATATCATTGAGAAGTAATCATGGGCAAGAAATTGTGAAAGAAAAGTAAAATGATAAAAGTGATGTGAGAACAATATTTGAATCTTCCAAAAGAATTTTTATGAATTCTAGATTAGTAGGACTCAAATGATATTTAATTATAAACAACAGCACTCTACTTACTGATTGTTATAAGCATCATTTTTTTTTCCTAAATTTACCTGTTCTACCAAATTATATCATTTGTTATTTACTACTTGTCCATATGCTAAATGTATTTTAAATTTTAATTTTACTGATTAAGGTACTGGCACCTCTTCCCGTTTGCTTCCCTAGCTTTCTCCCAAATGCAAACTTAATAAGCATTCCCTCTAATCTACTAGATTCTCTCTACTACTCAGGCCATGGATGAAAAATGTTGAATAGTTGTGGCTCTTCACCCACTTCTACAGAAAATCATTTATCATATATGGCCAGTCAGACCAGGGCCTTCTACTTGCCAGTCTACGATGTCATGTCTAAATGAAATAGAATTATGTTGCTTAATTAGATTTTGGTACTGTGACAACTTTTATGGGCTGAAGAAACCAATTGAATAGAAATCTGTGTCTCAAGAATTTCATACCTTGAGTAGAATACAATGTGGTATTCTATTAACTAATTTTTATTGGTACATCAATGAATGTGTAATGTACAAAATCTTAAAACTAATGAAAATCTTAAGCTTTTTAAAGAAACTTAAACACAATTAGAATGTCATGGAATTAGAAATGTTCATAAAATCATCTTTTAAAAAATCAGAATTTACAGGAAAGACAGCTTAGAAAAACAAAACCATTTAGATCAAAGCTTGATGACCATAACATCAAGAAAGTCAGCAACATTCTAGATGTCCTCACATGGTGGACATTTTCTCTACTCCCTCTTGATCAGACACCATTTGCCCCAAATTATTGCATCAACTCCTCTGTTTTCTGTTATGTCTCCTATATTCCTTTATTCACTTTGTTCTTTCTTCTTATAAAAGTCAAGTCCTGGTTCTCTAGCACTATGTTCTCAGACACCTACAAATAAGAGTTCCTAGGTCTATTCACCCACCCTACACTGGGCAGCATTCATGCATACTTCCACCTGCCATGTTTGTTTTTATTGATCGCTGAATCACTACATAAGCCTCTATGATTGATCCACTGCCCTGAAACTTTAACAATATGTAATGTAGTGTTTACTTGTTTTCTTTACTTCAAAAAAAAGCAAACAAAAATACAGAATACTGTCCCCTAAAATAAAACACCTTACAACATTTAAAAGAAAAGAATGCATAATTTCATTACAATCCTACATTCTGAATCACTGATTAGAATTTGAAAGTAGAAATTTGAAGATAAGGATTTTTTTTTTTTGGTGTGGGTATGTATTCTCTGTCCTAAATTTACATAGGTTTCATAAATACATTGAAGAAGCTACATTTGATGTTAAACATTATTTTATTACTAGACAAATGTCATTCTAGAATTCAATGTATTGCCAATAAAGCTCTCCAAAGAAACAATTGCCTTTTATATTTGTACATCTTCTATTGGCATCTAATGCTTGTCCTGAAATTAGAGCAAAACTAAAATTATGTCCCTATTATTAGTTAAATTTTACAAAGCATGGATGTTTGATTGAAATTTAAATTACCTATACCATTTTACGTTTTCCTATCATATAGAAAAAAATGAAGTAGCTCTCTCTAAAAGGATTTTAAACTGTTCTTAAAAGTATTTCACATTAAGTATTTATTTCCTGCCTAAATAAAATATATTAACCACTGCTTGCCCTTTAGTCAAGACATAAATATCTCATACATGAAAATAAAAAAATTATTATTGAAATCAATAGAAAAGGGAAAAAGCTATATCATATATGCCTATAAAAAGTAGAAATGTCTTTTGCAAATGTGCTGAAGTTCAACATAAACTGAATTAAATTTTCAATATCATTCACATATGTGCATAGAAACATGTAACTAAGAAAAAATGAAAAACACAAAAATGTTAATAGTTATTATCTCTGGATAGTGAGATTATGAGTAATTTTGATTTATTTTATAAATTTCTGATTTTGTAAATTTTCTAAAATGGACATATTACTATTGTAATCAAAAAATATTTTATTTAAAAAACGCACTGTCTACAGTATAAAAACCTACATGTACATTTCTAGTAACATTGTCAATACAGTGAATCTAAGATTTAAGTCATAAATAAGCCTTGGCCTGCTGCTGGAAATGTATTTTAACACGTCGTGATCTTCTGTTGAAATACCCGAGTTTCTCAACTATATTTGGGGAGTAGAATGAATAGTTAGTATCAATGTCTCCAAACATGACTCAAGACCACCAGACTTTAAGATATGGAACAGAAGATTTTTGAAAGAGTTCAGTTTTATACTGCTTAAAAACAATCAAAATAGAAAAGAAACAGAAAAATATGTTTTTCATATGTAGAGGTTTTGTTTTAAGGTGGAGATGCACACCCTATCTTTCTTTTTATTTGGTTGGTCCTGATTTGTACCCTTTATAATTAAACCTTAATAGTAATTCTAGTGCTTTCCTGAGTTCTGTGAGTCATTTTAGCTAATTATCTAACTAGAAGGGGTCTTGGGAACCCCCAAATTTGTAGTCAGTTGGTCAGATATGCTGATGGTGTAGAGAACCATGAAGTGTGGTTGGCATCTAAATTAAGGGCAGTCTTGTTGGGTACCATGCCCTGTAGCCTGTGGTTATGACTGTGCTAATTCTAGGTGGTTAGTGCCAGAATTGTACTGCAGTACACCAGCTGATGTCAGAACACCTATCAACATACTAAGAGCATTAATATACACATATAAAAGAAGAATGATGGAGGAATACATGATGTCTGCCAAAGATTACAGCTGGGCTACAAATACCTCAGGAGCGTTGTTCTCATGAGGCTAATACAAAGTTTGCAGAAAGACTTAAAGTGGGGATGATAAAAAGTTATTGCTTTGCTTTTTCCTTTAAGATTATCTAAGTAAGAACAAAAATGATGGAGAATGAATCAAATGAATGGGAAAATGCTAATTGTGTATGAATAAAAACAATAGATTGCAGGTGCTTAATGCAATCAATACCTGTAAGTTGTTGGACTGACATTGATTTTCCGTGGTACACTGCAGGACTCAAACTTGTTAGCCAGAGTGACATTGTTTCCAAAAAGACAGTAACGTGGCATTTTAACTCCAACAACTCCAGCAAAAACTGACCCAGAATGCAGTCCAATTCGCATCTGAAAGCAAAAAATAACACAATGTTCCCAGTCACTGGTGAACCACTTCCCACTTGTCAGTGTTGTTTGAATGCTGTCTAAATTATTTTACCATTCACCCTCACCATACCACCCCTTTCCTCAAAACCTCCAGCCAGCTTTCCCCTACTCCATATGTGCAATTAAAAACTACTAGTGCAGAATCAGCAGTCATACCTCAGAACTCTCCTCAATTTATATGGTTAGGTTTAGTACATGAACTATTTTTATTGTGCCTGTCTTTAGGATCTGAAACAAATTTCCATGCACACCTATCACAGTCACCACAGCAACACAACAAAGAGTCCATGAGCTGTTTATATGAACCTGCTCTGTCTATCAAATGAGATTGACATAATTTCTGGACTTCAGGAGTCATTTCCCAGAACACTGACAGAGAAGAGCAAATGAAGTTAGCTACAAAGATACAAAATATGTTTTTTAGACATTTTGCCTTAAAATAACTTTTTGCCAAACATTATCCCACTGTTCAAATGACTAACAACTGGGTAAAGGAAATTATAATATTTAAGCAGAAAATAACAGAGAAAGGAGAAAGCTGAGTTGCTTAGGTCTAGATTTCAGTGACTACATACACTAAGCTAAAAATCTGGACCCATGGAAAACCAGAGTTGTACCACACCTACCTATAAGAGGCAGTCTGGGATGTGTTAGGGCAAAAGTTTAGGAATCCTGAAAGTTATCAATGATTTGGAGACCCATTGCGATAGTATATTTCAAAATACGATCTTCTAGAAGATTTGATTACTTGATTAAAGGGTGCACAAATTATTAAATTACTGCTACCACAAAGCAAGTTCAAGCGGGAATATTTTAACTGACAACCAGATATCATACTCATTATTTTCAAGTTCTATACTTAGTTGACCATTTAAAAAAGTTTTATTAGATATATACATTTTGAACAAAGGCCAAATGCTTAGAAACTTAGATATAATTTAGAAATCAGAAGACTCCAGTTCTACCTAGTTTTATAGCTAATTTCAGATACCTGCTAGAAACTTCCCAGAATTGCTTGCTTTTAAGATGTTATAACATGAATCCTACAAAATTTTTGAACAAAATCACTAGATTATGAATCAGGAAATTTGCATTCTAAACCAAACTTGGCTAGTAACTAGCAGTCTGACTTTCTATAAGTCTTTTTTCTTCCCTCTGATTATTTTTTCAGCTATAAAATGCAGAGTTGGATTATTTTTAAAGTCCTTTCTTCATCGGAGTTTTATCCTACGAAGTAAAACTTAGATGTATGTTGTATCTTGCTTTTTCTCCTTTAGGATAATAAGATTTTACACATATAACAATTACACTATATATATTTAAAAAAAGAAGTTAAACATTTTTTCAAATATTTGTTGGCCATTTGTCTACCTTCTTTTGAAAAACTTCTGTTCATGTCCTCTACCTACTTTTCAATGGGGTCATTTGTTTTTTTTCTTGCTGATTTGTTTGAGTTCTTTGTAGATTCTAGATATTAGACCTTTATCAGATGTACAGTTTGCTAATATTGTCTGCATTCTATAGGTTGTCTATTAACTCTGTTGATTACTTCCTTTGCTGTGCAGAAGCTTTTTAATTTTATTAAATCTCATTTATTTATTTTTATTGTTGCTGTATTTGCCTCTGGGGTCTTAGTCATAAATTCTTTGCCTAAGCCAATGTGTAGAAAAAATTTCCCTATATTTTCTTCTAGAATTTTAATGGTTTAATTTCTTACATTTAGGTCTTTTATCCATCTTGAATTAATTTTTGTATACAGTGAGAGACAGGGGTCATATTTTATTCTTCTGCATGTGGCTATCCAGTTTTCCCAGCACCATTTATTGCATAGGACTTCCTTTCCCCAGTGTATGCTGTTGTCTGCTTTGTTGAAGATCAGTTGGTTGTGGGTAGATGATTTTATTTCTGGGATCTCTATTCTGTTCCATTGGTCTATATCTCTAATTTTATACTGGTACCATGCTGTTTTGGTTACTATAGCCTTGTAGTATAATCTGAAGTCAAGTAATGTGATGCCTCTAGATTTGTTCTTTTTGCTTAAGATTGCTTTGGCTATTTGAGCTCTTTTTTGGATCCAAATGAGGCATAGAATTACTTTTTCTAGATCTGTGAGATAGGATATTGGTATTTTGATGGCAATTTTGTTGAATCTGTAAATTGCTTTAGGCAATATGGACATTTTCACTAATCATCAGGGAAATGCAAATTAAAACCACAATGAAATGCCACCTTTCACCTGTCAGAATGGCCATTAATAGAAAGTCAAAAAACAATGGGATGACAACAGAATTAAAAAATGCTGGTGTGGATGCAGAGAGATAGGAATGCTTATACACTGTTGGTTGGAGTGTAAAATATGGAAAATAGTATGGAGATTCCTCAAAAAAATATATGTAGACTTATCATTCAATCCAGCAATCCCACTGCTGGGTATCTACCCAAAGGAAAAGAAGTCATTTTATCAAAAAGACACCTGCACTGGAATGTTTATCGCAGCACAATTCACTATAGCAAAGATGTGGCATCAACCCAAGTGCCCATCAATCCATGAGTGGATAAAGAAAATATGATATATACACATACATACATACACACACATACACCATGGAGTACTACTCATTCATAAAAAGGAATGAAATAATGTCTTTTGCAGCAAAGACTTGGATAGAACTGGAGACCATTATCTTAAATGGAGTATCTTAGGAATGGAAAAACAATCAGCACATGTACTCTTTAATGATTGGAAGCTAAACAATGGGCACACATGGGCACAAAGAGATGCAAAGGACATTGGATACCAAGAAAGGGGGAGGGTGGGAGGGGTGAGGGGTAAAAACTTACCTATTGGGTACAATGAACACTATTCTGGTGATGGGCACACTGAAAGCCCCGACTTAAGCCTCATACAAGGCATCCATGTAACAAAAACATTTGTACCCTCTTAATATTTTGAAATAAAAAAATTTTAAAAAATTTTTAGAAAGGTGAGTAAAGACTATCTTCTGCCGATAAATATTAGTTACAACTTTACCACATTTAGATTGAAAAGTTTTTGCCCTCTTGGGGGGTGTTCTGGTTAAACAGTTTCTCTCTATGTACCTAGTTATATTCCAGCTTTTTATATGAGGAATTTACCAAGCATTTTTATCTTTTTTATTTCATAATTAATATGTAAATACCTTCTCCTCCTAAAAATCCAAACAACACAGATAAAGCAGACGACCCCCTGATTCCTTCTGTGCAGCTCTCCCTACGTCGCCTTCTCCAGCTCTGAATCTCACTCTCAGGCCCAAAGTTTTCTTATCAGAGAGCTTTTCAGATTCACGAGCAAGAAAATGATCCAAAGTTTAAGGTACACATCATGCCCCGAACACATCTCTTTTCACTGGTAACAGACTTCCATGTGCAACAATGAAAGGCAGAGACAGAATTCTGGCTCTCAGTAAAAGTTTGAACAGGAGCCTGCTGCAGGCATCTTCTATTTGGGGACTACTTTTGGCATAGCCCATTTCTTATCATAGGCTTCCAGGAATAGAAAAGGAGGTGACAGACACCAGAAATTTGTTTCCATGTTCGCTCACCACTTACTGTCGCATTCAGCCCCCCTGGTCTCTGTCATCAATCTACCTGTGGTTTTTCAAGCCCGACTGAATGGATGTCAGTGAGGAAATCAATGGGAATAAGTGAGTAGACGATTCCTTCGATTTGCATATGTGACATGATGGAGAAAAGGATAGAGTTTGAAAAGAAAAAAAGGGAATATTTTCTATTTTTTCATTTAGATTCCATCCTGTGAGGTAGCAGGGCAAGGAGAAAAAGCCTGGGCATTGAAGCCAGGTGGACATGACTTCACATCCTGACACATGAGACTTGACTGCTCTTGTCCCTCCAGGAGCTGTGAATTTCTCTTCATAATGTTGTTATAAAGAGTAAATGAGACAATGTTTAAGTCATAATATGTTCCCTTCTGATATATGTTAATGCTTCCCCGTTTACTAAAAATACTCTCCATTTTGCCACTGCAATGTTTTGCAGGTAGCTCTTAAGGCCATCAGATATTTCCCAGGACTGTGGGTTAGTACACATAAAAAGGTATGATTAATGTCACGCTTTACAGGTTATTAAAGCTAACCTATTATTACTCAGGTAACTATGAATAATTCTTCCAATTGCAAAAATCTAAAAATACATTTCTATAAATAACAAAAATCATGCCATTAATTCCCTCACCCAAGCATATACTTCTTAATTACAAAATCAATTTATGTAGAAATCACTGGTCCTATGTTAATCATTAAATTATACTAATAGTCTGGATAGTTTTAATATTTACTTTGATGCTATGAATTCTCTCACAAAAATTAGAAAATAAAAGAAATACATAATTCCCTTCTAAAAACGTAATTATTGAAATTAAGTCTTAAAAAGTCAGACATTTTGATACTTTTAAAAATCAGCTGCAAATTGTTTCACATTCCTCCTATTGAGACATAGAGCTGGCCGGGTGTGGTGGCTCATGCCTGTAATCCTAGCACTCTGGGAGGCCGAGGTGGGAGGATAGCTTGAGGTCAGGATTTCGAGACCAGCCTGAGCAAGAGCGAGACCCCATTTCTACTAAAAATAGAAAGAAATTAGCTGGACAACTAAAAATATATAGAAAAAATTAGCTAGGCAATGATGGTGCATGCCTTTAGTGCCAGCTACTCAGGAGGCTGAGGCAGAAGGATTTCTTAAGCCCAGGAGTTTCAGGTTGCTGTGAGCTAGGCTGACTCTAGCCCAGGCAACAGAGCAAGACTCTGTCTCCAAAAAAAAAAAAAGAGAGAGAGAGAGACATAGAATCTATGCTCCCTCTCCTCTGGACAGCCTTATGATTGCTCTGACCAATAGAATATAGTGGAAGTGTCACCATTTGTCTTCCAACATTAGGTTATAAAAGGCCATGCAGCTTCCACCAATCTTGCTTTGTGGGACACAAGCCACCATGTAAGAAATGTGACTACTCTGAGACTGCCATATTGGAGCACCACTTGGACTGACAATACCAGCTGAGCCCAACCTTTCAGCCATCCCCACCAAAGAACCACGCATGTAAGTGAGGCAGCCATCTTGCCATGAATCCTCCAACTCCAAGTGCTGCAATTCCCAACACATCCACACATTCACACATCCACAACCACTGAGTATTTCCAGCTGACATCCCAGATATTGTGGAGCAATGACAGGGCATCCCTTCTATGCCTTATGTAAATTTTTGATACAGAGAACCCATGCATAATATAAGGTTTGTGGTTTTACACCACTAAATTTAGGGACATATGCTACACAACAACATATAAATGGTTGGACAACAGAGTTAAAAAATAGTTATGAATGCTTAGACATTTGGTTTCTATTATGGTTAAAGAGAGCCAAGGCGAAACCTCTAAATATCATTGTTTGTTTACAAAATGTTTTTTTCTTTCTTATGTATATATTTTGTAGCATACCAGGTAAGATTATACATTATTTCAAAAGGTCATCAACTGAGGAGTGTTCTATAAAAATTAGGTGGCAGATTCACTACAAGTGGGACGAATAAAGGTAATCTGCTCGTGTTCTATCCATTAAACCAATGTCTAGCATGTTAACTTTATTTTCTCATTTGCAAGAAGACATTATTCTGGGATCTATTCATCTGGAAATTTTGGAATGTTATGTGTAGTGGAAAATATGGTGGAGTAACAGTCAACACCCATTTGAGTGTAATGTCCTCTCCTGCAGGGGTTGGAAAACTAAAAACTACACTTTCCAAATTAACTTGCAGCTTCTAAATGCATTCAGGTTTGGTGAATCAGATGCACTTGCATAAGATTTGGAAGGTATGATTTCTGCTATGACTGCACAACTTTTGCTTCCAGGTGCAAGAAAAATTGTGGAAGCCTTTGTGTTTTCTATGGCACACTTAGCAGAGAGTCCATTTCCAGTCACTCATCCTGGGATGGTCATGACGCAGAATTGCCATCTTGCTGATACAAATCATAGTAGGTGCAATTTTTTTCTGTAGCCAGTAGTAGAAGTAGCAGCTTTCTAAACATGGTAGTTTCCTGATTGTGACTGTGGTGGTATAGTTCTGGAATCTGCTTCCAGATCAGGAAAAAGCACTGGATCTGAAGTGTGGTTTTTGGAGGCATTTTTTGAAAGACGGCTTCTTCTGTCCTCTCAATGAATCTGGAAGCGGTTTAATATTCCATAGTAAATTTATTCCTGCTTAAACAAGTTAGAGATTTTGCTGTCTGCAACTAAAGCCCAGCTGATACACCATTCCTTTGATAATCAGCTAACATGCATTTGTTCCGATGACATCTGGACAATACGTCTTCTGCCTTACCTTGATAGGTTCTCCATGGGGAGACATGACTTCATCAGAGAGCTCCATCATTTTCAGGGCCATCAGTGCTATCTGAACAGCATGGGTGTCACTCTCTTTGTGTAATCCCCCAGCTACACAATATGCATCGCCAATGGTCTCCACCTAGACATGATATAGTTTCCGCATTATAACAAAAAGCTCAGGAAGAATCACAGCCTACAGCATATAGCAGAAATTAAGAATCATATAGCAGAAATCTCAGTTCTCAGGCCCTATGGAGAATCAGGGCCAATCAGATACCCTCAGAAAAGGCTTTCCCTTTCAGGAAAGTCACAGGACTTAGACGCCTTACACCGGGGCACTGCCCTGAGAGGCAGCACAGTCCTGTGAACATACTATAAGGTGTCTTTACTCCCACATGTGCCACTGGCTCATCATATCATTTAACCTCTTTTTTTTTCCCCTACCATGTAAAATAGTTTTTTGTAGAGACAAATGATATATTTTGGAATTAAAAGAAATTGCCTAAAGATATTGGGATCATTTACTCATTTTATATCCTCCTCATAAAACAGTGTTTTGCATGAAGTCACTATTCAATAAATGTCATATGAATGTCATAAAAATGTGCAGTGTAAAACCAAGATATTAATAGTCATAAGAGCAAAAGAGATGTGGCTTTTCTAAAGGACTCTTGGGGTTCTTATAGCAATTATCAAGGGCCTACACAGATATTAATTACAAAGTATAAAAGCCAAGATGTTGAGCCAGGAGATAAAAACAATGGTATCTGTAAGGGTATTGGAAATCAAGCTATTATCTAAACCTCAAATATTAATACTATTATCATCATCATTATTTTTGTTGTTACAGGAAATTTTTATCTGAGATACTGGCTACGGAAAGTAAAGAGTTAATTTAAATCTACAAATAATCCCCCTAATAGGTGCATTTTTCTTCTCTAAATATTTATGGTAACTTATAAGATCAGATT
Organism: Lemur catta; assembly: GCF_020740605.2. Classification (NCBI taxonomy): domain Eukaryota; kingdom Metazoa; phylum Chordata; class Mammalia; order Primates; family Lemuridae; genus Lemur; species Lemur catta. The sequence continues at coordinate 77,596,660 of NC_059132.1, read as the reverse complement.
ACTCTTCTTACCCAAAGTCTCCATTACGAAAGGATAAGGGCGAGAAAGGAAAAAAAGAAAAGACGAGCAAACCTCCAGAAATTCCTCATCAGACACTCAGAGTAAATGCTGACACCCTTATAATGGCTCCAGAGTGCTTGACCTGTCTTTCTGCTAATCTCTGAAGTTATCTTCTCATCTTCCATCTCACTCAATTTGTTCCAATAGCACTGGCCGGCTATTATCTCTCAAACATCCCGAACATGCTCTCGTTTGCTATTCTTTTGTCTGGAACAACATCTCTCCAAATAACCATGTGGCTTGTCCCTCATTACCTTCAGCCCCTGCGAAAACCTCACCTTATTAGGAAGGCCTATCATCCCTTGTCTTCTGCACCTCTTCCCCTGAACCTGCTTTATTTTTCCTCTAGAATGTTACACCAACTGCAATACTATAAGTTTACTCATTTGTTTATTGTCTTTCTTTTCCCCAATAGGATGTAAGCTCCCTGAGTTCATCTATTTTATTAACTCTTATATCGCCAGTGCCCATTAATGAATGAACCAGACAGAAACGTCCCCCCTCCCATAAGCTTTTCCTCAGCAATGAGTACATAAGAAGTGTTCATCATGATGGCTATCATAGGTTCTCAATAAATACACTAACTAGGAGAAGATCTGCCTCCACCCCTACTTGGTGTTAGGGGCCTCTTCTTTCTGCTCTTGGAGCATCTTGTATAATATACACTTGGGCAGAAGCAGGACTTCATCCATTATGTCATATGGAAATATGGCATTTGTCCTTTCCACACTCCTTTCTCTCTCCCGCCAGGTGCGAACTCTCCTCACAGCAACTAACTGTACCCTCTACCTCTGTCTCCAGTGCCCACCCAGGCTGGCAAATGCTGGATACCCAGTAAATATTTGCTAAAGCCATGGATAAATGAACACAGAAAATAAATAGAGAAATGGTTAAAAGATTGAAAGACAGAAAGAAAATAAAATTAAATAAAGCCCTGGTACAATCGTGTCCTGCGATAAATAAGGTTGACTCTTCCTTGGAAGCCATCACACTCATAGGTCTGCCTATGATTATGCATTTTGCATATCTGAAGTTTATTCCATGCTTAAGACCCTTCTTTATTTGTAGTCAACTATCTTCACATGTTTTCATGCAAAATGAGAAGTGAAGAAATGAGGTGAGAATGAGGACTGGGAGATAAGGTGATTTGTTATCTAACTCCAACTATAGTTGGATTAATCAACTGCTGTCCTAATAGTAAGGAGCATAGCTTCAAAATACTTGATAGGATATTTGGAAACTATACTCCATATCCTTGATAGAAATAACCAAAAGTTTCTGTTAGCAATAACAGCAGTTTGCAAAGGAGAAAAAGACTTCCTTGTCACAATCCTAAGAGGAGACGCTCTCAAGTTAGAAATGTCTACAAATAAATGGAGTGGATTCCACAACAGGCCATCAAATTTAACCTAACTGAAGCCAATTATTTTATCTGTAATTATACATAGACCTCTTTTTTCCCCAAGAGAATCATAGCTCTGTCTGGAATTTCCTGTTAGAAATTTCATAAAGGAAGATTTTACTTCTAGCATCCAGAACAAAACAGGCAAGGGCTTATGTATTCCCATTAATAATATTTGTTTCCTCTTCAATAATTTATTTCATGTTGGGTTAAGCTCTGGAATGTTAGATTATTATGTGGCAAATTAAGAAGATGATTCAAGCCATATAAATGAGAAACATGCTTTATTCTTAGCGCCAATATCTAAAACAAGGGAAAATAATTTAAATCAGTAAAAACTGTTTTAATTCTAAAGAAGCGGGTAGAACTTGAAATCTCTTTACTAGCTCTCTAATTTTTACATTTAAAAAATAATAACTTATTAGGTATAGGTCACTGCTGTATCCCTAGAGCTTAGAAGGATGCCTCACTGATTCTAGGCTCCCGATCCATGCTGGATGCTTAATGAATAACATATATTATCTGCCATAATCTTTATAACAATCCTTTTCATGAAGATTTCAGGATATAATGTGCATATAAACTCTGTGGGTGGATATTGTTTTCTCTGTTTTAGAAATGATGAGAAAGGTTAAATTGCTTAGTTTATAAGGCAAGTAAGATAGAAAACAAGATTTTAAGATGTCCGTGTGTAAGTTTCCCTGTATAAGTCATAGCTTGAATTATCTCAAGCTTAATAATTCAACTCAGTTTCCACAGTGAAGTGGCAGGTCCTATCCTCTCTCCGTTCTCTGCTCAGTTTTTGAGAAGACAATGTGGCAGTCCTTTCATGGAACAATTATCTCTGTTTTCTAGCAGATTCAGAGCTATTTTTGGCTGGAGAACACCCACCTAATTAATTTACAATGCCTGCTCCTACAATGTGGCTTGCACGACCCTGCAGAGAAGGCCTTTCACTTGCAGTATAATTCAGGACCAAGGCACAGTATTTCCCTGCCTCCACACCACCCACTCCCGCCCCAGTGACTTTGGCAAGTCAAACGGTCATTGCCCTGCTCAACCCCTACCTTGTAGACATCCAGCTCTCCGCACTGCTGGTCAAAGCGAGTGTAGAGCGCATTGAGCATGGTGATGACCTGCAGCGGTGAGCACTGGGAGCAGATAGCAGTGAACCCCACAATGTCCGAGAAGAGCATGGTGACATTACTGAACTTCTTGGCTTGCACAACTTGTCCTTGCCACAGCTGCTGAGCGACCTCGCAGGGAAATATAGAGCATAGGAGATCTACTGTCTTTTTCTTCTCCTCCTCCAGGGCTTGGTGGGCTTGCTCCAGGGTGGCCTTCAGCTTCCCCAGCCTCTTCTTCAGACCATCTTGAGCTCGGGCTTGTTCCCCTATCAAGACCACATCCCTCAGTGCGTTGTGAATTGGGATGTCTGATAGGTAGAGCCCTCGTCCTGTAAAATCTTCTAATCTGTCTACACAGGGGGAGCCCAAGAACAAGATCGCGCTGGACTCCACAATGTAGATCATTTGGCCTTTGAGCTCCATGACCTATGAAGCAAAGGAGAACCAGTTGTGGTGTATTCAAGTTTTCAGCATCGTTCTGACACAAAAGGAGAGGAAGTAGATACAATGATAATTGCTTTGTGTTTATACTCTATTTTTTTTCGACCTGCTAAAAAAGAACATGTTTCCTTATAGTTCCAATTTGCAATGAATTCTAAAATGCATGTAGACATTTGAAGAACTGCAGTATACTCTACACAGAAATCATGATTTACAAAAAATTCTTGCTTCAAGGCTTTCTCACTAAGTAGTATGCTGATACTTTTGCTACTACATTCTTTTCATATTCTCATTTGGTTAATCTGGAGCTATATTTTTTGAATAATGTGGTAATCATGAAATTGTATCCTTCCTTTTTTCTTTCCTTCCTCTCTCCCTCCTTCCCTTCCTTTTATTTTCTTCTTCGTTTTTCTTTCTTGTTGTTGTTCTTCTTTTTTTAAAAATCTCTCCTGTTTTAGCATGCTTCCTTTTTCTTCCCCTCTTCTCCCATGAGCTACCTGTTCCACATGGCAGGTACAGAAGTTAAAAAGACTCCAAAGGTAAGATTTTTGTTTGAATATTTTGTTTTTCTACCATGAGTAATCCCGTGAGCTATTTTTTGGAAGTCATTATTTTTGCAGACTTCTGCATGAGGTATCTGAATCTTACAAGAAAGGCTACCTCCCTATTTCCACTTTGCCTTAAGAACCTAACCAACAGTGTCCAGCAGGACACAAACAAAAGAACAAACCAGCCAACAGAAAGGATTGTACCCAGGGCTCCTTGAGAGAGGTGGGGCTTCAAGTGATCACCCAGGATCACAACATTTACTTGCACATGGGTGGACAAATACGTACATGTGTGTTCACTGCAGCAAAAAGTCAAAAGCAACCCAAAAGCCTTCAATAAGGGACTGGTTAAATGAAGCAGAGCATAACTATACATTGGCATATCACTCAGCCTCAGAAATAGTGAAATCAACTTATATCCAGTGATGTAGAAGGATGCATTGTTCAGTGATAAAAGAGTAGAACAGTATTATTTGTTTTAAATAAGAATGTATATAACTACTGTTTTCCATTTTTTGCTGCAATGGACATCTTTAAGTATTACTCACTTTTTAAACATTCAGGTATATGATTTTTATGATAGAAAAATAATAATAAAACTGTTTTGCACTTGGGGGAACAAACAGTGCTTCTGCTTGGGGTTATAGTGACTAAAGCCTCTCTCTCTCTTAGCTTTGCTTGTACTACCAACTATGAGTTAGCAAACTTTCTTTCCTGAGACTAAATAATTATCAAAGTTCTCTCCCATGAGATGACAGAATAGGTTTGCACCCCCACATTCTGTAACAATTAAATTAATTTTTCTGTCTATTAAATATTGATTAAAAATCCATTTAGTTGCCTAGTACAAAAAACAAGTAGTTTTTTGTTAATTGTAAAACAGTACCTCTTATTATTTGGACTAAGCTATTTGATAATCATTGAAAACATATTTTATATAAACTATGATCTGATTTAGTTATAAAATACTCAATAAGGATTTTAAAAGGCACACTGCATTCAATAAATATCTGTGAAGTAATGAATCAAGGAAGCAGAAAGAATTTTGTTTTAATTCCAGCTTTAAATTATTTTAAAGTTGTTTTAGACATAAATACTTTATCAAAGCATTTCAAGTGATCCATATGTTTTTACCTGTTCATCTCTAGTCCTTAAATGTGAAATAATTGATTTCATATTCAAGAGAATAGCATGTCTTCCTTACCCTTGAAGATTTCTTCACAGAGTTGTCCCATCTCCTCACGCGCACAACAAACTGCATATTCAACATGGTCATGATCCCGCTAAACGTCTGGTTGATTTTTGGAGTCAGAATTTCAAAGTATTCTTCAAAACTAGGCTTTCCTTGAAAGTCTCTTCTGCTCATCAGTCTTCTAATGCCATTGCCAAACTGCAGAATCGTCATGTCTTTGTCGAACATGAAATGGAATGGAAACGTCTTACAGAAGAGAGACGCAGGGATCACCAGCGAGGACTGGGGCTTGCTGGGGGACAGGGACGGTTTGGTGCTTTTCACGTGAACGGAGTATAACAAGTAGGGCTGATTAACAAACTCGCCGCAATCATTGTGGAAGCAGGGAGGCATTAACGACACTTTTACTTCTGTTTTGTACAATACACGAGCAGCTGCCTTAATGATGCCAGGAAGAATCAGGGAGGTGGTTCTCTTAGGGAAGAAATAATAAACATTTAGGAAATCCTGATCTTTATCCAGGCACAGAATGGAGGCGTCCTCCAGCCTGCCCCTCTTTCCTGCTTCTTGGCAATGGCTGCTCTGTTTCAGAAGGGTGCTGAAGCTGTTTAAAAAATCTTTAAGGGTGCCTCCTACCACGCCAAGGAGGTGCTCATCTTCCTCATAACATATTTTAAAAAGCTCTTCGCCGAGGGATTCTTTGATGATCTCCACTGGAATTCCTGAAAACATACAAATACGTTTTCTGCCATATCAAATATGCCACCTTGGTAGAACTGTGCTGTTACTCCTATTTTCGAGGCTGTGTTATTGGCTGACTCAGCTCCCTTTGTATCTGGTAATAAGAGCCTTAACTAAAATCCAACACCTATATTCAAATGATCTACGTAGACTAGCTTCTAAAATTCTGAAAACTCTGAATAAATATACCCAATTGGTTAATTAAATAAGATTGACCAATTGAGTAAAATATATAACTTTTTATCTCCCTTAAACTTAACAGAACAATCAGAACTCCAGGATTAAGTCCAGTTCAGAAAAAAATCCTCCCATCTTTCTATTAACAACAAACACCATACATCACCATGAAGGGGCTCTCCCCCTCAGAGAGCATCCAGACATGGGAATTACTTTAAAATCACTGATTGTGAAGTTTAATTTTGTCTAGAGATGATTTTAAAGTATTGTTTTCCTGCATAAAACAGCAGTTTTGTTGTTTAGCATGACCTGAATATTTGCTTAGAATATATTATTTACTTTCTATAGCTTCTTCTTTCATAACCTCCTTTAGTTTTTATATATTCTGTGCACCACATTCTTCTCACGTGTAATGTAGGAGAAACAATAGTGCCCCCTTCACAGCACTGTTGTGATGTGTGTGAGGATTATGTTTAGGATAGCACCTGGCTCCTAGGAAGGGCTCAATGGAAGTTAGTTATTTTTATCATTATAATTTTTAACATTTTGTACCTTTAGAAAGATGGAACCTCTTGGTTCATGTACTCAAACTTTGGAAAGGACAGGAAAACTAAATGACTCATTTAATTTTTCCCCCAAACTTATTAATGTGAGAACATTGTTAACCCTTTTTCCTATAATTGCTTCCAACCTTTAAAAACACTATTTTTATTTTAGTTTGTTGAGTATAATTTTTTATGCATAAATGAGGAAGAGTTAGGTTCAAGACCAAAGCCTGTGAATATCTGTGAGTCAGCTTCTCATACAGCCTTAGCGACTTCTCAGCAAGCAAACATAAAGAGAGAAAACGTTTTAGGTCTAACAAAAACATAGTATGAAAAAGAGTTATTCTTTACATTAACACAGTATATAATATTGAACATTTCATACTGGGAGTCACCAACAAATACATATGAATATTTTTGGAGAAAATATTAGTTATATAGGTTTAGGATATATTTCTTAATTACATATACTTAATTCTATTACCTGCTGCAATTGCTTGGTCTGCAATTATTTTTTCAAAGTCTTCTCTTTCCAAAGATTTCCTAGAAATATTTCAATATCTTAAATTACAAACTGATAAATGAATGCTAAAACTTCATATTATAATATACAGAAATAATGACAGAAAAGAATTAATTACCTTTTCTGTAGAGGCAGATCTTGGCTATGAAGTTTACAGGAAGGGAGCAATGATATGCACAATCCAAAACAATGTTGGAAAACCCCAAAATATACATGACATAGAGGATATAGAGTGTTTCATCATTCTTTATGAAGCATATTTGCCTTTTAAATAAACTTTCCGTAGGCTAACATAGATGATCCCAACTTAACGATTTTTCAACTTTAAATTGATGTGAATGAAGGTGATATGTATTCAGTAGAAACTGTACTTTCAGTTTTGACTTTTGATCTTCCTCCTTACTAGCAGTATGTGGTATGATACTCTCTTGTGATTCTAGGCAGCAGCGTGGAACCACAGCTCCCAGGCAGCCACAAGATCACGAGAGTAAGCAACCAATATTCTACAACCCATTGTATTGCAAGATGGTTTTGCCCAGCTGTAGGTTAATGTTTAAGTGATCTTGAGCACATTTAAGTTAGGCTAGGCTAAGCTACGATATTCAGTAGATTAAGTGCATTCAGTGTATTCTCGACTTACAAAATTTTCAATTCATGAAGGCTTTATCAGGACATAACCCATGTAGGTTGAAGGGCACCTGTGCTAAAGAGAACCTGCACTGCCTAGCAGTCAGGAGTGTGCAGTGGCCAAGGAAAGGATGGTAATTAATTGGCCCAGGGGTTTTCTGATAACTTAACCAAGAAGAAAAATATACATGGAGATGGATTTCGCTTTTAAGTAATGCTATTATTTTATCAAACAAACACATATTATTTCTTGTTTTTGCATTTAAGGTTCTTGATGTTTATCTCTCAGACATCATTATATTAAACCTTTATATAAAAAGTTGCTATTGTATGAAAAATTAATAAAAGAAATCTATTCAATTACTGCATTTGTTTCTGTAGCTCAGAAGTTGATGGTGGCATATATTTCGATTGATAGAAGTTTTCTGTAATTTCAGCTGGACAACTATTTGATTCATATTTGCCTGATTGTTTTTTGATGATTGTTTTGATAATGACCAAATTTGCCAAATTACTTGAACATATGAAAAGTCACCCAAGGTTCTATTTGTGGTTTAATTTGCCATTAGCCCAGACAAGTTTAAAAACAGGCACACAACTATGATTTTAAGCAGATTTCAGTAAAACATGGTACATGTTGAAAAATTTCAGAAGGAAATATTTTCAATTGTTCAGTTTACCACTTTATCACATAAAGGTATATTGCTCAAAACTACTTAACCATGCCTATATAAAGGTACATACACTTCAAAGTATTTGAAATGCTAGGTAGAAATATTTTCTTATTTAAGTTGGTTGAGGATCCCTACATGATATTATATCCATTTGGGATCTAGAGGTCCCCAAATATCTTTTTATATATTTCTCTCTATTAACCAATCTTTAGATTTGCTTCTTTAGCTTATTTAAGCAACTTCAATTTTTTTTTTCTAAAGAATGGCAGCAAATCTACTCAGAGAACTCAGGCCCAAGCTGCCATTTCCCAGCACCCATTTTATGAGATGTGAGCAAAGATTAGCTAGTCTAAATACCGCATGGTTCAATTCAAACTACGTTCTTCACCCTCACCTTCAAAACATACCAGCGGGTATAAGCACGACACATACACTAGCAAATGCATGTGTGCACCACACGCATAGACACACACACACACACACACAAACACATCACAAAAGCTATGAGTTCACACACATGGTGATGTGATCAAAAAAGAAACTAAGCAAAAGTTTTCTGAGCAACCAATTCAGAGAGATATAATGACTGTACTAAAACTCATTCACTAAAACAAAAAAAAAAGAAGATGGGGGGAGGTTCTAGTCATTCAATCAAGGACAATTTATTGTTTGGTATATTGGGTTTTAGTTTTTCAAGTCACAGCAGATAATAAGTAGCACAAAAAGGGTTAAAATGTGTTCAGCAGTTGGCAAGTTGAGAGCCCTAGAGACAGCAGCTGACTGGGGAACAAGAAAGTGAAGGAAAAACACAGAATCAAAGAGGATGCTCAGGAACTAAGAAAAGCAAAGCAGAGTGGAGCCATTTAGCATATCAGCGGGTAGTCTCATGATGAAAAATCTTATTTCAACAACTGAATAGTTATCACTAGCATAATCAGCTTTTTTTTTTAAGAAATTAGGGAAGTGGTAAAAGATTTTTCAAAATTTTCAAATGAAATTATTATTGTTTGCCTAACTTGTGAGATTTTTTAAAAAGAGAAACACTGTTGCGAACACATTCTAACTGAGTAGCTGCATGAAGCTGTAGGAACATTTCAGAACACAAAGCCCTGAGAATAAATTTTGAGTAAACTGTCTGCCAAGGACTTCAGCAGACAGACACAGTAGCACAGCTAGAATGACTTGGGGCTACCTTATCAGCTTGACTGAGAATTAAGGTCAGAGGCCTTCTGGAATGCTTTCATATTGCTCCCGTACACAAAGCTTCTGTCAGACACATAGATTCACACTCTCTCCTTTTGCACCCGCCCATGACCCCTTCCTGGCTTGGTCCTGCTGCCTGCAGTCTGGGAGCAGTTAGTCACCAAGGAAAACGAAGCACAGATAATCCACAGAGCAGACTATCGACTCTCAAGTACGAGACAGAAGAATGAATTTACAAAACCTTCCTGACAATGGTAGCGGTTTGCAAAACCTCAATGCTCAATTCTGCAAATGTGAACTCAAGTATTTATTCTATTATTTACATGTTAAATAATCCTTGAGATTTCAGGGAATCAAAAACAGGGCCTATTAAATTGTCTACCGGCAGTAAATGTGCTAAGTTATATTTGAAAACTTAACTATACAAATCAGATGCTAAAAAAGAACTTTATATTAAACCTCTTCAGAAACCTTTTTAAAGAAAATTTCTAAGAATACAAGAAAAAGGGCATAAACAGAACTGATATTCACCAGGGCAACCAAACTGGTTAGGAAAATACTGAAACATTTCCCTAAAGATTAATATAAATAGCTGCTGCCCCAAAGCCCTTGAATCCCTTTCTCTTTCCCCCTTGATCCTTCTACCTCCTGCTGATGTAGCTGCTAAAGTTTTAACATGTTGCTGAAGTGTATGTACTAGGGATGGGGTGTCCACTGGGACCCTGCTCAGACCTTTGGCTGCATCCTTCAGGCAAGGAGTCTGCTCTGATTCTTTGGTATCCATGACATACCTTTTGTTAAATATTTTAGAAATTATCCTTTAGGATGAAAGAACAGGCCTTATGAGAGCTTGTTAAAAATGGCAGCATACAGTAATATGGTTTAAATCATGGCCTCTGAAAAACCCAGGCTTCAACCCCAGCTCTATCTTTTCCTAAACAGCTATAAAATCCTAAACCCTCGTCATCTGTAAAATGTGAAAAATAAATGTACTTACTTTCAAATTAGTAGCAGTTAAAAGGCGTACCATAATGACCCAGTGAAGGTTGATATATTCTAAGTGTTGGCTGTTAGTAGCAGTGGCAGTAATTGTAACGGAAGGTTCAGACGACTGAAGAGGTTTCACTTACCTGCTTTCTTTTATTTTATGCTTTGCCAATGTTCTCTGAAGTGCGAGGTTCAGCCGTTCAAACTGAAAATTGAAAAGAAATGTTTTAAGCATTCTCTTAAATAATGATTTATTTAAAAATATGCATTTGATAAATTCATCCTATTTCTTTTGAAGAAACAGAAACATTATTACTTGAATGATGAGTTCTGTTAATTTACACTTTGCAAACGAGGACTGATTTTCTATGGGCTTTTCAAACTTGAGAAGAAACAACAAGCTTAGACTAATTTAGGTTTGGATGTGTGTTTTGGCCACAGGCTTTGCCTTTGCTGGTGGTCTCACTGACACTCACAAAACAGTCAAGCTACATCTGAATCCAAACGGAAGACTCCAATTTGGTAATGTCAGGTCTTCTGTAATGCAGAAATCTGTGGGCATTACTTCCTCTGGGTCAGGAAATCTCTTTGGATGAGCTGCCAATATTGCAATCTGAGTATGACTCCAGCCAAGCAAATTCCTGTTCCTTTCACAAACTCCACACCCAGTCATCCCAGTGACCCTCTGTCCTTAACTACACATTCATATTTATGTTTCATATCTTTCAGTCTGGAAAATTCTGGCATTCATCTCCATCTCAACCTTTTTTTTTAAATTACTTAAATCTAATATCTCACCAAAGTCAGTTGATTGTTTACTTGAAATGAGTCTTGGGTTTGGCTTAACTTGTACCGATTTCCTTTCTTTTGAACTCATAATATAGTCATACCTTACTCTCTTTTATTGATTTCTGAGTATTTCATTAGTTTTCCTATTTTACAAGATATTTGTATGTAAGTCTCCATACTTAAATAATACTTTTTGACTACCAGTCTCTCTACAACTGTTTGTTTCTAATTAATTGATAAGTGGAAACCAGAGCACTGATAAGCAGTGCTATACATTTTCTAGCATTCCATATAAAAATCCTACATGCCTATGTATGTATATGTAACTGTTGGTTCTTTCTGTAGCTTACCCAGAGGAAAAGTGAAGAATTTTTTGGCTACATTCCAGGTTGAGAAATTCCTTTTTCCTTAAGAACTATTTATATCTCTTGTAAAGTTTCCACCAGTCAAGTGAGGCAGTGGAGTTAAACAAAATAGAGCAAGATTCTGGTTTAATGAAATGAATTATGAAAAAGGCTTTCGCTTTAAAAGCATCTATAAAGCTTGGAAAGGAAATTTAAAATTAATTGAAAGAAAATGCAATTGCTGAAAAGAAATAAAAGAAAATGCAATTGCTGAAAAGAAATGTTTAAATTAACAACGTAGAATAATTTTTTTTAACCCTTCAGGTATAGAGAGGAAGAATACATCTGCCACAGGATGAAAGGAAGGCTGGCAGGAAACATACCCAGAGGGCAAATTCTCAGCAGGTCCTGGTAGGCTATAGGTAAGGGCAAAGGGCAGGAAGCCTGGCTGTTGTGGAACATGTTCAGGAAGGACAATATGGGCATGTTTCTTAGTAGTCTTTCACATCAAGGAAAGAGGAAGGTAATATTAAATTGGCCAGACTGTAAATGAAGTAGATCAACCAGGGTGCTTGAAAAGTTTAC